>NC_067165.1:17383219-17705719 GCF_903995435.1 Acomys russatus
CGGCAACAGAAAGTTTGCCCTCACTCAAGTTCCTGTCATCATTGTCCGTCCCTACTGCAGCGCTTCTCAAAGTGTGATGTTTAGGTTATTTCCCACTTTCTTCTGGATAGTCTGGTAGGTTAAGTCTTTCTTTAGGGCAGAGAGACCCAGCCCGTCCCGCACTGAATGTTTGTAACACGAATGGGCGGGAGGGACGTGAAAGCCGGTAATTCCTGTCACTCTTCGGGGCTACTGTGCGCTTAGTGATCTAGGAAAGTCGCCGGAATGGTCCTTCCATCTCGGACTCACACCTTCAAACCCAGCAAGTCCTCCACAGACCCGGACTTGCTCACCACCTTCCCCACATTGCCCAGATTCCGTCTAGCTCCCGCGCCTGCTCACCCACGTACAGCACACGCTTGGTGGTGGCCATCTTGCTCGCCCCGTTTCCGCCGGAAGCCGGCACTCGGCCCGCCCCCTTCGCCGTCACCCCTCCCCTTAGGTCTCTGTCGGTCTTTCTGCTGGGCGGCTGCAGCCTCCGCCCCTTCCCGGCTGTCACTTGGTACCCTGCAACACACTGTACAGTGTGACCCGACTTGGGCAGAGCGCTCCCGGAGCTGGCTGTGCTTGAGGAAACAAAACTTGGTCTGATCAACCGCAGTTGATCCACACTACCAACGCTCTACGGCTCAGGCTGTCAAGACATCTGTTTTTGGCTAATTCGGAAGAGCTAAGAATGTTTTTTTACGTTTTGAAGCGGGGCGAGGCGGGAGGATCAAGACAATATTTCACGACAGATGAAAATTATATGAAATTAAAATTTCAGTATCACCAAGTTATGTTAGAGTGCGACCACATTCGTTCCTTTTCTATTGTCTGGCTGCTTTCATCTTAACAAGGTTCCAAGACCTGTTTCTCCCAAGGTATTTTTATCATCTGGACCTCTGACCAAAGTGTTTGCTATACTCTTGTTTTAAACTAACTAGTATTTAAATTCTAGGTTCTCATTAACAATAGGAAATAGTAACAGCACGTTGGTTTGCTTGTTAGAGTATCTCGCTATGCGTTCCAGGGCTTAGCCTCGCCAGGGCTGACACTGTGGCCATGTACCACCAAGCTACCTCAAACAGAAATTTAACAAGTTTCACATCGTTTATTTATTTTGAGACTGGATCTTTCTGTGTAGCCCTGGCTCCCTGGGAACACACTATGTAGACCAGACTGGCCTTGAATTCACAGAGATCTGCCAGCCTCTGCCTCCGAGTGCTGGGACTAAACACATGCACCAGCACACAGAGCTTTACTCTGTCGGTGAAGGGCTCTAGCATGCCCAAGCATGGCAAGTTGGCTGGCTTTGCCTTTCCCCATTCCCTCTGCCTTGCTAAAAACCGTTAGATTACATTCCTAAAGGTAACCACCAGGGCTAGTCCCTTATTTGGCTATTTTCACCTCCAGAAGCTGATCACCAAGGTCCAGCTTTCAAAGTATTGAAGTCCAGCAATCAAACTCCCCTTTTGGCTACCTTAATTAACATAACTAACCAAAGCATACCACTGCATCCTAGCCCATTCTAACACAAACCTCCCCTTTTTTACTCCTAAAAAAAAAAAAAGCACATCTGCAAGGTCCTTTGCTGCTGTTTTCTGTTTGAGTCAGAAAGCAGCCACTTTTCTTACCCACTTAATAAAAGATCTCTCTCTGAAAATAGATGTTTGGGTGTGGTTTGTGCCTAATTGGGATCCAAGAGGAAGCATCCCCCCATATGTCGGTTCCTTTAATTATGGTGCTTTAATTAGGGCTGCCTCTACCGTGTGCACGTGCACACACACGTGGACGTGTAGGGGAAAAATTAATGCCATATCCTATATGTAATGTATATTCTACAATTAATGCGATGGTCTGTGAGAAGTTGTGTTCCAGGTGACCCTACTCCTTCCTGCGTTTCGGGAATGATCACACACTGTCATAAACTGGGCCTGCCAGCACTCTGCCAGAACTCTCCAGAAACTCCACCGGAACAATTAGATACAATTAACGCCCAGTGATCCTCTGAGAGAAAACAGCTTCTCTGGAGATCCAGCCTCCTGGACCCAACCTGCCTGAAGGTCCACATTCCCGAGACTCACGACGCCCCCTTATGGTTTTTTCCTTACTTCCCTGTGACCCCAACTCCTAATTACAGGTTTTCCTTATAAACCCATTACCCTTGAAGCTCTGGTATCACTCTCCTATCCTGCTGTGTCAGGAAGGACTGTGATCTGAAGCGCTGAGCCCATAATACAGGACCCTGTGTATATTGCATCGGTATCGAGTCCGGGTGGTCTTTTTGGGGGGTCTCGTGATCTGGGTGATCTCGGCATAACAGAAGCCAGAGGACAATTTGATGGAGTTGGTTTTCTCCTCCCACCACCATCTCAGGTCTCCTGGTTTGCAAGTGTCTTTACCACCTGAGCTATCTCATTGCCCCTTGAGGAGACTTTTAAGGTGAAATCTGAACTGAGAGGCAGGACCACAGTGAGATGGAAATGGAGTACAGGAAATGAGTCAGGAGAGGTGGGTGGAGGCCACTCCATACCAGGCCTGCAAGCTTTGCAGAAAACTCGGGGCCTTTGAAGAGTTATAATAGGGAGCTTGCATGGTCACCTTTACAGTAATCTTTTTCTGTTTTTTGTTTGTTTGTTTGTTTTTTGTTTTTTTTTTTTTGTTTGGTCTTTAGTTTTGTTTTGGTTTTTTCAAGACAGGGTCTCTCTGTGTAGCCTTGGCTGCCCTGGACTCTCTTTGTAGACCAGGCTGGCCTTGAACTCACAGAGATTCACCTGCCTCCCTGAGTGCTCGGATTAAAGGTGTGAGCCACCATGCCCAGCTTTTTTTTTTTTTTTTTTTGAGATTATATTTTAATTACATTTCTCCCTTCTCTTTCTTCCCCATAAGTCCTCCCATAAGCTCCTTCCCACTCTCCTTGAAATATATGGCCTTTTTTTTTTGTTTTGTTCTGAGACAGGGTTTTGCGTGTGTGTGTGTGTGTGTGTGTGTGTGTGTGTGTGTGTGTGTGTGTCAGAGATCTACCTTCCTTTGCCTCCCTGAGTGCTGGGATTACAGGTGTGTGCCACTGAGCCCAGCATGGCCTCTTTTTAAAAACCAATTTTTATTACATGTATATTCCTAAATATAGCCTGTTGAGTCCACATATTGTCACTTGTTTGTATGTTTTTAGGGCTGGCCATTTGGCACTGGACAACCAGTTGCTGTACTCTTCCCTGAGGAGGGCCACCTCTGATGCTCCCAGCTGCGATGCTTAGTTGCATGGAGTTCTCTGTCGTAGTGTTGAGGTCTGGTGAGGTATTTCCTATGCGGTTTGGTGTGTTCATTGCTGTCTTCTTCGTTCAGCTCGCATTTGGCCTGGCAAGCTGTTGAGACTTTCTGGGTATAGCTTCTGACGTTAGAGGGAAGAGCTGGTAGTAGTGGCTTTCCATCTCCAGTCCAACTACCAGCTATTTCTGGAGCGATCTTCCTTTGAAATAACCCTAAACCACTCCGTGCTCTCTGCTTACAGCTTGCATCACTGATGTCAACAACAAATCCCTTGACCAAGGAGCTGTGGCCCTATTCCAGGATAGGCCTGCTCTGCACAGCAGCCCTCCACCTTTCATACCTCAGGCCGATTTTCCTCATGTCTGCCTTTGTTGGGTTCTCTCCTCTTTCCCTGTGGAGGCACACACCAGTTCTTGTCAGAGGCCCTAGTCACTCCGCATTCACCTGTGGCCCTACAGAGTCCATGGCCCAGAAGTCCAGAAGCTGATTGGCAGCTTCCTGTAACTCTAGCCAGGGGTGTCGGTCTCTCTCTCTCTGTCTCTCTCTCTCTGTCTCTCTCTCTGTCTCTCTCTCTCTCTCTCTCTCTCTGTCTCTCTCTCTCTGTCTCTCTCTCTGTCTCTCTCTCTCTCTGTCTCTCTCTCTCTCTCTCTCTCTCTCTCTCTCTCTCTCTCTCTCTCTCCTTCACCTCAGGGTCTATACCCATTGTTCCTAGAGCTAAGCAGCCAATCGGCACATAGCTGACTTCACCAAGCTCACGGCCTGCTAAGGCGTGATGCTTATGGGAATTAGACTTTGAGGTCTGGTTAGAAGAGTTTCTTGTGTACCCAACACTATTCCAGAACAACACAGTCACACTCTGGAGAGTTTATCCTTTACTTAGGTATGGTGTAGTAAAAATACGTATGCATAGTCGGTCATTGTCCAAAGTTCTAGGTACAGACAGAGCTCTTAAAAACCCTTGGAACTGCCTGGATGATATGATTGAGTCTTTTGCTGTTTACACGTAGCTTATTTTGATCATTTCTGTGTTTATGATCAGCAGTTGACTCATAGTGGGGCCCTTTCATAGTCTCAAGATGGGGACTGGAATCAACATCTTCACTAAAGGCTGAATTTTTAGCTCCACTTCTGGGTTCCTCAGAGAGGCTAGTAGCAAATAAATTGAATTCTACCACCAATGAATCGACTGTGTTTGTGTAAGGAAACCACATACCTGAGGCTTTGGGGTAGCCAAATATGTTGATGTACTTTGAGGATAGCAGGTCTGGCCTTGCGTAGAGAGTAAGAGAGCATTGCATCTCCCCTACAGGACTCTCATGCTCCATGCATCTTCCATTAGGCTCTCCCTCGGTTGTACCTGTTATAATAAACTGCTGCTCTCTTAAATCTTTCTTTCTTTCTTTCTTTTTTTAAAGATTTTATTTATTTATTACATATAGCTGCCAGAAGAGGGCACCAAATCTCATTTTTGATGGTTATGAGCCATCATGTGGTTGGTTGCTGGGAATTGAACTCAGGACCTCTGGAAGAACAGACAGTGCTCTTAATCTCTGAGCCATCTCTCCAGCCCAGCTGCTGCTCTCTTAATGCATCCTTTTCTTGAGTTCTGTTGAGTGTTTTCAAGAATTACTGAATCCGAGGAGAAAGGGGTCAGGGGGAGCTCGCAGATGTGTAGTCAGCTAGGCAGAGGTACAGGTAGCCAGGAGACTAAAGTGGGGGCAGTCTGATGCGGCTGCATCCTTAAGCTGTGTTCTCTGTGTTAGCCCAGAATTGAGTTCAGTTGGGTTCTGGGTCATCCAGTTGGTGTCAGAGAACTGTAGAAGGGAGCTGCACAAGGTGGGGGGGGGGGGGGGGGAGGGGAGCCACGCAGCCATATTGAAGAGATTGAGGCAGGAAGGTTTCAAGTTCAAAGCCAATCTGGGATACACCCTGTTAGCGGTATGGTAGCACACATCTATAATCCCAGCATTGGGAGATAGAGGCAGGAGAGTCAAGAGTTCAAGGCCAGCCTGTGTTTAAGACCACCTTGTGCTACATGAGACCCTATCTTAGACACGAGACAACCACACAGTGGGAAACTGCTCCCCTCGCCTTTAATTCACAATACATCTCTTTTCTCCATACCAACTTCACATGACAATGGCAGGTAAGTCACAAAGATCACTCTTTTCTCTGCTACACCTGGGCATACAAGGACACATCCCTTATCCATCTGAACAAAGAGCTGAAATCTAGTAGTCTAAGCAGCAGCTCTGTAAAGATTGTAGGGAGACTAGCGCTGGAACTACAGGAGTGTATGTCTGTGCCTGGTGCCACATAAACATACATTTTTTTAAATCCAGTATGTGTGGTGGTGGTGGGGTTAATGTGAGTGTGTTTATGTGTGTTGTGAGTATGCATGCATGCCACAGTGTATGTAGGGAGGGCCTCCTCGCTCTAACTCTGAAACTTCAAGTACCAGACGGATGCTCCACCACCCTTAGCTTTTCTACATAGGTTCTTAGAAGTTGAACTCAGGTCCTTCCTTGTGTTTGCTCAACAAGTAGTATACGGACTGAGGTGCGTCACAACAGAGGCTTCTAGAGGCTTCTATTTTTAGACTGAATCTCACTATTTAGCCCTGGCTGGCCTGTAATAAGCTATGTGGAACCAGGCTGACCTCAAACTCACTGATCTGTCTGCCTCTGCTTCTGAACTGTTAAGATTACAGGCCTGGGCCACAGGCAGGACCTACGCACAAGCTTTTGGGGGTAGACATTATCATCTCATTTTACCTAGACAGCCAGTGAGCTTAACCAATTTGCTCACATTAGCAAAATAACCATTCAGTTTGTTTATAGTGATATGCTGAGATTACCCAGATCATGAGACACCCCCCCCCCAAAAAAAAGACCACCAGGACTCAATACCAATGCAATGTACACAAGGTCCTATATTACAGGCTCAGAGCTTCGGATCACAATCCTTCCTGACGCAGCAGGATAGGAGAGTGATACCAAAGCGTCAAGGGTAATGGGTTTACAAGGAAAAACTGTAATTAGGGGTGGGGGTCACAGGGAAGTAAGGAAAAAACCATAAGGGGGTTCGTGAGTCTCAGGAATGTCAACCTTCAGGCAGGTTGGGTGGGGGCCGGGTCTCAAGGGAAAGTTGTGAGTCTCAGGAATGCAGACCTTCAGGCAGGTTGGGTCCAGGAGGCTGAATCTCCAGGGAAGTTGTTTTCTCTCAGAGGATCATTGGGCGTTAATTGAATCTAATTGTTCCAGTGGAGTTTCTGGAGAGCGCTGGCAGGTGTCATTCCCAGAATGCAGAGGGAAGGGCACCTAGAGGACAAGTTCTCATACAGACCATCATTAATTGCAGAATATAAATTACATATAGGATATGGCATTAATTTTGCCCCTACAGTAGAACATGCAATACCACAGTAGCCATTTTTCACAGCACAGCTTTTTTTTTTTTTTTCTAAAGAACATGTGCTAGCTAGTTTATGTCAACTTGACACAAACTAGAGTCATCAGAAAGGAGGGAGCCTCAGTTGAGAAAATGCCTCCATAAGATCCATAAGGGGCTAGAGAAATGGATTGCTCTGCTCTTCCAGAGGACCTAGGTTCAAGTCCCAGTACCTACATGGCAGTTCACAACTGTCTGTAACTCCAAGATCCGACACCCACAGATGTACATGCAGGCAAAACGCCAATTCACATAAAATAAAATAAAAATTAATAAATTATTTAAAATATTTAAAAATATATCCAGCTGTAGCTGGGTGGTGGTCATGCACACCTTTAATTCCAGCACTCAGGAGGCAGAGGCAGGTGATTTTCTGTGAATTCAAGGCCAGCCTGGTCTACAGAGTACGTTCCAGGACAACCAAGGCTCCACAGAGAAACCCTGTCTTGAAAAAACAAACAAAAAAGATCCAGCTGTAAGACATTTTCTTAATTAGTGATCAATGGGGAAGGGCCAAGCCCATTCATTGTAGGTGATGCCATCCCTAGGCTGGGTGTCCTGGGTTCTATAAGAAAGCAGGCTGAGCAAGCCATGATGAACAAGCCAGTAAGTAGCACCCCTCCATGGCCTCTGCATCAGCTCCTGCCTCCAGGTTCCTGCCCTGCTTGAGTTCCTGTCCTGGCTTCCTTTGATGATAAACTGTGATGTGAAAGTATAGGCCAAATAAACCCTTTCCTCCCCAACTTGCTTTTGGGTCATGGTGTTTCATTGCAGCGATTGAAACCCTCACTCAGACAGACCAGGTCATCATCCTCTTTAGAAGGAGTCCCAGAAGTAACTAGCCCAGAGGGTATAACTATCGGCAAGCAGAAAGCTGTGACAAGCCACGCGTGTCTCTCATTAATTGCTCCAGAAACATTAGCCTATGATGTCAGTGTGGAACTCAAGCTCTGACAACAGTAGACAGGACTCATCTTTTCACATGCTAATGGGTTTTAGAATTATCCATCTAAACAGCTCTCTGGGTTTGGGCAAATGAGGAGCCAAGTAGGAAGCATCCTTTTCTATATTACACAGGGGCAGGTTGCGCACCACAACTTGACACAAGTTGTATTGTGTTCGTTTTCTTTTTTCTTTCTTTCTTTTTTTTTTTTTTTTTTTTTTTTTTGGTTTTTCGAGACAGGGTTTCTCTGTGTAGCCTTGACCATCCTGGACTCACTTTGTAGACCAGGCTGGCCTTGAACTCACAGCGATCCACCTGCCTCTGCCTCCCGAGTGCTGGGATTAAAGGCGTGCGCCACCACGCCCAGCTCTTGTATTCATTTTTCTACATTCTCTTCTCTCTTACCAGAGAAAGCACATTCTGAGTGCTAAGGATCTTGTCAGTTTTTTGTTTGTTTGCTTGCTTTTTGTTTTTGCCACAGTATCCCCAGCCCACTGTACAGTTCTTTGGCATTTAGAGTTTTAATAGCTGATGAAGGAAGCAGAGAAAAGGCGTCTTTTAAATAAAGTTGAAATGGAAAATTCTATTCTTAGCACAGTGGGTGTCTGGGCCTCTCCCACAGAGGCTGAAGCACAGGCCGTGGGCTGCCATCATAGGAGGTGTATTTATGTGCATCGACAGCCCTAGCAGGAGCCGCAAACATGAATGTGGTAGGCCAGATGCTAAGAGCCACACTGCATCAGGCTCCCAAAGAAGAAGAGTGAGCCTGAGGTTTGGGATGTAGCTCAGTTGTCAAAGCATTTGCCTAGCATGAGCAAAGCCATGGCTTCCATCTTCAGCACTGGGGAAAAAAAAGAAAGAAAGAAGAACAAACCAAATCAAAGTCCGTAGCTCTTGGCAACCACAGTTGCCAGGAGTCTTTTGACTTTTAACTGAATCAGTGTTTGTAGCAGGGAGACTGTTTGTGGGACCAGAAGCAGCTAAAACAGCCTGTCTCTGAGCGAGGAACACACGACTGTGCGGGCAGGAGGAAGTCATGTGTGAGTCTGCCGCAGTACAGAGTGGAGGTCACCTTCCTGCCTTACACAGTCATCTCACCGCACCGGGTTTCACCAACACCGTAGGCTTCTATCTCCACATACGGGAGGCTCCACACCCCGGACACCAGTGCTAAAACCTGAGCGTGCGTGGGAACCGTCCATAACACAGGGTTTGTTCCGACCGCTGAGCTCCACTCGCAGAGTAGATCTTGGATGAAACCAAGAAGGTTCATGTCTAACAAGGCCCCAGGAGATGTGCAAGCTGTTGGTTATGAAGGTCAGAACACACCAAGAGAATTGGCAATGGAAATAAAGCCCATTCCAGATGCCAAACACAAGGAGTTGAAGGCTGGAGAGATGGATCGGCTATTAAAAGTTCTTGTTGCTCTTGCAGAAGGTCTCAGTTCGTTCCCAGCACCAATATGGCAGCTCACAACCACCTGTAACCCTGGGATCTTATGACCTCCATTGGAACCAACCACACAGAGGGTACACTTACACACACTCAGGCAAAACACTCATAAACATACAATAAAAGTAAATTAGTTTTAAGTAAGGGGATGTTTATAGATACTCTTATACATTTACAATTTTAAATTTATTTTAGCCAGAGTTATATATGGTTGTGAGCCATGACGTAGATGCTGGGAATTGAGCCCAGGTCCTGTAGAAGAGCAAAAAGTACCCTTAACCATAGAGACATCTCTCCACATGCCTTAACATTTATTTCATTTTCCTTTATCAGTGCTGAGGACTGAACCTAGGGGCTCTGTCTTACTTACTTTCTATTTGTGCGACAAAACATTATGACCAAGGCAACTTATAAAAGAAAGCATTTAATTGGGTTACTACCTCGGAGAATTAGAGTTTATGACCTCAGAACAAGGACGTGGCAGCAGGAACAGCTGAGAACTCACATCTGGACCCACAAATAGGACGCAGAGAACACCTGGGAATAGAGTCAGACTTTTGAAACCTCAAAGTCCACCTCCAGTGACACACCTCCTCCAATAAGGACACATCTCCTAATCCTTCTCTCTCTCTCTCTCTCTCTCTTGTTTGTTTTGTTTTGTTTTGTTTGAGCCAAGGTTTCTCTCTGTGTAGTCTTGGCTGCCCTGGACTCACTTTGTAGACCAGGTTGGCCTCGAACTCAGAGACCCACCTGGCTCTGCCTCCCGAGTGCTGGGATTAAAGGCGTGCATCACCATGCCTGGCTCCTAATCTTTCTCAAACAGTTCTACAAATTGGGGACCAAACATTCAAACATGAGCCTATAGGAGCCAAACAAACTCAAATCACCACTGTCTTATAGTGGATGTAAACACATTTTTGTTTTGATCCCTAGCGTGGGATGTGAAACAGACTTGTGTGAAGGTGTGTGATATTTGTCTATTGGAAACAGGTTTGTGAGCGGACATGTGGTGTCTGTCTACCAGAAGAGGAACTGCCTCTTGAAGAGGCATGGTCTTTGCCAGCTGATAACCATCCTAGTATGAACTCTGAGAGGAGGCTTGGTTTTTTGGCTTTGGCATTGCTTCCCGTCATTTGGCTGTTCATCGATCTGCTTCAAGATGCTTCTAGAGAGAAATGTTCCAGAGAACACTTTGAGGTTCCAGGTTCTGGCTGCTGCTCCCGGTTCTGGCTGCTGCAGTTTGCAGTCACTTTTGCTGTATTGCTGGTGTGCTCTTTAATGGATCTGCTGGAATCCTGGCGACAAAGAGTGAAATTGCTCCAAGGAACTGAGTCTGGAAAGGTCTACTTCTCCTGTTTCCATTAACCTCTTTTTTCTCCTATCTAGAGTAGGCGGGTTGGAAAGGAGATATAGGCATTAAAGAAGCCCAGATAAAGTAGGTTTGAAAAGTTCAAAGCCTACACTGTCTCATTCATACTAGGCATGTACCCTTACTGGGACACAGGTCCAGTGCATGAGATATTAAACTTTAAAAATGCATTCTGTGAATATACATAATATATTAATATACATAATGCCACTCTGTTTTTTAAAAATATTTTATTTAATTTAAATTTATGTCTGTTGGTGTGGGAGTGTCAGATCTTAGAGTTACAGTTGTGAGCTGCCATGTGGGTGCTGGGAATTGAACCTGGGTCCTTTGGAAGAGCAGGCAGTGCTCTTTTTTTTGTTTTGTTTTGTTTTTTGTTTTTTGAGACAGGGTTTCTCTGTGCAGCCTTGGCTGTCCTGGACTCGCTTTGTAGACCGGGCTGGCTTCGAACTCACAGCAATCTGCCTGGCAGGCAGTGCTCTTAACCACTGAGCCATCTCTCCAGCCCAACCACTCTGGTTTTTAAAATAATTATTATTATCATTATCATCATCATCATCATTATTAGTGTGTGTTTGTGTGTGTGTGTGTGTGTGTGTGTGTGTGTATGTGTGTGTGTAGGTATTTTCCCTGTTTGTGTATCTGTGACCACATGTGCCCTGAGGCAAGAAGAGGGCATATGGAACTGAGTTACAGATGGTTGTGAGCAGCCCTGTTGGTGCTAGGAGTTGAACCAAGGTCTTCTGCAAGAACAACTAGTGCCCTTAACCACTGAGCCAGCTCTCCAGCCCCTGAATCACACACTTTAAAATGGCTAAGATGGCAAATTTTATATTAGATATGTCTTACCGTAATTGAAAATTGTCTGGGTAAGAGGTGCAGATCAATATATTTGTCAGCATGTGCAAAGCCCTTGTCCTAGCATCACACACAATAAAATTTCCTGTTGTGTTTATCAAATATATAGACATAACACACATAGTAATAACAACTCAAAGGAGATGTTAGGAAACACAGGTGTAGCCTGGTGGTGGCGGCCCACACTGTTAATGCCAGCACTCTGGAAGGCAGAAGCAGGTAGATTTCTGTGAGAGGGAGGCCAGCCTGGTCTACAGAGCAAGTTCCAGGATAACCAGGGCTACACAGAGAAACCCTGTCTCAAGAAGAAAACAAAAACAAAAACAAAGCCGGCGGTGGTGGCGCACACCCTTAATCCCAGCACTCAGGAGGCAGAGGCAGTTGAATCGCTGTGAGTTCGAGGCCAGCCTGGACTACAAAGGGAGTTCAGGACAGTCAAGGTTACACAAAGGAAACCCTGTCTCGAAAAACCAAAAGAACAACAAAACCAAAACCAAAACAATACAGGTATAGAAGAGCAAAATTGCTACATTTTAACCAGCTTGATGTCTGTTTTTAACCTAAGTCAGCCTGACCTATACTCAACAACTACCATTTAAGTCAAGAGCTGGGACAGTGGCTACCAGGTGTCTCTGTTGCAAGCAGTTGGATGGGAGCTCTGGGATAGAAAACGCGTAAGACTGATAGTTTACCATCATAAACAATTAAACTATAAAAATTGACATGCCTCCCACACACAAAGTCAGGACGTCAGGACAACTCAGTGGGTAGAGGCAGTGACCTCCGAGCTTGACAACCTGAGTTTGATCCTTGGAAACCACACGGTGGAAGGAAAGACCCAACTCCTGAGAAGTGTCCTCTGACCTTCAGATGGGCACTGCAGCGTGTGCGGGTGTGCACACTCAAATAAGTAAACAACAACAACAACAATAAATTAAGAAGGCTGGAGAGGTGGCTCAGCGGTTAAGAGCACTGTCTGCTCTTCCAGAGGTCCTGAGTTCAATTCCCAGCAACCACATGGTGGCTCATAGCCATCGATAGTGGGATCTGGCGCCCTCTCCTGGCCTGCAGAGGTACATGGAGCTAGAGGACTCATATACATAAAATAAATAAATACATCTTTTAAAAAAGAATACATTAAGAAACTGTCAGGCTTGGGGGCGGCTCGGTCAGTAAAGTGCTTGTCACAGAAGCACAAGGACTGAGTCTAGTGTCCAGAGCCCTGTGAAGAATAACGCACAGTGTACGGCGCACACTTGCAATCCCAGCCCTTGGAAGGTAGAGTATAGTGGATCCCTGGGGCTCTCTGGGATGCCAGCCAGCCTAGTCACTCATCACCTTCCCTGTTTCTTCTTCTTCTTCTTCTTCTTCTTTTTTTTTTTTTTTCTTCTTATTTTTTAAAATACTAATATCCTGGCTTGGGCTGTTGCTATTGTGCCCATATTTAGCAGTTCTCCTGAACTCTCATATTAGTTCAAATAGTTTTTCTCTGGATATTTCTGAATTGACAGGAGCATTATCTGCAATGTAGAGATAGTGCTGCCTTGTTCTCATTCTTGCTTTTGTTTTGTTTTGTTTTACCCTGTAGCCCTGGCTGTCCTGGAACTAACTTTGTAAGACCAGGTTGGCCCTGAACTCACAGAGACCCACCAGTTTTCTGCCTCCTGAGTGCTGGGATTAAAAGATATGCCAACATGGCTGGCCCCTCCCTTCCATTTTTAACTTGCTGTCAGATTTTTAAAAAATGTTTATATATATATATATATATATATATATATATATATATATATATATATATATATTTGTGTTTAATGAGTGTAAGTGTGTTTGCCTGCGTGAATATAAGTGCACCATGCTCCTGCAGTGCCCACAGAAGCCAGAAGTGGGCAACAAACCTGGGTTTACAGGTGGTTATAAGCTACCATGCCAGTGCTGTGAACAGGACCTAGCTCCTCTGCAAGAGCAGAAAATGCTCTTCAGCACTGAGCCATCTCTGTAGCCCTTGCTAGCCATTAAAATAAAAAAATAAAAAAATCCATGCTTAATTTTTTACTGCTATTTCTGTATCTTTGAAAAACTCATGCCATTTTACCCTTTACCGTTTAACTGGCATTGAGAGTGACAGATTTCCGATTTCCTAACAAATCGCCCCATTTTTGAATAAAGGGAAGTTAGGACCAGTCTGAGGCCCATGCAAGCCTGAATGGCACTGACCTTGGTCTTCAATTCTACAGTTTCCATGGAAACTGCAGAGTGAAGATAAATGGGGTATTGTGTATGCAGCCTTTGTTGTGTGGGTTTGGAGGTGTTGCCGGTGGGCGTGCAGGCCATCTGCTCATACAACTAGAACTGTAGGAAACATTAGTGAGAAATGCAAGCTAACACTATGAGCCAGAGTAATACCCCCATGCCTTGCTTTCCACAGCATCCGCATGTTCCCCGTGGATGAATGACAGCAGGACTTGGGTGTTGGACAGCTGCTGGGCCTCTCAGTGAGATGGAGATGCATCATCCTGTGTGTGTGCGCGCACACACACACATGGAAATATTTGTGTATTCATCTGTGTGTACATGATTTGTGTGTACAGGTGTGTGCACGTGCATGTGGAAGCCAGAGGTTGATGGCAGGTCTCTCGCTGAACACACAGCTGGTTGACTCTGCTGGGCTAGCTGGCCAGTGAGCTCCAGGGATCCTCCTGTTTCCGCCTCCATCAGTGTTATAAGTGCCCAAAGCCACTGTCCCAGGTTTTCCCATGGAAGCTGGGAATCCAGACTCAGATCCTCACATCTGTGTGGCACACACTCTTACCAACTGAGCCATCTCCCATGCCCCAGAACGTACTGACTTTATATAGTTCCGGGATCTATTTTCTAGTATTTATTTTAGTATTTCTGCCGATAGATTCACAATTAAATTTGGACTGAATTTTCTTTTCTCATACTGTTCCTGGATTAGTTTGACACCGGTTATGTAATCTAAAATCCTTATCTGTAATTTCCAACTTAAAAAATTTTTTGAAAACTAGAAGCAGATTTGTTTTTTGGTTGGTTGGAAGTAAGGAAGGTGTTTGAGTAAACTCACTGGGCAGCAAAACCTATTGTGGGCTTACAGGACACCCTTTAACCTCTATTTACCCTACTTAGTATGTTTTGTCACTGGGATATTTGACGGGGAGAAGCCAGTCCAGCTGCACTATATGTTGTTATGTCCATGCATTGATCCATGCTTATGTGTGTATACCTCTCTGTGTGCCTCTCTCTCTCCACTCCAGTGTGTGTGTGTGTGTGTGTGTGCGCGCGCGCGCGCGCGTGCATGTTTGTATGTATGGTTTGTATGTATGCATGTATGGTTGGAGGCCAAACTCATATGAACTTAAAGCTTTAGAGTGTGTGTATTCACATGTGTGTATATGTGCACACACACACACACACACACACAGAGGGGGTGTTTTCAGGCACCCTTGGAGGCCAGAGGATCCTCTGCAGCTGGAGTTACAGGCGGTTGTGAGTCACCAAACAAAGGTGCTGGGGATTAGACTTGAGTCCTCTGCCAGAATAATAGGTGCTCTTAGGACTCACCGATCTCTCTAGTCTCCCGAACTCAGATAAGTTTAGGATGAAAGACTGTAAACCTATTTTATCCTAATAAGATGAATCATGTCATGTTGGCTTGGATTTCTATTTATTTGTCTAGTTGGCTATTTACTGTAGTATCAAAACTCAGAGACAGTCTGTTTCTCTAAAGCGTTGTTATTGTTGGTGGGTAAATTTTCATGGGACTTGGTTCTCTGGAGTTCTTCTGACTTTCTGTACCCACATTAGGCAACTTAAGGACAAGCATGTTCGTGCAAGTGTGCACACTTCTGTATGTATATTTCTGTCTGTCTGTCTCTCTCTCCCCTCCAGTGTGTGTGTGTGTGTGTGTGTGTGTGTGTGTGTGTGTGTGTGTCTGTGTCTGTGTGTACATGTTTTCATATGGTTGAAGGTCAGAAGACAACCTCAGGTGTCGTTGCTCAGGCACCATCTACTTAGTAGTTTTGAGACAGGGTCTCTCAGTGATGTGGAGTTTGAGGCCGGCTGTCCTGTAAAGTCCAGGGAGCCACCCACCCTCACATTGGCATTACCACCACATCTGGTTTTTGTTTGGTCGGTTTTAAATTTGGTTTGGCTTTTCTCTGTGTAGCCCTGGCTCTCACAGAACTAGCTTTGTCAACTAGCCTCAATCTCAGATCCACCCATCTCTGCCCCTCAAGTGCTAGGATTAAAAGTGTGTGCCACCATGCCCTACAACACACCTCGGTTTTTTTGTTTGTTTGTTTGTTTGTTTTGCTCTTTTTTTTTTCCTTCAAGACACGGTTTCTCTGTGTAGCCCTGACTGTTCTGGACTTGCTTTGTAGACCAGGCTGGCCTTGAATTTACAGAGATCCTCTCGTCTCTGCCTCCCAAGGGCTGGGGTCAAAGGTGGCGGCCACCACCACGACGCCCAACTTTTGTTTTGTTCTTAAAACATGGTTTCTATGGAGTGAACCCATGTCCTGTGCTTTCAGGATAGGACTTTACTACTTGAGCAATCTCCCCGGGCCTCTAACTCTTCTCAATCCCCATGAAGAAGAAAGGCCTTGCAAATCAAAGAGCTCAGAGTCACCAATGACTCTGACTTGCAGAAACTGCCGTTATGGAGGCAGTACTTCAATTTTTCCTCTAAGGGGCAGTCATAGACCATAAATTGATGTCTTTAAATTTTTTTTTTTTTTTCAGAGTATGTGGCAAATAAATGGAATCTAACAAAAGCAAGGGGTTCTACTTGGTTGGTGTAAGTTGTAAGTGGTAAAAGGTAATTCTGAGATGTTAACCAAGATTTAAATCCAGTCTTTTTTTAAAAAAAGATTTATTTTTTCATTATGTGTACAGTGTTTTGCCTGCATGTACACCTGCAGACCAGAAGATCTCATTATAGATGGTTGTGACCCACCATGTGGTTGTTGGGAATTGAACTCAGGACCTTTGGGAGAGCAGACAGTGCTCTTAACCTCTGAGCCATCTCTCCAGCTCCTAAGTCCAGTCTTAGCAACATCTTTCTCCTCTTCTCCTCTCTCTGCATCCTTCCATCCTCTCCATCCTTTTCTCCATCCTTTCTTCATTCTCCAGAGAAGCAGAACACCACAGTGTTAAACCCACTGCCTCTGAAACAACCTGCTAGGATAAAGGCTTGGTCCATTCAGGTACCTGCAGAGTATGGCTACAACAGGAAACTGAATTGTATGAAAAAATATTGCCTATTAGCCCTATCAAAGTCTGACTGTTATCAGCTCTGAGACCAAAGGGAGGTGACTTAATTTGCTCTGTGAGCCAGGTTCCTCATACCCACTGTATAGCTTTGATCCCGGGTAGGTGATAAAATGTAGGAAAAAAAAAAGGATTATCAATGTATCTTGGAAACAGCAATTCCAGGAGCAACCAACCAACCGCTTGAGATGGGAGAACCAAGGGAAGGTGTTTAGATGGTCAAAACTCAAGCTTAGGTGAGAAGGCCTGTAGAGGGAAGCTCAAATCTCCAAGGAGGGGCACTCCTCAGCCAACTGTTACTGTGATTTTTAACTAAAGCAGGATGAGGTTGGCCTGCAAGAATGGGAAAGCTGCCAACTGTCTTCAGACAACCCGTAGGGAGCAACCAATGCATCCAGGATGAAGAGGGATTGCTGGGTGACGTTCACACGTTCAGACAACCCAAAGAAAGGAGCCAGCCCCCTCGCCCTCCCCAGTCTGCTTCTCCTCCTCCTTGCTCACTAATAGGGAGCCTATTTTGGCAAAGCAGAGGTATGACTTGCAGAGTCCTTGGCTCAGCAGCGTAGAGAAGAGTGGTTTGGAGCTAACAGACAGCAGCTAAATAATAGCACTGCCTGTTGCTTTGTGCACTCAGTGGCTGCTTGCACTTCTCTTCACATATTTAAATTCCAAAAGTCAATACAAACTAATGTTGCCACTTGTCTCCTGTCACCCACCACTAGATAAACCTTCAAATTCATTTTTTTTTTTGTTTGGTTGTTTTTGGTTTTTTTGGAGGGGGGGCGGGGGTTGAGACAGGGTTTCTCTGTGTAGCCTTGGCTAGCCTAGACTATATATATATATATATATATATATATAGCCTAGACTATATATATATATATATATATATATATATAGGCAGTATGCCTCGAACTCACAGCAATCTGCCTGCCTCTGCCTCCCGAGTGCTGAGGTTAGAGGTGTGCGCCACCACGCCCAGCTGTTTTTGTTTTGTTTTGACACAGGGTCCTTCTACATAGCCCTGGCTGTCTTGGAACCCACTATGTACACCAGGCTGGCCTCACACTACAGAGATTCACCTGTGTCTGCCTCCCAAGTGCTGAAATTCAATTTACTATAATAAAAAGTTACTAAGATTGGGACTAGAGTGATGGCTCACTGGATAAGAGCACTGGCTGTTTTCCAGAGGACCCAGTATTGATTCCCAGGTACCACATGGCAGCTCAAAAACTGTAACTTCAGTTCCAAAGGATGTAATGCCTTCTTCTGACCTCTGTAGGTTCCATTTTCTTTCTTTCTTGTTGAGACAGAGTTTCTGTGTAGCCTTAGCTGTTCTGGACTCGCTTTGTAGACCAGGCTGGCCTCGAACTCACAGCGATCGACCTGCCTCGGCCTCCCGTGTTGGACCCTAGCCCAAAATGTTGAACCCTGGGAGTCCAATTCGAGATCGCCACGAGAAACCACTCAAGTCACACCGGCTGAGAGGTATAGGTAAAAAATATTACTGACATACCAGAAGTCCCAATTGTTGATGTGTCAGGGTCTCTCAGCACTTGGGAGGCAACTGGTTATAAAGGCTAAAACTACAAGCCAGGGGGAGGACCTGACCTTTAAACTGATTGGCTGAGCTGCTGTACCTGAGGTATGTGAGCAGGATGATTGGCTCGGGCCGGGTTAACCGGGGGTGGGGGCTTTCCGCAGGGGGTGTTTTTCCTAAAGCTGAAGGTGGTGGTTTCCTGGAAATAGGACAGGGGTCAAACGGCCCTGAGCTTGGCCTTGTTTTTCAGGCTTTCACCGAGTTCAATTTTCTTAATAATTCTATTTTATTATGAACTTATTAAACGAGCCTACCTACCTTACAACCCGACTAGCCTAAATAAGAAGGAAAGAAAATTAAGGAAAAACAGCAATGAAACCTGGGTGCCAGTTCCTAGGAACGATTCCCCTGGTGTAGTCCGCAGGATTTCAGCAGACCAGCAATTCCACCAAGGTTGCTGCTGGACCTGGAGCAACCGGACCTGAAGCCTCAGCTGGGATCCAAAGCCTTGAAGCTTTCCCGGGAGCGGTTCTTTCTAGGCATGTCTTGAAGTGCAGAGAAGAGCAGCCAAAAGCCAAGCCCCAACAAAAAAAACTCTGCCTCCTGTTTTTGGGCTCATATGTGTATCCTCTCAGTCTGTTCAAGGATGTTTTTCAGCTGGCGACAACCAAGTCCCCCTTGAAGTGCTCCAACATCTGTGGAAAAACATCCTGCTCTCACATCTGAGGGGTAAACAGCCTGCCCTCTCACATCTGAGTGGTAAACAGCCTGCTCTCACATCTGAGTGGTAAACAGCCTGCCCTCTCACATCTGAGTGGTAAACAGCCTGCTCTCACATCTGAGTGGTAAACATCCTGCCCTCTCACATCTGAGTGGTAAACAGCCTGCCCTCTCACATCTGAGTGGTAAACAGCCTGCCCTCTCACATCTGAGTGGCAAACAGCCTGCCCTCTCACATCTGAGTGGTAAACATCCTACTCTCTTCCCCATCCCACACTTGGGATCAAAACAAAAACAGGTTTATCTCCCCTAGAGACCTCTGCAGGCATTACATGCATGTGGTAAACAGACAGACATGCATTCAGAACACCCATTACATATCAAATAAAAATAAAGGTTAAATTTTTTTTTTTTTAAAAGCTAAACTTTAAAGATTTGATGTGCAACTCATAGAACCCAAATCTCATAAAACAGAGTAAAGACGTGCCCAGGAATATCCGAGGTGATTCTGCATCAACTCCTGCATCTTGGTTCCTGCCTTGTCTGAGTTCCTATCATGGTTTTCTTCAGTGATGAGCTACAATAAACCCTTTCCTCCCCAACTTGCTTTCCTTCACGGTGTTTTGCCGCAGCTCCTTGCTCTAATCTTCAGAGGGCAGCATTTAGATTATCCAGCCTCCAGTGATGGAAGCCAACGGAAACACCTCCTTGTTATAGTTGCATGCCTATTATTTTTATGTTTCATTATATATTTTATTTTATTTTTCAAGACAGGGTCTGTGTTAGCCTTGGCCATCCTGGACTCGCTTTGTAGGGCAGGCTGGCCTCGAACTCACAGCGATCCACCTGCCTCTGCCTTCCTGAGTGCTGGGATTAAAGGCGTGCGCCACCACCACCTGGCCTTATGACTTTTTAATTACATATAAGAATGAGTTTCATTATGACATTTTCATATATGTACGTGTTGTGTTTTGATCATGTTCACTCCCTGTGACCCTCTTTTGACTGTCTCCTCCCATACATCCTCTTTCTCTTACCAACTACCCTTCTAAATAATGCGCGCGTGTGTGTGTGTGTCTTATGTATGTATTTAGTGGCCCAGTGAGTATCGCTAGGGTTGCTTATGGGAATATGGGTGAGAGGTTATTTACAGGAGCATGGAGACCTTACTAGTGCCTACCCCACTGAGGAAGTTGCTTCTCCCTCCCAGAGGAAGCATCAAATGCCTATGAATCTTCAGGGAGAGGCGGGGCCTCAGGAGACTCTCCATGTATGATGTTGACAGGCCCAATCTCGTGCTGCTGTGCCGGGAGTCAGTGTTTTGCAGCACCCCACCCCCTCCTGGGGCGCTTGCACAGCACTCCACCCTCTCCTGGGGTGCTTGCATTCTTTCTTCGTTCTCTCCTCCCACAGTGCTTCCTGAGCCTTCCAGGGAACCGTACAGGCGCTCGCTCCATTCATGGGTTAAGCACTCTGGTCTCTCCGCACTCTGATAAGGCATGAGTCTCTGTCTTTACACCACGGCCTACAGTGAGATGAAGCTTCATTGACGAAAACTGGTTCTGTTTCTTTAGGGAACCCTAATACTCTCACCCCCAGAGCATCCCTTTCAAGTGCACATAAGCTAAACAAAGCCTTGCCTATAGTCCTAACTCCGGCTCTGTTAGGCTGGAGATGGCGCCCTTTCTACCTGCTCTAATCACGAAGGCCAAGTTCCAGACACCTAAGGAGAACCCCCCTGTACCCCAAAGCCTGCTGAAAGTATTCCAACAGGCCAATCCTAAGGTTGCTAACCCTGTTTTGCCCGGTTCTTCTAGTGAAAAACACAACAAAGAGTCACGCCACTCTTACCAGACACCGCGGGAAACACATCTTTCCTCACAGTCATTCCTGTGTTTTCCCGCCATCGCCTCCCTCCACCCCCGCCCCCGATTTAAACAGCCCCACACAGCATCCTCCATTGATAGAGCCTAACACGAAGGCAGTTTGCAGAGCACAAATGTGGTTTCCAGCCCAACTCCAGCCTCACAAAGCAGATTATGGGAAGGGGGGGGGGGTGGGGGAACAGGGCAAGCAGAAGGATAACAGCTTAATCACAGGCAAGCGCTCAAGTTAGATAAGGCCCAAACTATTAAGGCGCTTACAGTGCGCGGCAACCTGTTTATGACTCAAATGTAGTCGAGCAGAAAGTGCTTCTCCGAGGTATGCCACACTTGGGAACTGGGAACATATAGGAGAGTTAGCAGAGACAGGCACGGAGTATGAAGGCTAGAGGAGGCTGGCACTGGGGCTGCTGGAGAGCTGTCATAGAGGCGTCTAGAAAAACTCAAAGGGGATGAGGGGAAGCCATTGTGTAGGTATCTTGCAGCTATGCGGATGGCAGGGAACAGAGCCTTAGGGTAGAAGAGGGTAAGTAGAAAACCCTGACTTTTATCAACCCTCAAGAGTGGTAAAGAGGCTGTGTGACGTTGATTTTATTGTCAGTACAGCCTGGCTGTGGTACTTGGTTGTTGGGTTAAACACTAGCCTAGCTGTTGTGTGTATTGTATTACTTGGCATCTGATCTATATTTAAGTCACTAAACTTTTTTGTTTTGCTTTGCTCTTTGTTTTTTGATACAAGGTTTCTCTGTGTAGCCTTGGCGCTCCGGGACTCACTTTGTAGACCAGGCTGGCCTCGAACTCACAGCGATCCTGCCTGCCTCCTAGAGTCCTGGGATTACAGGAGCACTGTGACCACTAAATCACTGAGCTTTGAGTATAGCAGATTGTCCTCCGTAAGGAAAGGTGGTCTCCTGCAGTCAGTTGATGGTCCTAACATTACGATTCCTTGAGGAAGAAAAAATTCTGCCTCCAGACCCCGCTGGTCTTTCCAGCCTCTTCACTCCATAAGAACACAAAGCCAGCCTCTCCTGCCTGAGCTGCCACCCAGCCTGACTTACAGACGCTCCTGAGTCCAGATCACACAAGCCGGTTCTGCTATATGCATGTTCAGACACATCCCATTGGTTCTGTTTCTCTGGAGTCCATTGATATAGGCCTGATCAGTCGATGAAATGGCCCCCAGGTGCAGTAGGAGGCAGCAGGAATGGGTTTTGCTTTTGAAAGATCAGTGTCCATTTAGAGAACAATCAGACTAAGTGGAGGAAGGTAAACCACTTCCAAGGCTGTTCCTGATCTGCCAGCCCTGCCCACCCCAACCCCCAAGACAGACTCTCACTATGTAGCTCTGGCTGGCCTGGAACTCACTAGGTAGGTCAGGCTGGCTTTGAACACACAGAGATCAGCTCGCCTCTACCTCCTGAGTGCCAGGAGTAAAAATGTGCATCACTACATCCAACTCGCTCTCTTTTTAAATGTTATTTTATGTGTATGGGTGTTTTGCCTGCATGAATGTTTGTAAGCCATATGTGTGCCTGGAACAGGTACAGACCAGACCCTCTCCTGATAACAGTGGTGATGGGGCTGGAGCGATGGCTCAGAGGTTAAGAGCACTATCTGTTCTTCCAGAGGTCCTGAGTTCAATTCCCAGCAACCACATGGTGGCTCACAACCATCTCTAGTGAGATCTAGTGCCCTTTTCTGGTGCACAGACATACATGTAGACAAAAACCCTGTGTATGTAATAAGTAAATAAATCTTAAAAAAAAAAACAAAAAACAGTGGTGAGCCACCATGTGGTACTGTGAGTTGAACCCAGGTTTTTCAGAAGAGCAGCCAGTGCTCCTAATGACTGAGCAATCCCTTCAGCCTTAGCTGTTGTCTCTTTATTCCAGGTATCTGTGTTTAGGTTCTAGGCCTTTTTTTTCTTTTCTTTTCTTTTCTTTTTTTGTTTTTGTTTTTTTTTTGTTTTTGTTTTGTTTTTTTTTTTTTTTTTGTTTTTCGAGACAGGGTTTCTCTGTGTAGCCTTGGCCATCCTGGACTCACTCTGTAGACCAGGCTGGCCTCGAACTCACAGCGATCCGCTTGCCTCTGCCTCCCGAGTGCTGGGATTAAAGGCGTGCGCCACCACGCCCAGCTAGGCCTTTTTAAGAAGAACGTCCCTACACATACTACAGATACTGTCACACACAAGCAACGAAGCTCACACCAGTCGATGGGACGCTAGTTACCGGCCAGCCTGGGAGCCTGCTTCAGTGTGTTCCATAAACCGCTCCCCCTAAATAAGACGAGGCAGAGAGCTGAAGTGAAGGTTGGCTTGCTGAGGCACTAACAAGTGAGTAATTCGGGATAAAGATAAACCAACGACTTCTCTCTGCAGCAATGAGCAATGCGGTCGGTGCGTGCTGTCAGCCGCAACGTGGGCGAAGCTGTTGTTTCTCAGGGGTGGCTATTTTGGGAGGCTCATTTATCAATGGTCACGACGGTGCCCTGATGTGTTTAGAACTTGTGAAGAGTTCCTCTTGCTCTCCATCGCGGCCACTGGGTGCGTTGGCCAGTGAGCACGCCAGTATGTTGGATAGTTCATCACCACTCCTGCCCGCTTCCGAGCCCTGCCTCACACAATGCCTGACACTGTGGGTTATGGGGGAGGTTGTCAGAAAGGGTTTTGGGTTTTTTGTTTTGTTTTTGTTTTTTTGGTTTAAATTTTGTATTACATTTATTCATTCCTTTGTGTGTATGTGCGGCCATGGAACGCATGTAGAGGTCAGAGAACAACTTGAAGGGGTTGTTTCTCTCCTTCTGCCATGAGGAGTGGAGCTTTGGTCACTAGGCCTGGGGGTAGCAGCCATCTCACCAGCCCAACACTGAGAGGTCAGTCTTTCCTCACCTGCAAATTCTGCTTTCAGAAGGCAAGTTAGAATGATTTTTTTTAACTTTTTGTTTTATTTATTATTATTATTATTAGCAGTATATTTTTGTTTGGTGCAGCATTTGTTTGTTTGTTTGTTTGCTTGTTTGAGACAAGTTCTCACTTGTAGGCCTGGTTGTCCTGGAAGTTGTTATGCAGACCAAACTATCTTCAAACTCACAGAGATCTCTCTGCCTCTGCCTCAGTGCTGGGATCCAGCATTTTTAGTGTAGCTTTGTTTGTTTTTGTTTTAGATTTATTTTTTACTTTCTGTATATGAGTGCTTTGCCTGCATGTGTGTGTGGGTACCCTATGCCTGCCTGGTGCTCCTGGAGACCAAAAGACGGTATTGGATGTCCTGGAACTGGAGTTAACAGACTGTTGTGAGGCACCTGTTGTGTGTTCTGTTCTTGGTTACCCCTCCAGGGCTGTTACAAACCACCACAACCAAAACAACTTACAAAAGAAAGCTCTTCATAGGACTGATGGTTTCAGAGGGTTGGAGTCCATGATGCCAGAGCTGAGGCATGGTGGCAGGGGTGCTTGAGGGCTCACATCTTGACTCACAAGTAGTGATGCAGTCTAGGGGTCTTGGCTGCGTTTGTTTTCTCTGCCAATTAAAGAATTAAAAGGCAGGGCAAGTAGCAGAGGAAAAACCTTAAACACTGCAGACAGAACCAGCAGTTGAAGAAAGGTGTTTATTGGGTTGAAGAAACACATGCATGCAGCAGAAAAAAATATCCTCTGCAAAGGAGAAAGGGGACGTAGGAAGTTAAAAAAAAAAAAATCCAGTCTCTACTGAAGGGCTGTTTTTTTGTTTTGTTTTCTTTGGTTTGGTTGTTTAAATCTCTGAAGAGTTTTCCTCCTCTGATTTAGGGTCCACAACTGTTGTGTGACATATCCTGATCTGGCCTGGAACTTGTTCAATCAGTCCTTCAGCAGGGGACCTCATGGCGGGAGACAAAAGCATGCAGAACCTTTGTTTTAAGCTGCCAGGCTTTGTTAAATAAGGTGGGTGAGGAAGAAGTCGGCCATCTTAGAAATTTGCCACCTTTATTCCTTAGCCACAGCGCCCCTCTTCCTGTCTATCTCCCCACCAGGGAGTCTGTCTAACTGCTAGTCTTTCAGTAGGAGGCAGAGAGAGGGGCACACTAGGAATGTCCTAAACCTTTTGAAACCTCAAAACTTGCCCTCCAGTAACACACTTCCTCCAACAAGGCCACACATGCTAATCCTTCCAAAACATTTCCATCACATGGCAAGATACAGGAAGCACACATGAATGTGTGTTTATCTTTTCTGCTTTCTCTCTCTCTCTCTCTCTTATTGGGAAGCCGCTGGGATTCAATCACTGGGGAGCCACACCAAAGATCTTATATAACCTTAATCACCTCCCAAAGCCCTACTTCTAAACATCAGCCAGATTCAATCTCTACCCTCCTAATGGCTCACAATGAGAATTAAATATCAAAACACGAACCCTTGGGGACACACTCTAAAACCATAGCAATATCCATTAATAGAAGAAATGATTAAATGAATTATGAGCAATGTTGTTCAGGATGTGTGTGATGTGTGCGTGGTATTTGGTGTGTGTGTGTGTGTGTGTGTGTGTGTGTGTGTGTGTGTGTGTGTGACGTAGAGGGTGGTTTGCAAGTGAAATAATGACAAAAAGAAGTAAAGATGTCACACTTACTTACTAAGGATGCCCTGTAGAAGCAGCAGGATGGGGTAGGAAGGGAAGACTTTCATCTTTTGTTCTGTGTCCTCTTTTATGTTTGAACTTATTACAATGAACCTTAACTTCTCTCTCTCTCTCTCTCTCTCTTTTGGTTGTGGCTTCAGATCTCATTTTGAAGTATAAATTGGTTTCAAACATATAATCTTCCTGCCTCAACCTCCAAATGCTACAATTACAGGGATGTACCACCACACTTCAATCATGAATTACTCTTGTAACTGAGGAACAGAGACAAACATCTGGGTACGGTGTCTCATGCTTGTGATCCCAGAACTCAGAAGCCTGAGGCAGAAAGATTAAAATGAGTTTGGGGTCAGCCTGGGCTATCTAATGTGTTCTAGCATAGCCTGGGCTAGGGACTCTGACCAAAAAAAAACAAAACAAAACAAAGGGTTGGAGAGATAGCTCAGTGCTTAAGAGCACATGCCGTTTTTGTGAGACCTGGGTACCAGTTTCCAGCTCCCAAAAAGTGCCCACAACCATCTCTAATTCCAGTTCCAAGGATTCTGATGCCCTCTTCTCGCATCTCTAGACATTGTATGCATGCAGTGTACACATTTGAACAAAACACTCAAAACGTATACAAATAAATAAATCATTTTAAAAGATGGAAAAGGAGAAACTGACTTTAAAATTTTAATAAACATTTAAATGTAAATATACTGTAACAATGCTGTGGTGAGACCCACAGACTCGGGCTCTGGAGAGCAATTTGATGGCTTCTGATCTTAGGAACTGATTACACTTGAGCATGTAAAGTGGATGGCTGGGATTTATGCAAGAAACCAAATCTATGTCACTGTTTGCTCCTTTTTTAAATTTTAACTGTGAGGATATATTTCATGGCAATATTTCATGTTTCTAGGCTTTGCCCTGATGATAAATCGTAGACATTAGCTAATGCCATAAGGATGCTCTTTGCACCATGATTTATAATAATGGAAAGCTGTAAGCAATACTTCAAAATCTAACAAGAGCAAACTGCCTGAATGATGTACAGTGCATGAAAAACTGGGCGTGGGAGGGGTCGCTCAATCAGCAAAGCGCCTGCTGTGCAAGCCCGAGGCCCTAAGTCAGCGTCCCACAAACACGGTGGTGGTGCAGACTGTAATGGCAGCACTGGGAGAGCAGACAGAGCCGATTCCTGGAGCTCATGAACCAGCCAGCGGAGTGGAATCAGGGAGCTCCAGGTTGAGCAAGAGACCTTCATTCAAAAACTAAGGCGCACCAAACAAAACAAAGCTTAGACATCTTTAGCTGGGCATGGTGGCACACACCTTCAATCTCAGCACTCAGGAGGCAGATGGCAGATCTCTATAAGTTCGAGGCTGGCCTGGTCTGCGAAGAGAGTCCAGGACAGCCAGGGCTCTGTGTAACAGAGAAAATTTGTCTTTAAAAAAAAAAAAAAAAAAAAAAAAAACCAAACAAAACTAAGGCAAACACCTTTAATCGCAGCACTCCAGAGGCAGAGGCTGGTGGATCTCTGTAAATTCGAGGCCCCCTGGTCTACAAAATGAGTCCAGGACAGCCAGAGCTATTGCATGGAGAAACCCTGTCACTAAAAACCAAAACAACAACAAAATAATAATAATAACCACACACTGAACTTAGACGAGGACATGTTTCCCAACATCAAGAGCCCAGTGAAAACAGAACTTGTTTAAAAAAAAAAAAAAATTGGGAATTTCAAAATGGCACCAGGTGTGATCATGCACGCCTTTAATCTCAGCACTGGGGAGAGGGAGGCAGGTGGATCTCTGTGAGTTTAAGGCCAGCCTGGTCTACAAAACGAGATCCAGGACAGCCAGGACTGTTAACACAGAGAAACACTGTCTCAAAAAAATCAACAACAAAAAATTCAAAATGGTAACTGCCTAACCCTGAACCAAGGGTGGGAAGGGAGCCTGTGTGACTGCAGTTCCTATACCCATGAAGCCAGCCCTGTGCAGAGGTCTGTCTGAGCCCTGAGGGGAAATGTCAGCTCTGGTCCAATCTAGTGAGAAGGAAGGAAGCTGACATCTGGACTATGATTCCCACCAGGTACCCCTAGACCAAATCTCCATCTTGAAAATTGAAAGAATCTTACCCGCGGTCCTATGGAACTAATAGTGATGAGCAGTGTGACACCCACTGTGTTTTGAACCTTGTCTATGAAAGGCCTGAAAAACAAGGCCAAGCTGACCCCTGACCTAGTTCCAAGAAACCACCACCTGCAACCTTAGGAAAAACACCCCGTGCGGAAAGCCCCTACACGGCTCTCTAAACGCGCCCCCCCCCCCCCCCCCCCCCCCCCCCCCCCCCCCCCCCCCGTTAACCCGGCCCGAGCCAATCATCCTGCTCACATACCTAGATACAGCAGCTCAGCCAATCAGTTTAAAGGTTAGCTCCTCCCCCTGGCTTGCAGTTTTAGTCTTTATAAGCAGTCTGTAAGAGCTACTGGGGTCTCTTGGCCTCTTGAGTGCTGAGGTACCGTGACTCGCCAGCAATAAACCTTTGCTCTTTGCATCACCGCTGTGGTGTTTGAGTGGTCTCTCGCAACGACCCCCCTTCCCGAAGTGGACTCTAGGGTCCAACATCTAGGTACCAGGTTTTAACCATCTTCATAACTAATGCTTTCAAAATCCTCACAATAAGCCGGGCGTGGTGGCGCGTACCTTTAATCCCAGCACTTGGGAGGCAGAGGCAGGCGGATCACTGTGAGTTCGAGGCCAGCCTGGTCTACAAAGCAACTCTAGAACAGCCAAGGCTATCACAGAGAGACACTGTCTCAAAAACAAAACAAAACAAAACAAAATGCTAACAATAGCTTCATAGTGAAGAAACTACAATAGAACTACTTTTAATATTGAAGAAACAGGATCAAAGAGGTCCAATGACTTACCTAAGGTCACATGGCTAGCGAACACAGAACATGCTGTTCGACCACCTGGATCCTTGATTTCAGCCCCTATTCTAATCCTGCAGACCCACAACGCAGTGTGTGACAATCCCCAGTGTGGGTATTATGATCTCTAAACAGCCTCCACAAAGACCAGTTCTCCTGCTTGGGTACCACCTTTTAGTGTTTCCATGGTTACCAACACATGTATCTAAGTACCTTTCCCCTCTGGCCCTGACTCCTGTTTGTCAATCAGACTATCACTGGGTCTTCATAGCAAAGAGCCCTTCCCTGGAGGCTATAAATGCCTAGAGGTGTATGCCTCACACATGGGGCCTGGATCCCATCAGGCCACCCTAAGTTTCAGGCATGAGCTATTCTCCTGTTCTGGTCTTAAGATAATCTACTTCCAAGACTAACACAAACTCCCAAAGTCTCTATCTATGTTTTGATCCCATGCTCAAGTGACATGAGACTAATAACAACAAAAACAAGGGCTGGAGTTGCAGCTCAGCGGTAGAGTACTTGCCTAGGATACACGAGGCCCTGGGTTCTAGCCCCAACATCACAAAAAGAGATGGAAAAATGTATTATCAGTATATATGCTAGGCCAAGTTCTCAGCAGTACTTAAGATGTATTATTACATACAATCCTTTCAGCATCCTTGTTTTGCTTTGTTTGAGACAGGGTTTCTCTGTGTAGCCCTGGCTGTGCTGAAACTCACTATGTAGACCAAGCTGTTCTAGAACTCAAGAGATTGGCCTGCCTCTGCCTCCTGGGTGCTGGGATTAAAGGAGTGTGCTCTTGTGAGGTTCTAGTTATAGATGAGCAAAATAGGAAGGTTGGATGACTCGACCAAGGGAGGTCACACAGTGGGAGGAGTCATTGAAGCAGCCGTGAGGGGACTTATCTTCCTTTGTCCCTTCCCTGCCCTTGCTGGTCTAAAATGCTGCAAGGGAAAACCTTTTGTCACTCACTTCCTGGCTCTTCCACCCACCTTCAAAAACCCTTTAGGGCCACTCAAAATCCCAACCAAGTGAACCCACAGTCCCCTCTGCTGGCAACTGCTTTTCACTGCAGGCGGTCTCTGACCTTGAATGGCCTCTATTAGTTGCAATGCCTCTGGCTGCAAGCCAAAGCAGCCTGCTCTAGTTATCTTAAGGGGAACGGGCAGGGCTAGAGGATGAAGATGGGAGGGGAGGTGGAGACAGCCTGGGGTTAGAAGGGTTATGAGATATATCAGGGTCTCAGAGAAAGGGTCGAACAGCCAAAAAAAAAAAAAAAAACCATTGTCACAGAAGCAAAGGACAGGTCCCAGCCCACCACAGCTAGAGATCACATGACTATAGGACAGCATCCTTCTCCAGGTGACTCAAGTCTCACAAGAGATCCCTGCATCTCTCTATTCAAAGTTCCAGACAACTGGGACATAGCTTGGAATAATTTGAGCCACACTGGACCCTGTGTCATAGGCTCTTAGGGGGCCATGGAAGTCTCTGTGGCCAAGGATGCTGTTACCAACGCTGAACAGCCAGAACGGCACTGGCAAAGACCCATCAGAAGTCACTGACCAGTCTCTAAGCAGTGTCCTAAAATACAGGAAGTGTAGGAAGTGGCTCTGTACATACCAAGGGATGCTGAAATGCTTCTGTGAGTTAACTGTCTGTGGCTGTTCTGATATGGACTCAGCCCTTCCCGCCCTGTACTAACCCAGCTCACATCTCTACTCTCATCACCAGTGAAGGTGTGGATGAAGGGTACCATGCCAAGCCATCCTCTCAGGTATTGGTGGTCTATGAAACACAGCTATATTTTTCTGCAGATGACCAGCTAGCAGCACAACATGGTTCTTAACAAGGGCCCCAGTAAGCTTGCGGCTTCTAATCTTTAATTTCTGTACCCCTAGAATGTTTACTTACATTTATTTATTTGTTTGTTTAGTGTGCTGTGTGTGTGTGTGTGTACATGTGTGTATGCATATGGCATGGTGTGGGTGTGCGCCGGTCAGAGGACGATTTATGGAAGTCGGTTTTCTCCTCCCACCTCCTGGGTTCTAGGGATGGAAGTCATGTCGCCAGGCTTGGTGGCAGGTGTCTTTACCCACGGCATCATCTCATAAGCCTAAATTTAAGGCTTATAAACACACTCTCTAACCTAATGACTGCAGCCTATGTGTGCTCAATCAAATTCTAATTAAGTAGAGTTTAAAATCCAGTCACTTATTTGCACTAGCCAAAGTTCAAGGGCTCACTAGCCACACATGCCCAGTGGCTACATTGCTGGATGGGATGGACATAGACTATTTCAGAGCTTGGGCTATAGACCCTGTCTCCTGTAACTCCCAGGAATTAACTATATTCGTTATTGATTTCCTTGCTATGACAAAATACCCAACAAAAATCAAGTTATGGAAGAAAGGATTTACTTGGGCTCATAATTCAAGGGTACAGAACATCATGACAAGGAAATCCCAGTAGCAGGAGCAACAGGCAGCTGGCTACCCCGGTTATCATTGCATCCGCGGGCAGGAAGCCAAGAGATGAACGCTGCTGCTCGGCCTCCCCCTTTCCCTTTTGTTCATCGGGTCCAGGATCCCAGCCCATGAAATGATGCTACCTACACTCAGGATGAGCCTTCCCTGCTCAGTTAGATTTTCCTGGGAACATCCTCACAGAGTAGCCTAGATGTGTGATTCCACAGTGATTCCGTGGGTTGACATTCATATTCGAAGAGCCACGCTGCCTGTTAAGACACTGAAGACTTCTGAACCACCTGGTAAGCAATGACTTCCTTCCCCAGGCACATCGGCAAGGGCAGTGGCGGGGTCAGGTATGAAGAAGAGTTGGGGACAACAGATGTGGTGGCAGAGTCAACTAGAGAGAGAGCGAAGGCTTTGTCCCTGAATGGCTAGTGTGATGGCTACTCTTTTGGTTTGGTTTGGTTTGGTTTTTTGTTTTTGTTTTGCTTTTTGAGATAGGGTTTTTCTGTGTAGCCCTGGCTGTCCTGGACTCACTTTGTAGACCAGGCTGGCCTCGAACTCACAGAGATCCACCTGCCTCTCCCTCCAGAGTGCTAGGCTTACAGGCATGCACCACCACACTCGGCTGTGATGGCTACTTTTAATTGTTGATATGCCTGGATTAGAATTGCCATGGCAGACATCTCATGGGTCAGCTGAGACAGAACTGGGAAATGAGTTACACTGCTCTTTTTGAGGATATGTCAAAACACCGTGAGCTCATCCTTTGATGGCTCTCGTCTTGGACTTTTTGTTGCTATGACAAATACCTGAGAGAAACAATTAAAGGAGAGATTTATTTTGCATCATGACCTCAAAGGTCTGACTGAATCCACTGCTTTGACCCTAAGACCAGGCAGAACTCGATGACAGTGGAAGCATATGACAGAAGCTGCTCACCTCATGGTGGCCAAGAAGCAGAGAGCTTGCCTGTGTTAGCTAGTTTCTTCCTTTCTTCTCTTTATTTTTTCCCCCATCCATATACTCAACCTATTAGATGGCATCTTCACATTCAACACAGGTTTTTTTTTCCCCCTTACACGGCTGGAAGCCTTTATCAGCTGTGTCCCTGTTAGGTTATAGCAATGAGTGATGCTGGTAGGGTCTGCATGGCAAGAGAGAGAGAGAACACCTTTATTTCTTTTCACAGCAATGGAAGGAGAAACATTTTGCCACAGCAGCAAAACTACTAATATAGATGCAGGCTCTTTCAGCAGTGAGGGTAACTGAAGGCAGGCCTAGCAGCATGGCGTTCCTGGACCCTAGCTATGGCTGTGACAGCAGCAGCAGCAGCAGGAGGAGAAAGAGGAAGAGGAGGAGAAAGAGGAGGAGGAAGAGGGGGAGGAGACTGCAGCTTCAAAGAGAGTGTGAACGCCTGGGTTCCTGCAGGGCAGAAGCAATTCTAAAGGTGGCAGTAGCCAGAGCTGCATGCACAAAGTTAACATGTGGGCTCTGGAGAGCATCATTTGTTTGTTTGTTTCTTTCTTTGTCCCTCCAGCCTCGAGGTGGTGGTGGCTTCCCAATACTCACGGTCTGCCCTTCCTCCCCCAGCTCTTCCAACACTTGTATCCAGTCCCTAGTGTTATGTCCCTTCTCCAAAGCTCTAGAATGGTTTTCTTCGGAACGCAAGGGGACATGGTGGTGATACTTCCCCCAGCAAAGCCTTTAGTGGCAGGTGTGCCTCTTCCACCCTGCCCTGTTTTCACTGGCTGGAGCCCCTAGGGGATGGTACAACTACAAGAGAGCGGGAGCTGAGGTCTCTAAATCCCCAAAAGGATGGAGAACCCTTTATCAACCTGGCGCTGACTGTAGACTGCACACAAATGAGAATTAATGCCAATGGACTGCCTCTGCGGGTCTATTTGTTATAGCGACTGAGCCGCTGCAGGGTGACAACCCAGATGAATACATCCACGGGAATGTGGCGCGTCCTAATGGCAGGCTCTGCTAGACACTTTATCCTCACGGACTCTTCACACAGCTAGTGGTTCCCATTACTCGCTTATAGACTAGGACACAAAATTGCAGAAAGATTAGGAACCTTGTCCAAGGTTTGTCTGAGTCGGACATGCTCGGCGGTGCTCATCTCCACTCTGCTTTACCCCGCTCTCAGTAAGCTGACTGAACTGCATCGCCTGGGCTGCTCTGCACTCTGATTTCCCCTTAGGTTCAGCCAGTAGGAGACAAGGTGGAGTGAGTGAGGCACATGTGAACGGAGAAGAAGGGGGCTTTATTCCACCCGCTCTAAGCTCTCCATCAGACTGCATGATAGAACTGGCTGTATTCCTTTGCCACAGGCCACGGCTCCAGTTGGAAAGCCATGTGGGATGGTAGCGGCTCACTGGTACTGGCTTTCCACTGTCTTAGCTCTAGGGGTGCTTGACAATAGTTTGTTAATTTCTCTCAACCCAATGGCCCTGTGTAGAGAATTCCCCGCTGACTTAATCTTCACTGGTCCCTGCAATGGCTAGGGTTGCTTGTCAGCTGTGGGCCTTGACCCTTTGTGAGTGGTGTCACATGACCCTTTCACAGGGGTCACCTAAGGTCACTGGGAAACACAGACATTTACATTATGATTCATAACAGTAGCAAAATTATAGTTATGAAGTAGCAGTGAAGCAATGTTATGGCCGGGGATTTTTGCCACAGCGTGAGGAACTGTTTCAAAGAGTTGCAACATTAGGAAGGCTGAGACCCCCTGCTCCAAGTTCACCTAGGAGAGACAAGCTTGCAGGCACACCTAGGCATGGACTCTTTGCATTAAGTTAGCTTTGGGGGCATGTCTGTGAGGTTTTCTTGACTAAGTTAATTGAAGTGGAGCAGCACCATTCCCTGGGCTGGGGTCCTGGAATGCAGGAAAAGGAAGAAGCTGGCTGAACACGGCATTGAATTCATTGTTCTGTGCTTCTTGACTGCATACGCAGTGTGGCCTGATGCCTCAAGCTCCACCCATTCCCTGCCCGGTACTGTGAGCCACAATAAACCTATTCTCTTTTCATTTCTTATTTCTTTTCATTTCATTTTATCATCATCATCATCATTTTATGTGCATTGGTGTTTTGCCTGTATGTATGTTTGTGTGAGGGCGTCAGATCCCCTGGAACTAGAGCTCCAGATAGTTGTGAGCGTAGGTGTTGGGAATTGAACCCTGGTCCTCTGGAAGAGCAGCTAGTGCTCTTGACTACTGAGCCATCTTTCCAGCCCTGCCTTTTCTCTTCTAGGTTGCTTTTGTCAGGGTGTTCTATCACAGCAGTAAGAGAAGCAACTGGCAGATCCTTTTGAGTGCCGTTTGCAGTCAGCACCTCGATAGTACAGCATATCTATGTTTTTAGAAACTTCAGCCACCCCCCCCCCCCCCCCGCAGATCGACTCTGAGGTTAGAACGGGTCCCGGTCAGGATGTGGAGTGACAAAATTGGGCACGAGAAGCACCCTTGGTTTCTGTAGGATTCCAGCCTGAGATGCTGCTGGCAAGTGTTGTATCTGTATGGTGAGTCCAAAGAGAGAAAGCAGCACTCAGGAGACAAAGCCAAGTCTCAGTTACGTGCTATTCCTATGGAGTAAGCCCCTGGTTCCAGCAGTCCCCAACCTCCAATCTGCTCCTAGATTTCTCCCACCCAAGCTATTACAGTCCCCCTTTGTCTGGCCCGTGGTGATCTAGGTTTTCTGTCACTTGCAACCAAGCCTGATAACACATAGAGAAACATGTCAAACTCATACATGTCCTTTGCAAGAAAACAGAAACCACCTCTTTTTAATCCATGGTGGGGGAAGAGGAGGATTTTATTTATTTAGTTAGTTAGTTAGTTTGCAAGTGATGTCGGATAGCCTTAAAATAATTACAGCACAGGTAGAAAGGGCAGGCTTGGGAAAGGACAATGCCACAGTGGTTCCTGAGGGTTCAGATAACAGGGACGAATAGACAGTGGCATTAGGGCACTGCTCTGGAAGAAGCCACTGCCACCTAGAGACACTTTGCTCAGGATTCACATTAGTTTGAAATCGGGAGGGATGGGATAGGTAAGCAGGAGGAGGGAGGGACACAGACAAGAGACAGAGACCCAGAATAATCGATTTACTTGAGAAATTAAAAACAAAGCCATGCTTAGCAAATATGAGGGGAGGAAGGAACTCAGCTCTGGTGACCTCATTCTCTCCCAGACACAAAGAGACAGTGAAATATCTCGGGCCCAGGGGAATTCCAGCTGTCACCAGGTTGCACTGGCCGCGGTGGAGAAAGCCCAGGGAATCAGAGAGCCATTGTCCATCACATGGACACTGCTCAGGACCTAAAGGGAGAGGAGTGATAGCTCGGCAGTGAAGCAAATTGGAGAGGTCATGGCTCTCTTCTCACCGGAAGCTTACGGGCTCCGCAGCCCATTTGAGAGCTTCCTATACAGCCATTCTGTTCTTCCACATGGCTTGTTCCACCCTCTCCTCCTTCTACACAGAGCAGGTGTTTGCCAAATTGCAAGGCTGAGAGCAGCAGAGCTATGATAGAGCTCCAGAATTTTTGAGTGTGTGTGTGTGTACTTATTTGTGTATGTATACAGGTGTGTATACAGGTGTACGTATGCGTGTATGCTTTGTGTGTAGAGCCCAGAAGTCATTGGTGAGTGCCTCCTCCTTCAGATCATGCCAACCTTTTTTTTTTTTAATTTATTTTTTATTATTATGTATACAGTGTTCTACCTGCATGCCAGAAAAGGGCAAAAGATCACATTACAGATGATTGTGAACCACCATGTGGTTGCTGGGAATTGAACTCAGGACCTTTGGAAGAGCAGGTGGCGCTCTTAACCATTGAACCATCTCTCCAGCCCTGCCAATCTGCTTTAATTGTATTATTATTGTTGTTATCACCGACAAGGTCTCACTATATAGCTCTGGCTGGCCTAGAACATGCTGTGTAGACCAGGCTGGCAAAGAACTCAGAGATCCACCTGCCCCTGTTTCCTGGGTGTTGGGATTACAGGTGTGAGCCACCATACACAGCGGTTTTTATTGCATTTAATATGGGCATGCACGTGAGTATGTGCACATGAGTGCAAGTGCCTACGGAGGGGTCTGAAGATAGAGGCAGTCATGTCAGTGAGTCCATGTCCACCTACATGGGCATGGGAACCAAGCTCAGGTCCTTCAGATGAAAATGACAAGTTCTTAATTGCCGGGCTTTCCCTCTGGCCCCCTCAGGCTTTCTTTTGTATGCGTGTGTATGTATGTATGTATGTATGTATGTATTTATGTATGTATGTATGTATACTGCGGTGTCTCTTACTGGTCTAGCCCTAGCCTAGTAGTCTTCGCTAGCCAGCTAGTGAGCCTCCAGGAGCCACTCATCTCTGCCTGCTCAGCCCTGAAATCACAGACACATGGCACTTTACTGACTGATCCATCTTCGTAGTCCTCTGCTCCAGAATTTAAATTGAAATTCTCTTTGATTGGTCTACAGCTGCTTAACAGTAGATAGACCCCCAACCCAGCAGTGGACTGCACTCCTTCTAGGTACACAGGACATCCAATGGTGGCCAGTGAGGAGTCTGAACTCAAACAAAGGTTGGGATCCTAATTTAGTTGCTGATAAGCTATGTGATCATGGACACGCTGTCTAACTCTCCCCATGCCTTTGAGCCTCCATTCACTACCATGAAGGGATGACATCCTGGCTGAACCTCCTTTGCCTATGCACCAGTATAGCTCAAGTAGTTGTAGAAAACATCAAAATACTTCCGAACCAATTAGTAAACAGAAAACCATAGCCTCTGGCATCCTATCATGTTTACTTCTCCCTGGCCTGTTCCCATTCAGTTCAATAAATCAAGTGTTAGCTCTTGGCGGAACAAAGAATTAAGACTTTAATCTAAACCTAAGGCCAGCATCCATCATTGTTGGTTGCTGGGGTTTCTATTGCTGTAATAAAATACTATGACCAAACGAAACAAAAACAAAAACAAGGGCTGGAGAGATGGCTCAGCAGTTAAGCGCACTGGCTGTTCTACCAAAAGTCCTGAGTTCAATTCCCAGCAACCACATGGTGGCTCACAACCATCTGTAATGTGATCTGGTGCCCTCTTCTGGCATGCAGGTATACGTGCAGGCAGAACATGTGTATACATAATAAATAAATACATCTTTTTTAAAAAGCCTAGCAGGGCGTGGTGGGGCACACCTTTAACCCCAGCACTCGGGAGGCAGAGGCAGACGGCTCACTGTGAGGCCAGCTTGGTCGACAAAGTGAGTCTAGGACAGCCAAGGCTACCCAGAGAAACCATGTCTTGAAAAAACAAAAACAAAAACAAAACAAAAAAACCCATGGAGAGGAAAAGTTTTTTTCAGTTTATAACTTTCAGGTCACACTCCATCACTGAGGCCAGGTCAGGAACCTGGAGGCAGGAACTGAAACAGAAGCCATCTGAGGCTTGCTCAGTGTACTTTCTTACACCACCCAGGACATCTGCCTAGGAATAGCACTATCAACAGTAAGCTGGACCTTCCCACATCAGTCCTCAAGGAAATGCTCCTTAAAAGCTTGTGAAAAGACCCATCTGGCTGGGTGTGGTGGTGCACGCCTGTAATCCCAGCACTCAGAAGGCAGAGGCAGGCAGACTGCTGTGAATTTGAGGCCAGCCTGGTTTACAAAGTGAGTCCAGGACAACCAAGGCTACACAGAGAGATCCTGTCTCAAAAAACAAACAACAACAAAGACCTATCTGGTGGGTGCATTTTTCCCCCCAGTGGAGGTTCCCTCTTCCAAATGACTCCAGCTTGTGTCAAGTTAGTAAAACAGCAGCCAGCACACTGGTAATGCAAACCCCTAAGCGAGTTGTTCTTTGTTTTTAATATCACCTATGAGTGGTCATCTTTGTGTTTGAGATGACACGGGTAAAGAACATCACAGTCTGGAATGCAATGAAACAACTCAGTCCACATCAGTCATCACTACGATAAACATCAAACTTTGGGGACAAGAGCTCACGGTTGAGCACCGTGAGCAGATGGAGGTGGGTTGGGACTGGCAGTTCAGGAACAGTACAATGCCAGAGATGGTTCTAGAGCAAGGCTGTCTGGGCAGTTTGATCTGGAAATACGTATAGTCAGGACAGTCACGTACTGGCCCCTTCACAGTTGAGAAGACCTCACTACTGCCATCTCTGTGTGATTGTGATGCTGGGGTGTGTCTCATTTCTCTAAGACATAGAAGTTTCTCCAAGTAGATGTTGCCTTTCAACAAGCAAAATTCAAATCTAAGTTTGCATTATATCTGCACATGAAATATCTTCCAAAAGGGTTATGTATTGAAGGCTTGCTACCCAGAGGTAGGACTTTGGGGAAGTAATTGTATCTTAATGGTTTTAACCTAATTAATGGGTCTATCAATGGATTATGGTGTTAGGTTTTTTGTTTGTTTGTTCATTTGTGTTTTACTTTAAAAAAAAAAAAAGGTTTATTTCCTGTGTATGTGTGTGTGCCTGAGCACGTCTGTGCGCCACGTGTATGCAGTGCCTGAGGAGACCAGAAGAGGGCGTCAGAACCCCTGGAACTGGAGTTACAGGCAGTTGCAAGCTGTCATGTGTATGATGGGAACTGAACCTGGGTAGATTGGAAAAGCAGCCAATGCTCTCTGTTACTGAGCCATCTTCCCAGCCCAGGGATAGATTCATGACTGAATGGTCTATTGAGAGAAGACGGGAATTGTCCCTGGAAAAGTGCCTTTGAAGTGTGTATCTAGTCCCCAGATCCTCCCTCTCACCTCTCTCTGCTTCTTGGCTGCTGGGAGGTGATCTGCTTTGTTCCATCATGCCCTGTCTGCCATAATATTCACACATATCCCAGGTCCAGAGAAATGGGGCAAGTGGCTGTGGACTGAAACATTGAACCAAACTAAAAACCATCCCTTCTTTGAGGTTGTTTATGTCAGGTGTTTTGACCCAGCATTAAAAAGCAAAACAAAGCAAAAATAAAAATACAAAACAAACAAACAAACAAAAAAAACTAGGTTGAGTCCCTTAAGGACTTGAAGGACTTTAGGGAGGGCCAGGGCTGTATACTAGTGTTATAGTTTGGATTTAAAATGTCCCACAAAAGCTTTGGGGTGCAGACATCGTCCCCAGTGCAGCCGTGCTCACAGGTGGAGCCTTTGGAAGGGAATGGCTTTGACCTCACAGGTGGATCCATTCATTCATGGATCCACAACTTGGTGGGTTTCCAAGGCAAGGCTTTGTTAAAGAGTGGGCGGCCTCTTCTTGCTGCTTCCTGGCTACCGTGCACTAAGCAGCTTTGCTTTACCGTGATGCTCACCACAGTTCTCTGCCTTGCACAGACTTCAAACAACGGGGTCACGGGATCATCGACCGGAGACCTCTGGAGCCGTGAGACAAAACAGATCTTTTCCTCCGTTTAAGTTGTTTGTCTCGGTCATCTTGCCACAGCAATGGAAAGCGAACTCACCTGGTAAGGAATGGGCCCCAGAGCCAGACTGCTAAGGGCCAGCACTGTAGATGTATTTGCTATGTGAACTGCTGCCCATTACTTTACCCTGCACCTCCGTTTCCTCATTTCTCAAGTGTGAGTAACAATAACGCCTGCCTGTGGAGTTCTTAGGGGGAGGAAGTGAGTGATACATGTGTAGCATTTTTCCTTTGTCCTTAGGGCATATGTAGCAAGGCACCCAGTGGACACCTTAGCTAACACAATCCCAAACTGTAATTTGTTGTTGATGGTGGTGTTGGTTGGTTGGTTGGTTGGTTGGTTGGTTTTTGTTTTGTGCTAAGTAACTCTGAGAACTCAGTAAGAAAACCAGGCCACCATTACAACTATCCTCCTGAGTACAGTGATTACAGGCCAGTACACCACACCTGGCTCAACCCCTGTAATTTAACATTCTAACCAAATCATGACTTTTGCAGTGTGGTGTACAAAAGCTACACTAGCACATGATTTTTTTTTTTTTTTTTAATGATATGGAGACGTGTACTGTAGAATCGTGGGAAAGCAGGAAAGGGGGAGGGACACCTGGGGGGGGGGAGCAGGGGAGAACAAGAGCTAGCACATGGTTCTTTTTCCTTCTTCATAGTTGGATTCCCTCTTACAGTAGCTCTTAGCCATCAGCACATACTTGCCTCACTAAGTCAAGAACTTACACTTTTTCACTTGCAGGAAGATTTTTACAGCTTCTCCTTGAAACAAATGGCCAGCATTACTATTCTGGTTGGGGCTATTAAGTAAAAGAAGGGCTACTTAATGTCCTCACTGCCATACCTGACCTCAGTGACTAAGGGGCAGATGGTGTGTACAGAGTGCATCCGCTGAACAAGAGGATGGTCCAACAGCACAGAAAACTAGAAAAGAACGGCAGGAGATTTCATTATGGTAATTGCAGTAGCCCACAACTTCAGACTTATGGAGTCAGTTTTTTCCTGGAATTTTCCATTTTGGTGTTTTGGGCTGTGATTGGTTCCAGGTAACAGGAATTATAGAAACTAAAACCACACATAAGGATGGACTTCTGGAAAGTTCTAGCACAAAGTAAGCTTTCAACAGAGTAATCTATCGTTAGGAGTCCAAGTAAAGCCCTCAGATTCATGTCCCTATAATTCTAAAACAAAGCACTTTCGTCATCCTCCTGCTCAATTCTTCCACTACTCCACGGAGTCTCTGGTACCAGCTCCTCCATTTTATAGACTGGGAGGTCCTGGGTGTGAAAGGGGATGATTGGGGTCATACGAGGGGCCCTAGAAACAGCCACACTCCATTTTAGGTTTTCAGCATCCCATGCTTCTCCCGACTTTCTTGTACAGAGGGTTATAGTTAACTGTAGCAAAGCACCCTTGCCTGCTACTCCAGGGCCTGGGAAGTGAACTGAGGCTTTTAAACACCTTCATGAGTCACCAACCAAAGGTGCCAGGGATGTATCTCCTCTCTGGCACGCACTATGGAGTCCCTGGCCCTGTGCTACAGCCGCAGAGAGGAGACATACCAAGCTGCTAGGAGAATAGGATCGCGGGCAAACTGGCTTAAGAGGAAATGAGATGGCTGGCTCATAAAGAAGATGGAGGTCCCACTGGTTTCCCCTTAGTGTGCTTGCTTTGGGAGGTGCTACGAGCAGTCCCAAAAGCCAGACCTTTATTGGTGGCAGGCCTGTCCCCATCCCCCAATCTATCTATACCTCTGTTTTTGTAGCTTGGACAGAAAGCCTGCCTCTTCACCGAGGCTCTTTAGGTTCGGCAATCCCATTTAACCAATCCCCACACGTCCCACCCCTACTTTTGATAGATCCCTTAAAGTCCCTCCTCCGCACGTGGCCCAGCCCAGGGATCTCTGCACTCCTTTCGCCCCGAGTTTGGCGTTAGAGAGCTCTTTTCCACCACCTTGGGTTATGATCTCTCAGACACCAGTACATCCCCGGCGGCTGGGCGGGCTTGTGAGGAGACCCCCTAAGTGCGGGAAGGAGGTGTTTTTGCCTCCCTGAAACCTTCCAGACCCGCTCAGTGTAAACCGCCTCCGGTTTGTGTCAACATCCGAGGCCGGAGACTGGCGGCGGCTGGGAACCGACTCCATCGGGAATGCGGGAGGGTGGGGAATGGAGCGGCCCTTGGGGATAGAGACGTAGAAGACTTTCTGTAGGAGAACCAACGAGTCTTCTGGAGGGTCCTCGAGAAATAAGGATAGAGACCGATAAGAGTTTCTGAATTTAGGTTGTAGGGATGGCTGACTGGAGCCCACGCCCTCATGCATCTAGGTAGAGGGTACTTCTACAACCACCCAGCTCTTGCTGCATCCGCGCTCCCCTCAGCTTCATGGCGAGAGGGGAGTAGGTGGGTGGGGGCACTGGTGCAAAGGTGCGAGTTTTTGACCACCCCATCTTTTCCCACCCCCCACCCTGCCACTCCGCAGCTCCTCGTTGACCCCTTTCAGTTTCGGGCGGGACACGGGACGGGGTCGCATCTTATGAATCACCCTTTCTTCTACCCCCACCCCCGCTGGGGCCCAGGAAGAGAAGGCTTAGAGATTCTACTGTGGTTCTTCTGTTCCCATAGCAACCGTGCGGTTGTTTTTGCGAATCCACTTTAATCATCGGTACTTTTCGCTCCAAACTGTAACCCAGGCTCTGAGCCTCCGGGTTGAGGGACAGATGGGGGTACAGCCTTCTACAATCCTGGCGACTCAGGGAAGGTCAGCGCGGACAGGCGGGCGGGGCGCGCTCTTGTAGTGGCCCAGACTCACAGGCCACCCCATCCCCACCTGAAACCCCGCCTGTCACTCGGTGCCAGCTGAACCAATCGATATGCAAGGTTCCTGAGAGGGGGCGGCCCTTATGCAAATCGTGTCGTCTTCGAGAAGCGCATAGTGATACAAGAGCTGGGGAGGAGGCTCCGACGCGGACCTTAGAGAGCCCAGCGTCCGCCTGCTAGCCTGCCTAGTCCCCGCGGCCGCCCAGGCTCGGAGCCTTCCAACGACTCGGCGAGCAAGCGGCCTCAGGTAATGCGGATAGGGCCGGGCCCTCGGAGCAACCCGTTGGGGCGGAGGCCTTGAGCCTCTCCTCCTCCGCGTTTCCCCTCCCATCCTCATCTGCTCTGATCCATCTTCCTGACCCTGGGTCTGTCATAGGTGGACAGCTATCTGGAGAGCCCGCCTTGGGCAAGGGACTTTCACTTCAAGCCGGGTCCCTAATTCAAGGAAGGAGGTACGGTTACTTTCTTACCCCCCAGCTCAGGTAAGAATAACCTTTGCTCTGTCCCCAGTGCAAACGCACACGCACGCACACACACACACACACACCACACACACATACACACACACCTGGAGGTGTGCTGTCACTGATGCTGGAGGTGAGGCTCCTGTCACCCTACTTCCTCTGGAGACGATAGCTTACCAAGCCCCATCGAAAGCCTCATGGAAACCTGTACCTGGAGGTAGCCCACACCCATAACAACAGTTCACTGTCATTCACCCATCAGGGTCCTGTTCCCAAAGAGACCTCCATAGCAAAAACAGTCTCTGATCACACTCTCTGCCCCTTATGCTGACAGCTCACAGCATACCTAGGGGAAGGGTGAAGACACCCCCCCCAGCACCCCCTCTGTCCTACCCCAAGCACTTTCAGCAGCTCCCCTCTAGTAGCCCCCAAGCTAGACAGAGACCCCATATTCTGCATCTTTTATCTTGTCTGGAGAATGAAGCAGGGATGCTCCCCCCAGGAGACCACCCCATAGCTCCAATCTCTCTATACCTCATCACCCCTCACACCCAAATGCACTGAGTCCTTTCTTTGTAATTGGTTCTTCTCTGCCCTTTTTGTGCCCACTTGCTCCCTCTTTTAGCTTCCTATATCTAGAGACAAGGTCAAAGATCCACACGGACTCATTTTCTCCTCTCCCTAAGTCTGACTGTGGAAGCTGAGTCTGGTGTAAACCTTGTCTTTGCCTCTGTCGCTGCTTGACTTTAGTCACATCGTTTCCCTCTCAGATTCTTCAGGGGATGAGGAAAACAGCAAGGCAGAGAGAGGGTGGTTAGATGAGACGGTCTTGTTCAACCTTTGAACTCTGGCATATTCTGGCTCCACAGGTGATTATAGAAAAACAAAGTCCTGCGAAAACCATTAGGGTGTTTCTCAGAGGAGACTTGAGAGGCCCCAGCCATCACTGTAAGGACGTCTTTTTCTCTCTGGCCTAGGTACAGGCGAGTCCCTCCTACACATCGTAGGCTCATTCGCCTTAGGGGGCTTTTCGGGACCATGAGACCACCCTAACATGAGAGCTCCAAATTGGAGGTGGCCATCACAGCTCACCTTGCATGTGTCACTTTTGCCTCTTATTATGAAGGGGGGTGGGGAACAAGACCTGGGTGTTAACTGCCATTGCTGCTACTAAAGAAGAGCAAAGGGAGGAGAGGGAAAGAGAAAATCTCCTGACCAGGGAGCTGTTGTCACCATGGCAACCGCCTCAGCACCAGCTCCTCTGAAGCTAGGCGGGGGTGTGGGATTATTGCCTCCTTCAGTCCCTCCTACCTTCACTGCCACCTCTCCAGTTGAACCCTAACCCTGGACCCTCTAGAAAAAAACCTCTTAAGCACAGAGGGGCAGAGGTTTTGAGCAAGGAGTACCTTCTAAAGCGGACAACAGCCTTCCAGAAGCCACCAGTCCAACAGGACACGCCCCCAGCTAGGCTCTGGTCTTTGCTTTGCAGCTGATGGGCTCCAGTTGACCTCGGGTGAACCTTTCCTTTCCCTGACTCTGGCTTCCATGTCTCTGAAGTAGGCTTGATAGGAGATCACAGATATAAACAAAACAATGCGACATGGTACTAAGAGGAAGGGATGTTACTCTTCTCTCATAATCTAAGTGACAGTCACTGAGCATGATTACATCCTAGACCCTGCCTTCAAGTTTCTGCAGGGTGTTCAGAGAGAAAGCTTCCAGAAGACAGATTTAAAAACAGTAGGAAAAACTGGGCATGGTGGCGCACGCCTTTAATCCCAGCACTAGGGAGGCAGAGGCAGGCGGATCTCTGTGAGTTCGAGGCCAGCCTGATCTACAAAGAGAGTCCAGGACAGCCAAGGCTACACAGAGAAACTGTCTCAAAAAACAAAACAAAACAAAACAAAACAAAAAAAGAAAAGAAAAAGAAAAAAGGCACCCCCCCCAAAAAAAAATAAAAAAAGAAAAAAAAAAAAGAAAAAAAAAGAAAAAAGGCACCCCTTTCCTTGTCTAACATGCCCAGAAATAGTATAAGTCCTGTTGGAAGGGGGGGAAAGCTTACTGTTGAGCAGAAAGACGTGGGAACTCTCCCTGTTTCAGACAATACACCAGCCTCCCTTGGAGTCCCAGCTCATTAGCTAAGGGTCAGGGGCGGTATCTGTATGAGGGTTCCACACCATAGCCTCACAAGGTCTGCCTGTGCCCACAGTGCTGAGCCCCCCACACTGCTGTCTGACCACTGCCTGTCTTGAGAGGGCTGATTGTAAAGAAGGCTCCAATGGGGCTAGAGAGATGGCTCAGTGGTTAAGAGCACTGACTGTGCTTCCAGAGGTCCTGAGTTCAATTCCCAGCAACCACATGGTGGCTCACAACCATCTATAATGTATACATAATAATAACTAAATCTTTAAAGAAGGTTCCAGTGAAGGAATGGCTTGCAGAAGGCTCCCTCCTGCCCTGAGAAGGGAGAAAAGCAGAGAAACTATTTAAGCACATAAGTGAGGTGGGATCTAGCTGAAAGATGCCTGGCTCAGGCGAGTGCCTGTGGTGATGGGTGGAGCCGTGGAGGCTAAAAATGAGCAAGTGGGCAGCCTGAAACAAAATTCTAGGTGATTTTTGAGTTTCTGAGGCCCTAGCCATGACTGTGTGAATGGCTATCTCTACCCTAACCTTGAGATGAGATTCTAGAAGATCCTGGAGTTTCGGAGGGTCACCAATGCCCTACGTCATAACTAGGAGAAATCATCCCGTGGAATAGAGGTGTCGACAGAGGGCCCTTCCTGTGGTGCAGGTAAACCCTGTGAGCATGGGCCACCACAGCCCTGATGGCAAGCCGGACCCGAAGAAAAGGGAGAAGTCTGAAACAGACCATAGGGTCTTTTCCCTTCTCCTTAAACCCCAGGGGTGAAAGAGAGAGAGGAGGGGCGGGGGGTGGAGAAAAACAGTTGTTCAAGTTGAAGGCAAATCTGGCTGAGGCTGAGGTGCTTATGGGGCAACCCACTAGGATGGACATAGTTTCTGCCCATCATAGACTATGGGCTGCAGCTCAGGCAAACGTGATCCCACAGAGACCTCAGGATCAGAGCTGTTTTTCCCAAAAGGCATATAGGGATGGAGAAGGTCTATGTTGAGAAAGAACAGCCACAATGTAGAGAGGATGGCTCAAGCAGGTGGTGTAGACTCAGCCTGGATGCTCACTGGAACCCCTCCGACTGCCACTCCCACCCAACCCACCCCTCTCTCTCTCTCTCTCTCTCTCTCTCTCTCTCTCTCTCTCTCTCTCTCTCTCAATTTTGTCTTGTTTTTACTAAAGTAAGGGGGGAGGGGTAATCTCAAAGGGTGCTGCCTACTTTGCCTTTCTGACAACCTTAAGAAAAATGAGGAGATGTTTTCCGGTCCTTACTGGGTCTAGGGCCAAGAGCTAGGCGTAGGTAAGGGCACTGAAGACAGAAGGTGAGGAAGGTAGCGCGGGAGTGAAAAGAAAGGAGCAGAAGGTGAGGACCACACAGATACCATGATACATAGAGATGCGTGTGCTCTGACAGATTTGCAGCCTCATACATTGACACCCTCCTACACATAGACCCAGCCCCTCGTGCAGACACTCAGGCACAGCCTACAAGAGCCACGGGAAAAGGTTCTGCCTCCCCCATTAGACACCTTTGCTTCCTTAGGTATGCCTTGAGCTTACACAGTCTTTGGGGGAGGGAGCAGCTGAGGATGGCCCCTCACTTCTGCCAGTAGGTGGTCGAGAGGCACCCTTGACTCTAGCCTTGATGCAGGTCCAAGCTCCCAAAGATAGCATGCTCCCCACCTCCTTCGTCTTCTGAGGCTGGGAGGTTAGCAGCGAGGGAAGGGTGTTGCCACGTACACTGCCTGCTCCCCTTGTTCTCATGGCAAGAGGGGGCTGGGATCCTGAGGTCCAGAGATATCCTGTAACCAGCCTGGGGGCCACATGCCTTGATTTCTGTGTTGGTCTCAGTCCTAAATGCAGTCAGCAAGAGCTACCAGTGCCCCTCAGTACCTTTCAATCCATCCAGATCTCTCCATTTGAACTGTATGCCAAGCCCTTCCCTGTCTTCTTGCCCCTTTTCACTTCAAGCCATCTTTTTTCCCCCCAAGACAGGATCTCTCTGTGTAGCCTTGGCTGTCCTGGACTCGCTTTGTAGACCAGGCTGTCCTCGAACTAACAGCGATCCACCTGCCTCTGCCTCCCAAGTGCTGGGATTGAAGGCATGCGCCATCACGCCCAACCACCACGCCCAACCACCACGCCCAACCAAGCCATTTTTTTTTTTTTTAATTAGAGATCTGTCCTTATTATTTGTAATGATGTGTGTTTCTGCCTGTGGGCATGTACACATGAGTGCAGGTGCCCTTGGAGGCCAGGGATGTCAGATGCCCTGGAGCTGGAGCGAGACATGGTTGTGAGACACTTGACATGGGTGCCTAAAACCGAGCTTGGGTCCTCTGGAAGTGCAGCAAGTGTTCTTAACCACTAAGCCATCTTTGCAGCTCCACCTTCAGGTCATTTTATACATTGCAGCCAAAGGAAATTTTCAAAAATTTCTGGATTTCCAGGCTTGGCATGTTGTAAGCATCCTGTTGTTATGGAATGAGTGTTGGCTTTGCAAACCCTTGCTCTAACGCCTCCAGGTTGGCATGGGTTGAAGGCCCTTAGTAGGCAGTCATCTATCTCTAGAAACTTCTTCTGAGCTACTGGTGCCTGGCTTGTCTTAGCTTTATCTTCATGTCAAACCCCGCCCCTCAACAACTGCTCAGGAGTGAATGGGTTAATGAAAAGCAAAGTGTAATCAGGGCCATCACTGCTCCAGGCTAGGACTTGTATTGTACACTGGAAGGAAGGAGAGATGCTTCCTGTGTGGGGCTCCCAGGAAGGCCTGGAGGAAGAACTTGGGAAATGGTTCCTGGGGGACATTGATAGGAGGGGAGCCTACCCTACCCAGGAGGGAGGGCCCTTACTAGCAGGAAGTTGAGGCTTTGGGGGAGGCCGGGATGAAGATTGGGCTGTACTCCACCACAAATCACTAGGGGATCAGCTGCCACCTGGAAAGGCTGTACATGTCCTTACAGGAGAGGTCTGCTCTGGGGTACAGGGTGTTGTTGTGAGAGGAGAGGAAGTCCTGTTGTGGGCGGGGAAAGACCACTCCCCAGTAAAATAGGCTCTCTATGAGAAAGGGTGAGTTGAAGGCTGAACACATCGCAGGAAGGTGGGTGGCCATGGAAGTGAGGGACCCCGTTGTGGAAGGAGGGATACTGGCTTTCAGAAGAAGGGCTCCTTATGGCATGTGGAGTGTGAGGAAGGGTCCCAGTCGGGCGAAGAGTGGAGAGTCACCTCGCCTAGGTGAAGTCCTAGCCTGGGCCACGTTGAGGGAGATCTCGGTGTTCCAGGCCCACCATGGGGAAGAACAACAGCAAACTGGCCCCCGAGGTGCTGGAAGACCTGGTCCAGAACACGGAGTTCAGCGAGCACGAGCTAAAGCAGTGGTATAAGGGTTTCCTGAAGGACTGCCCCAGCGGCATCCTCAACCTGGAAGAGTTTCAGCAACTCTACATCAAGGTGAGGGTGTGGCGGGGTAGGGGCGGGGATGGGTACTGGGGACCTGAAAGCTGCTGGAAACTCAGCAGGTTGGGGTAGGCAGGGAGAGTGGGGTTGTCGCTGCGCCTCAATAACCCGCACCCCTGCCTCAGTTCTTCCCGTATGGAGACGCCTCCAAGTTTGCGCAGCATGCCTTCCGCACATTCGACAAGAACGGTGACGGCACCATCGACTTCCGGGAGTTCATCTGCGCCCTCTCGGTCACCTCCCGGGGCAGCTTCGAGCAGAAGCTCAACTGGGCGTTTGAAATGTATGACCTGGACGGCGATGGGCGCATCACTCGCCTGGAGATGCTGGAGATCATTGAGGTGAGGCAGGGCCAGGTCGGGGCGTCCAATGTCTTTGAGCCTCCGGAGTCCCCTCGCTGCTCCCCAACATTCCCCCATCACAGTTCTTCGGGCCCCTTGTGTAAAGTTTAACCTGCGGTGATACCCCATTTCCCCAGGTGAACAAAAGGTAGCATGTGGCAGCCAGCGATGAATCAAGTCTAGGGTAGCCAAGCTAATTCATTTGGCTTTTCAAAAAAATAAGTACTGAGGTCTGGAGAGATGGCTCAGCATGTTACGATGCTTGCTGCCAAGTCTTAGTCCCCAAGTTTGACTCTGGGACCCCAATGGAAGGAAAGAACCAATTCCTACTTGTCCTCTGACCTCAGTCCTTGCTCTGGTGTGTGCATGCATGCACATACACACACACACACACACACACACACACACACACACACACACACGTCTTCCCTCCCCCCATAGTAAATCAGTAAATAAATCTGGGTCATGCCAGGCAGTGAATGGTATGGAAAAGTTAAGCAAACGGGAGAGTGGTGGAGGGCAGTGGGGAGGGGCTGATTCTGAAGTCTGTAGAGTGAGCCGCTCGTGCAGGTGCAGCTCTGTGTGAATGGCTCACAGTGTGGTAGGAGGCCAGGGCAATAGTGGAGATGTGAGGGGAGAAGAGGATGCTGGGAAAATGGTCTGAGGGAGCCGGGAGTCCCAGCAGTGGCTCAGGCTAGGGTGGAGGCCTTGAAGGTAATCTGAGTTTGATGATGAGAGGGGAGCCAGGGGGGACAGCAGAGACAGAGAGAGCAGTGAAGAGATTCCACAGAGATCCAGTGAGGAGCTGGCGGAGGCTGCCTTCGCACATGAGTGGTCGAAATGGTAGAAAGCAAGTCGACATAGGGTCTGTTACAGAGTTAGGGTTGACGTGTTTTGCTGAAGGACTGGGTGTATGTGTGGGGGGAGGAGGGAAGAGAACTCAGCATGGTGGCACACTCCTGTAATCCCAGGACTCAGGAAGCTAAGGCAGAAGGGTGTGAGTTCAATGCTAGGCTGTGCAACAGAATGAGTTCCAAGCCAGCCTGGGCTACAGACGAAATGTTGTCTCAAAGAGCGACTTGAGGGTTTTGTTTGTTTGGTTTGGGTTTTTGTTTGAGACAGAGTTTCTCTGTGCGTAGCCTTGGCTGTCCCTGGACTCCCTTTGTAGACCAGGTTAGCCTCCAACTCATAGGGATCCACCTGCTTCTGCCTCCCGAGTGCTGGCTTTTGTTTATTTTTAAGTCTGGCAGAATGAAGCCCTTACTTGTTGCGACAGAGAATTCCAGAGACACAACAGGTGGGGAGTGTGTTAAAGAGTTGTGTTTGGGGCACGATTTCATTTAAGGTGCTCATTAGGGAGACAGCCTTTTTTGTTGTTATTTTGTCTTATTTTATTTTATTTTTGGTTTTTCAAGACAGGGTTTCTTTGTGTATCCTTAGCTGTCCTGGACTTGCTTTGTAGACCAGGCTGGCCTCAAACTCACAGCGATCCACTTGCCTCTGCCTCTGGAGTGCTGGGATTAAAGGTGTGCGCCACCATGCTCAGCTCTGTTATTTTGTTTTAAATTTTCATTTATTTAGTTTGTTTGGTTTTTCGAGACAAGGTTTCTTTGTGTAGCCCTGGCTATCCTGGACTCTCTTTGTAGACCAGACTGGCCTCGGGTTCATAGAAACTCGCCTGCCTCTGCCTCGCTGAGTGCTGGGATTAAAGGTATGCACCACCATCCCTGACTTGATTTAAATATTGATTGGGTGTGATAGTGCATGCCTTTAGTCCCAGCACTCAGTAGGCAGAGGCATGTAGATCCCTGTGAATTCAAAGCTGGCATGTTGTACATAGTGAGTTCAAAGCTAGCCTTGTCTCCACAACAAGTTCTAGGTCACTTAGAGTTACATGATTTGTGTGTGTGCGCGTGTGTGTGTGCATGTGTGTGTTTGTGTGTGTGTGTGTGTGTGTGTTGGTGGTGGTACATGATGGGGAGGGGTGCATTATCACAGTGTATGTGTGAGAACAGCTTTGTGGAGTTCTTTCCTTCCATCGTTATGTGGGTTCAAATTCAGGTCATTAGGCCTGCAGCCCTAAAAAGCCAGCCTTAATGGCCACATGTCTCCTTCGAGTGTCTTGCCTTCCTCCAGGAGCCTCTCAGCCCACCCCCAGATCCCTTTTATTTATCCTCAGCCCTCCCTGCCAACTGGGCATTCACGCCTCCATCTTTATTCGGTCAGGCTATCTATAAGATGGTGGGCACCGTGATCATGATGCGTATGAACCAGGATGGGCTCACACCCCAGCAGCGTGTGGACAAGATCTTCAAGAAGATGGACCAGGATAAAGACGACCAGATCACACTGGAGGAGTTCAAGGAGGCAGCCAAGAGCGACCCGTCCATTGTGTTGCTGCTACAGTGTGACATGCAGAAGTAGAGGCTGGTGAGGGGCGGGGCCCCTGGCCAGGACAGGCATGGCACCTCCCAATGTGATGTCCTCTCTGCTGGCCCATCCCCAGGGGGAGGGGCATTCCAGCCTCACTCTCTAGCTCACCCTCTCCTCTGCCCAAGCCTTTCTCTTCGAAGTCGAGTTCCGTGAGGGACCACCTCATCCTGCAGAAGAGACAGGTCTCCTCAAGGAGCCTGTCCTCAGATAGCCTGTCACTAGCTCCACCTCTAGCCTGGGACTAGAACCAACATCCTTTGGGCTTAGGAGAGTTGGCTTTTGACCCAAAAGGCGAGGTTAAGGAGGGGCTGAGGACTTTCTTTGCAATCCTGTTGTTCCCAGGGTGATGCCTAAGTAAACAGTGTGGTCTCACAGGCCCCCAGTCAGAGAGGGCCAAGCTGGGTCTGTCCTTTACAGATTCCTCTGCTCTGCCCCTTTGACCCTACCTGGCTCCTCTGGCCCCCGGCCTTTAGAATGTTCACTGGGTCCTTTCTTCAGCTAATGCGTGTTGAGCACTCATTCAATGCCAGGCACCTAAAGGTGCTAAGAATATGGTTGTTTACAAAAGCACATCCCATGCCCTCTGGAAGTTCACAGGGTAATGAGACGATTTCCAAGGGTTTCGATCTCAGACAGGGATGTGGAACACAACTGAGATGAGGCTGTGAGACAGCTGGCAAGTTGTCAGAACTAGTGTGTCCTCCAGTTAGCTACAGAAAGATGGAGTGGAAAGTCTGTGGAGGTCGGCGTGCCTCATGGGTGGAAGTTTTAAGAAAAATAAAATTTGTGTAATATTTATTTTTTTAGTGCCCTTTCAAAGAGCTAAAGATCACTTTATTAGACTATTAAAACATACTCTATATTACTTGGTTTCTTATAAAAAAACGATTTAAGTGAATATACAAAAGATAATGTTCAAGGGGGAAAATGTTTAGGCAGAAGGGTGGGGCTACCACCAGACTCGGAGAAGCTGCTCTCTCACCACCACCAGCTCCTGCTGCTTCTGCTACTTCCTTTTATTACCCTTTTTTTCAGTTTCACAAGTGACTTTCTGTCACACACTTTGGGTGCTGGCATCAGAGATGAAAAGCTTACCGAGAACAAGAGCAGTTCAAACCCCGCTTCTCAGGAGCTTGTTTCTGAGTTTGGGTTGGTTCCAGGGATTGGCTCGTTCCTTCACAGCCTCAGATGGAAGGAGCTAGAAGAAAAGGATCATCCGGGTCACTGTTCAGGCTTCTGGGCTGCATTTATGGACCAAATGCCTAAAAATGTGCTGGGCATACTCCATACAAAAGGCTTTCCCTAACCCCTCCATCCTAGTTCTGCCAGGAAGTTGAATCCGTCACCTTCCAAGCTCACCAGCTTTGCTTTCTGATTTTCAGGGTCTGTGAGTTAACTATTTTGCTGCATGCCTTCCAGAAAAATCCATCTCTGTTCCTCCAGTTCTTCACTTTACTTCCACCTGCGCTTGTGATCAGAAGTTAGCGGTGATGCGCAGTGACAGTTGGCTTCCTCTTGAACTGCTGTGGAAACAGTCTAGTACAGAGATGCTGTCAGCCAGGGTAGGAGTAGAGAGCGCTTGTGAAGCCAGCCGGGGGCGTGTGGTGGTGGAGGTTACCCTGTAGGAGACATGCTATTTGCCAATTACTTCCAAGTGCTCACCTCCACGCTGGTAGAAATTTTTGGAGATTCAGACCTGTGGTCCAGAATTTTGTCAGACCTTCCTTCTTGTGGCAGTCAGACGTAGCAGGCCACCTTCTTTCTGTCCTGCTTGTTCAGGTCATGTGGTGAGGCTGAGGGATTCATAGCCTCAAGTGATGCTAGCAGGTGTTTATCTAGTGGTGCTCCATGGGGATTTTCCATAGCTCTCACGAGGCTGCCTGTTAAAAGTATGTCTTGTGCTGTCATCAGCACCCTAGATGCATAAATGCTCAGCAGCTTAGCTCAGCTGGGACCAGAATCTTCTGGCGAAAAACTTCGTCTCTCCCCTCCCTGCAGATATTTAATCTGTCCTAACTGACAATGACACCGAATCTCTTGGCGTTCAAAGGCGTCTCATTTTGTCTCCATGGCCCAGTGAGATAGGGGTTTTCAGTACCTTTGCCCAGGCTTGGAAGCCAAGGTTAAGGGTTGAGGGTGGGGAGGTCTCTTGCATGAGAGTAAGCAGTCAGGAGACGCATGATGCCAAGACTTGAACGTAGGGCTCTCTGTAAAAGACTCTCCTCTGCCCCATTCACTTCCATGTCTGGTTTGTCCTGATGTTGACCACAGGACAAATTGACTTTTGCCTTTCAGAAGCTTCCTGTCAAGAAGTTTCTGAGGCTATGGTCTTCCAAAAAGGAGGAGGAGCTTGAGGTCTCTCCATTTTCAAGCATCTTCTTTTCTGCTTCTGGGCTGCTATTCATGGACCAGTGCAGTCCTTGGGGGGGCTGCTAACCAAATCCTGGAAGCATCTTGAATTGTCTTCCCCACGATTTTCCTTCTTAAGAGAATTGCTTTTGTTCTTCCAAAGCTGGTAGGCAAGTTCTCTACCCATGAGACTGGTCACTCCAGGCTTCTGGCCATCCACTCATGGGCAATGTTTGCTACTTAGGCCAAGGGTGTCTGGACAGACCCCAAACTGAGTCTGCCCTCTTGCTGATGGGAGGAGCCACAGGCAGGTTAGGCCCTGCTCCCACATTCTCTCGGGCGTCTAGAGCTTGATGTGCCCAGAAGATGGCGTGGTAGAGCGCCTATCCCTGCCTTGAGAAGAGAGATAGGTCTTCAGTCTCTCCTCCAGCTTGAGAAACACTTACCACAGAGCACAAGATGAGCAGAGCTCTGTGTGTGACTTGCACAGACATGAAAACGTACAGGCAGTTAGAACACTGCTGTATCAAGGTGTCCTTTGAGGTTCCGTATCCTCCTAACAAAAGTTCTGTGGCTCTGGTAGCTCCAGGTTCAGCCTCCTCATGCCTGCTAGCCTCAGTCATCCATTCTGGCTAAGCGATGAGCCCCCTCTTTCTCACCCCCTGAAAATCATCAGCGTAGGCCACTTCGGGTGCTCACTGCAGTCTATGCAGCTGCGTCATTACTGACATACCTTTAAAATTAGGAGAAAACCAAGCCCATTAGCAAAGGCACTGGTTCTTTTCTGCCCTGGCAACGGCAGAGCCTCAGGATCCATTTTACGCAGGAGGTCATTGGGAGCAAGGGAAGAAAAGGAGATCACAAGTTGAGCTTCCTAGGCAGGGCAGTAAGCTGACACTGTAAATATTTTTACGCAAAAGTTTATTAAGGCAAAAGTGATTTCCTGAAGATCCACCCTGGGTGAGGCTTTCTGTTGACTTTAGAAACCATCTTGGGGTTAAGAATACATTTCTTACATAGCTCCTTCATTGTTCTTGAAGAAAATAATTCACATGCGCAATTTAAAAGTCTCAGAAAAACATGGGATTTTTTTTTTTCTTCCCCTAGACTTTTCAGGGTTTTTTCTTCTTAGCGTTGTCAGAGCGTGGGGTAAGACAGGGCCTCTCGGGATGCTTGGGTCCCTCTGCTTGGTGGAGGCTGGCCAGGTCCGAGGTCTTCTAAGCAGTGAGGAAGCCTAGGGAAGTGGAGTGAATCCCAACTCACTATGAGCGCCCCAGTGTAGCCCTACCCCCTCCAGACATTTGCTGCCTTTAGTGTGTGCTCACAGCAACCGTCTTCACTGATCAATCCTGTGCCATGTGCTGTGTGTTTTTCCCACTGACAATGAATAAAAGGTGTGACTGTGCAAGGCCTCCTGTTCTTCCCTAAGCTGGGCTGGGTGGGGCTAGGGTGGGGCAAAGGAGACGAAGCCAGGGGAGATCACAGAGCAACTCTGGAGCCTCGTTGGGGCCAAGCTAGATCTTTGGTCTGGCAGGGACTCTAGTCACACAGCATAGGAACCCAAAGAAGCATCACAAAGGAACCCAGGTCCAGACAACTCAGGACATGTGGGACAGGCCGGGAATATAGCTCACTTGGTAGAGTATTTGCTCAGTATGCACAAAAGGATGGGGCCATCTTTTGCACTGCATAAAATGGATGTGGTGGCACGTGCCCATAATCCGAGTAATTGGGAGGAAGAGGCAGGAGGAAGGGTCAAGATTTCTAGGTCATTCTAGCTATATTAGTGAGTTCAAGCCCAGCCTGGCATACATGAGTCCTTTTCCAAAAATAAAAATATCTAAAAAAGAAAAAAAGCTTGGATATGGAGAGGTGGCTCAGCGGTTAAGAACACTTGGATGTTCTTCCAGAGGTCCTGAGCTCAGTTTCTATAATGGAATCTGATGCCCTCTTCTCTCTGGTGCTCTCTGCTGTCCATGTAGGCATACTTGTAAATAGAGCACTCACATATATAAAGTAAATAACAAATCTTAAACAACAAAACAAGAAGAAAGATCTGACAACCGGGCCCCTCTCTATTTCAAGCCTGTGGTCATGGACTCTGAAGCTCTGGGTAATGGTTGCTTTGTGATTTGTTTGTTAAGACAGGGTCCCACTGTGTAGCTCAGGCTGGCCCTCCTCTCCTAACCCTCTAGCCTCCTGGATGCTGAGATTATAGGGAGTGTCCCGCCATGCCTAGAAGGGTGCTGATGGCAGGTGACACTGGTAGAAGGCATCCCGAGATCCCGTGAGCGGAAAGTAACTGATGGAAACAAGCCGTGCAATGATCTGTATGTTGTTTCTGTGCGAATCAAGAAAAGTCTTTCCTCTGAGCAGAAGCAAGCATTCAGCTAAGCAGTGAACAGCGCCCTTGGGTTCATTCGAGAAATATGGCGAGGTGTGGTGATGCACACCTTTAATCCCAGCACCCAGGAGGCAGAGGTAGGCAGATCTGTGTGAGTTAAGAGAGCAACTTGGTGCTCATAGTGAGCTCATTAGTGAGACTCCGGTGAGAGAGAGACAGAGACAGAGACAGACAACAGAGAGAGACAGACAGACAAACAGAAAAGAGAGAGACACAGCTGGGCGTGGTGGTGCATGCCTTTAATCCCAGCACTCGGGAGGCAGAGGCAGGTAGATCTCCGTGAGTTCGAGGCCAGCCTGGTCTACAAAGTGAGTCTAGGACAGCCAAGGCTACACCCAGAAACCCTGTCTCAAAAAACCAGAGAGAGAGAGAGAGAGAGAGGACGAGAGGAGGAGAGAGAGAGAGGAGGAGGGAGGAGAGAGAGGGGAGGAGAGGTGAGAGAGAGAGAGAGAGAGAGAGAGAGAGAGAGAGAGAGAGAGAGAGAGAGAGAGAACACCCCCCCCCCCCTTTACACTAAGAAAGCTGCATTACCGGTATGCTCAGCTTAACAAGTAGAGCACATGATGGATTTCAGGCCTCACCCGCCCTGCTAGTCAGAATCACTGTGGTATAAACCTGTTCCACCATACACAGGATCCCGGCCTAAAATCCCGGAGACCTCCTAAACTGACTCAGATGTGGTAGGAGCAACATGGAGGAAATAGTGAAAGGCTCTTTCCAGAAAGTCCCTTCAACAAGCCAGAGGGGCTGAGGTGGCAACGACAGGTGGAGGTGCTGGCTTCCTTCTGAGACGCTCCACTGCTTTCTACAAGGGTTTCCTCAAGGACGTCTGGAGAAGGCAATCTTCCTGGCAGGAAGTAATTAGGACAGAGGAAGGCGGCTGACCTGCCTCAGGGTAGCCGTGAACTACAGGAGGCAGCTCAGCAGCCTGAAGTTGCTGCTCCCAGTAGAAGCCACACCACAGGGATAGGAAGTCCCGTCCCCTGGCTGCCTGGAGACGTAAAAGGTCGGGTGGCCTTCTTGTCAACTCCCTCACATAATCTCTTCCCAAGCAGGTGGATACACCTCACTTGCCTTCCACCTCACCTACCTGGTTTTGTGAGACAGGGTTTCTCTGTGTAGCCCTTGGCTGTCCTGGACTCACTTTGTAGGCCAGGCTGGCCTCGAACTCACAGTGATCTGCCTGCCTCTGCCTCCCGAGTGCTGGGATTAAAGGGGTGCGCCACCACGCCCGGCATCCAGGGTGACCTGTTAAAAGCACACATCTTATTGCGCCAGCTCTTCAAGGGCGCTTCTCCTGCATTATGACCTGTTGCTAAATATCCCTCAAGGCCCTGCATGATCTGGCACCCAGTGACCTCAGAAGCTCACATCTTAAGCTCACATTTTCCTCCTGCACCCTGCTCTGGAGCCACCCTGAGTCCCTTCCCTAGCATCTCTCAGGCCCGTATACTCTAATAGGCCAAAGGCCACTGGTTCCCCTCTCCCCTTGTTTGGGTCTTTGTGAAGACTCACAATGCCCCAGCAACAGTGCCTCATGTCTACGCGGTCTGTCAAGTGATTGACCCTTCCTGTGTGGCTCCCCGGAAGCTAGGCGGGGCACATTTCAGTCTCTCTCATGATGTGGATGTGAAGTAGGGACCTAGGTGAAGAAAGTCACTAGGGGAGCATCCTTGTGGATATAGTGTCCTTAGTCAACTTCCCTGCCCCTCTGGTCCACATGAGGAGTGCTCCCTCTACTAGGACACCCTGCCTCTTGGTGGAACCAGAAACAGCAGGTGTTTGTTCCAGCTTTGCTTGACTGAGACCTGGAGAAAAACAACAACAACTATAAACCGAAGTAAAATCTTAAGACCTTTTAACTTGTTTCTGGTGGCTATCTTGTCACAGCTACACAAAGTCATACCGGCGGCCTGAGTCAGCGGCGCTGACGTCAAGGCCGGCGCTGCTTGCGCTTTCTCAGCTCTGGGAGCAAACCGAAATCAGAGTGTGAAGGGGGTAACAAGCCAAGGGTCCTGCCTGGGGGAGACAGGGGGAAGTAAAGGGTCAGAGGGAGTGCTGGTCTGAGGTGGCGCACGCCTTTAATCCCAGCACTCAGGAGGCAGAGGTTTCAGGCCAGCCAGGCCAGCCAGGGCTCCACAGGGAAACCCTGTCTCAAAAACAAAACAAAACAAAAAACAAAAACAAAAACAAAAACAAAAAAGAGCCAAGAGGAATGATGGCTACATGAAGTGACGTACGCGCCGTGGGAACCACTAGATCCCAGCCAACGTGGGGCCAGGCCTGCTGAGGCAGGATGCCCAGGAGAGCAGATCAGTTATGTGAATGTCATAGAACCTGGTTCTCAACCTGTGGGTTTCAACCTCTTTGGTGTTTAGCATCCCTTTCATAGGATTGCATAAGATCATTAGAAAACACAGATACTTACGTTATAATTCATAATAGCAAAATTACAGTTATGAAGTAGCAACAAAAATGATGGTATGGTTGGGGGAAGGGGGCCACCACGACAGGAGGAACTGTATTAAAGGGCCGCAGCATCAGAAAGGTTGAGAACCCCCGCCCTGGAAGGTCTGTTGGTAGTTTATCATCTGAAGATGTGCAGGACGTCAAGAGAAAGTGCCAGCTGGGGCACAGGAAGGCAAAGCCAGAGAACCCCCACAGCCAGCCCTTAGGGAGAACCGCGCAACCCAGAGGGATCCTCAGAAACCGAGAGGGTCCAAAGGACAGTTGAGGATCAGTCCTCTAACTCTTCTCACAGGGTCTAGGCAAAGCTCTGGAAGGAACCGAACATAAGTCAGAGCAGGATTCTTTGATGGCATGGGACAGACACCTAGTCCTGTCGGATGAGTAGAGAGTCATGAATTGGGTAGGACCTCTGCTGTAAGGTGTACAGGGCACAGGGCATGAAGTATCCCCTGCAGTCTCAGTACTCAGGGGTCTGAGGCAAGAGGATTGTCTTGAGTGTGAGGCCAGCTTTGGCTACAGAGTGAGTTCTAGGACAGCTTTAGTTACAGTGTAAGTCTCCAAACAACAGAAAGAACACATGAACAAAAAGACGAGTTAAACACACTTCCACAAACAAGGCGTTCTGGCTCACATAATTAGACGTTCAGGTCCCACTGGATGTGGAGGCTCAGCGTGGCACCCTTTCCCACCACCTGCTCTTCCTCCCTCCCTTCCCCCTCTCTAACGTCTTTGACGGAGACAGGCTTGTCTGTATTCTTTCATCTGCCACAGGGAACGAGGGATCTCTGGCTCACACTAGCCAAGGCTAAAACCCCAAGAGGTTAGCTGGGCATAGTAGCGCATGCCTTTAACCCCAGCACTTAGAGGACAGAGGCAGGAGGATGCCTGTGAGTTTGAGACCAGCCTGGTGTACATAGGAGTTCCAGGACGGTCAGGAAGGACTACATAGATAGACACTAATTCAAAATACAAAACAAGTCTCTCAGCATCCATACGACTGCCCAGAAGGGGGCAATACACTCAGTCCTGGATGAGTTGGGCCAGGGAATGAGTTGAGTCAGTCTCAGCACGTGCTGATCCTTGAGCACTGCAGAGACAGAGGTTGTTATTAGAGAAAAGGCTGAGGAAAGTTGTTGCATCAAAAAACCAACAGTTCCCACCTGGGCAGTGGTGGCGCACACCTTTAATCCCAGCACTTGGGAGGCAGAGGCAGGTGGATCGCTGTGAGTTTGAGGCCAGCCTGGTGGTCTACAAAGCAAGTCCAGAATAGTCAAGGCTACACAGAGAAACCCTGTCTCAAAAAACAAACAAACAACAATGACAACAATGACCACCACAACAACAACCCAACAGCTCCCAGCTTTCTTCTCCGGGACATTTGTTGAACAACAGGAAAAGCCCGTGGGAAATTGAGATAACCCATTTTTAGGACCCCAGGCCTGACGCAGGGAATCACTGCCCACCTCTCGGCCTAGCCCTGCCTTAATGGACCTTTTAACAGAGAATACTATGAAAGTCTGGAAATAGCCATGGCAGCCAGGACTTAAGGACACAGGACCAGACACAGCTTCCTCTCGGAGCATCAGGTTTCTGTCAGGGGTCCCTCTGTCCATCCTTCCTCATATTTACCTGGGGGTCACCTCAGCCTGTCCACATCCCCACTGTATAACCATGCTGCAGAGGCTCATCCAGATCTTTTGGGAGGGATGTGGCTATGTTTCACAGCATCCTCTGTCCTGCCTGAGGCTGACCACCCAACCCCACATTCTAAAGAAAGGGAAATTTTGGCAGGCCCAGGTCATCTGTCTTTTCAAGCCAGTCACAAAGATCCAAATTACTGGGGATGGATTACCTTTTTGTAATAAAACACCCCCGCCCCCCAACCCTCTATCCATATCCCAGTCTGGAAAAGGATACATCTGAATCTATTTCCCCCCGATCTTTTTCTTTTCCTCCTCCAAATCTATGCTACTGCTTTTCCAGGGGAGAAATCTTTATTTACTCTAGATAAAGGGCGGCACCCAAAGGATCCCATCCAAGCCCAGCTTACTGAGCTGGTGAGTTCACTGGGGTTATCTACCGGTGTGTGGGTGAGGGTTTTTATGTACAGGAATCTGGGCAACTCTGGAAATTGTATCACCAAAAAGCCCAGCACAGGTGATGACTCAGGAAAGCTGCAACTTTAGTGCAACTTGCAGGCAGCTACACCACCAAAGGTGCTCTCCTCTCCCGGAAGAGGTTTACTTTGCTATTTATATAATCGGGAGGGGACCCCAAGTATTTTAAATTCCTTGGGCTTCCTGGGTCTTGTAAATTTCTTGGGCCCCTGAGCCTCCCAGGAGGAAACCTCTACAGAAACAAAGTTTGCTTGATTCCTTCTAGGACACGGTGGAGGCTGGACAGAGTTCCACCCTGTCCTAGATCCCAGGAAAAGGATCTCCCCAACCCACTTCCTCTCCCTACCTCACAACCACCCCGAAGTTCATCACGCAGGACTTAGAAAGGCACGCCCTCTGCTGGCCAACAGAGGAGCTGACACAAACCCAGTTTCAGAGTCCCTAGGATTCGCTCTTGACTGCATCGCTAAAGAGGCGAAGATGCAGTCTCCTTGGATTCAAAAGACCCTTCGCCTGTGTATGAAAGATCTAGGCCCTACACTTCCCCCTACGTGTAATGAGACTCTCTGATCATGAACGGAGCTGTCCATTCACCACTTCTCCGGGTCCAAGGATGGACTGGTATTTGGAGAGAGGTGACTGATCGCGCAGGGTCCCAGGGTGCTGGCTGGCATCCGATGAGTTGGAGGCCTGTCAGTTTGGGAGAGGGCTTAGCTATTCATTTTCTGCTTTGGGAATCACCGTGTTAGGAGGGAAAGATATTGAGCTTCCTCCTCTCTCGGTGCTCTTGAATTTCATCCCCACAACCCTGAATCCACAGCACCCTACAAGCCCAGCTCCAGCCGGCCTGCTCCAGAAAGCAGCCGGCACCTGCCACCCATTTGCTTCAGCTGTGCATCTGCCAGGGAAACAGAGTTCGGCCTTGTCCTAAACGCCTGGGGGCGGCTTGAACCTGCCGGTCCCCTACCCCCGGCGGGCGGAGCGGGGCGGGCTCACTTGCAGTCCCTCCCGGCCCTGCCCGCTTATTTCTCCTGCCTGGGACGCGCCTCCCATCCACAACCCAATCCAGCGAGCTCCGCGTCTCCGCCGCCTCTTCTCCCGCAGGACCGGATCGGATCCGAACCGGAGCATGGAACTCGGACAGCCCCGAGAAGCCCGCGAACCCGGGCCGGGGGCAGAGACCGCCGCGGTGTCGCACTGGGAGGAAGCCAAGACTTTCTATGAAAACCTCTCGCCCAAGAAGAAACCTAAATCGGTAAAAGCAGGGCTTGGGTTTGGGGGACACGGGAATGGCCACTTTCAGGAAGGGGTCGCAAGCCCTCTGAGAAGGGATTTCTGGAACCCCTCCCGGAGAGGACATGGTTTCTCCGCACTAGAATGTGTCCGGCAGTTGGCTCGGGCTCCAGTTTTATTTTGGGAGCTCAGCTCTAGTGGCGGTGGATTTTCCCCCCAATCCTGGGCTCAGGTTCCATGCCAGGATCCCCCGCCCCTATGCTGTCATCAGTGGCCTATCCCCTCCCTGCGCTGGCAGCCCTGCATGCGCGGACCGCACTTGTTGGCAGAGCAGGTCAGCAACCAGGGTAGCCGCGCTCTGAGCTCAGTAACTCGACTCTGGAACCTCGGCTGTTCACTGTGCTCTCAGGTCTTCAGCAACCTTACAGCCAGCCAGCTCGGCTTCCGAACCCAAGCTTGGGCCCTTGGGCCCTAACTGCAGACCCAGGCCCCTGGGAACCAGACCGCTCTCTCTCTCTCTCTCTGCATCTTAAAGGAACTGCTGCTTACTAAGCTCTAAGCTCCTGAGGCTGGGCTTTGCACCTTAGACGTTGCTTCTGATTCGTGGTGGCACTAACAAACAGGAATCTCAGCGGTGGCATCAGCCCTTTGTAACCTGACACAGAGGCAAGAATTCCTCTTCCTATATTGGGCAAGTTCGTGATACCTTAGCCTTGTTCTCGCCACCACCTCAGATCTGAGAGCTTGGATAAGGGATTGAGAATAGAAGCTGGCCCGGGGGCATTACTCAAGGACCTCCAGTCTGACCTTAAAGCAGTCCACTGCTTCACTCCATCCTGGTGACCGATAGAGTAAGCTGTGCCCTGCCTGTCTCAGGAGTTTTGCAGCGCGCCCATGGAGACTCTAGAGCAGGTGGATGCTCAGGTAAACCCCCACAGCATGCTGAGGGAGCACTGGGGAGGGGGTGGCAGCCACCAGGATGACTTTGGGGAAATGACATTTGAGCTGATCTTAAAACTTCTGTGGATGGGGCTTCCTAGGGGCGGGGGTGGGGTGGGGTGGAAGAATGGGTGAAAAGCAAGGTGCTGTCTTTGAAGCCGAGGACCTTGTACAGAATCCATACTGAGTGGGAAATGCAGGATCATTGGGGGTGGGCGGGAGGGGGTACATGTTACAAGGATTCACAAGGCTCCCAGTTCATGGACAGCTCTGACTGAGTACTTTGAGAAGGAGCCTGGACCTTATTTAGTGGGGTTGAGGCTTTGACACTGGGTTCTCTGGAATTCTTCAGACCTGTGAATCCAATTTCATTCTTCCTTAAAAACAAAAACAAAACCAAAAAACCTTTAAGTATTTAATGGTGCAAACCAGGACTTTCTCAGGACTGTGCAGAAACATACTGTTGGCTGGATACGGAAGCTAGTCTGTGGTCGCGCCCTATCTCCTGCTTTCGAACGTGTTGCTATCCAAACTGTTGTTTTCATTGCTTAGCTTTGTGACATATACATTCACGTGGGTGGGTAGATATCAGATATGAACCATAAAGTAGACTTAAAGCAGTTATATTGTGAGCTTACCCATATTGGGGGTTCTGCCTAAGAATTCATTTGACTAAAAAGGTCAGCCGACCTTTAGAAATATGAAAATCATAATGGAACCGTTGTTGTAGGGCTCCTTTTGAAAATTCTTTAGCGGGGATTAACTTGCTTCCACTTTCATTTCATAAAGCTCACACTGGGGCCGTTTATCAGGTAGATTGGAAGGGGCGGGTCTAGTAGCAGTTACGCTAGCAAGATAGCAAAGCTGGACTAAACGTCCCCAGCCTGAGGGACAGGGAAGAGATGAATGCTGGAAAACAGGAGTGAACCCTCAGTGTGCAAAAGTTTATTTCCTCCCCAAGCATCAGAGAACCAGGCCATGGTCAGGCATGGCCCCCTCATATGCCCTTGAACCCTAGTCTGATTAGGTGACATTCCCAGATCCTATCCTTCCTGTCCAGAGCCCCTCTTCCCACAGGCTATTTTGGGGGCTGTAAGCCTCATGGGCCCCATTGGGGCCTGGATAGACTCGTTTTCATTCCCAAGAGCTTGAGTAAAATATTTAACCTCGTGAAGGCCATCAGAGGTCCTCACCTCTTGAGGGCAGAGGCCTTCACCCGGAGCAATCCTGTCCCCCTCACTCCCAGCATCCTGTGTCCTTCCACCAGAAATAACAGTTTCCTTGGCTACATTCCTATCTTGAGTGCAATAGACAGATCTAAGTGGGAGCTCCTCGGGCCGGACAGTGGTGCTGGGCTGGCCTCTGCTAACTCACCGCAGCCATCAGCCTACATCTCAGAGAGCTGGCAAGACCACTGCTCCCTACAGCTCAGTACTTCCAAGCTGAGCCCCTGGGTTGTTCCGACCCAGTTCCTACCCTGGAATGGCCTCTCTGAGTCTGGTGCACACATGAGTTGGATGTTTAAAAAAAAAAAAAAAAAAAAAACCTGGCCAGGCATAGAGGGTCAATTCTACAAGGGCTCGGCTTCTCCTGGCTCTGGACAGACCTTGTCACCTGTTTTATCTTAGACCCACTTGGAGGCTGGGCAACCTACAGGGGCTTGTGTTCCCAAGGGCCACCTCATTTATGTTGTGTCAGAGTGAGTAGGAGGCAGGGTCCTGTCCTGGGGACTGTCATTTTTCAGGGGAGGAGCATCCCACCATGGAACATCATAGGATGAGGAAACAAGGCTCCTTATGTTTCTTCCAAACATGGGTAGAAAGGCTGGGATGTGTAAAGGGAAGTTGCTGAAGCAACAAAAGGTAAAGTCTTCTGGGAGGCTATTACATGGGCAGAGGCCAAACCAGAGGCTAGATACTTGACATCTCAACCTGACTTTATGTGAATGATGCCCTGAACCTCTCTAGCCCTATTTCCTCATTTGCAACAGGGAAGTAGACACTACAGGGGCCAAGGCAATCAATATATTTTTTTTCTTTCTCTTGCAATGGCTAGGAATGGGGTCTCGGGGATTCTGGGTAACTTACCGCAAGGAGCCTCGAGGCTCAGCAGCGTGGCAGGAGCTCTGGGACAGAAAGTGAAGAACGAGGTTTTGGCTGGCTGCATGGTCTGGAGCCAGACTCAGAGCCTGCTCGGAGTGGATGGAGGGAAATGGGCTCCCTGTCTTCGCAGAAATAACAGCTCTGGCCCCAAGGTTCCCAAGTGTTGATGGGGTTGAGAAACGCCCACCCCAAGAACATGCTGACACACAGGCGGTCAGAAACTGGCAAAACCATTGGGTTGAGCATCAGAAGAGGGATGCCTTCGCCACTGTCATCTTCCATTGGCCTTGCTGCCCATCTACACAATCTTTTATTTTTTATTTTTTTTTTATGTACATTGGTGTTTTGCGTGTATGTTTGTGTTAGGATGTTGGATTCTCTGGAATTGGAGTTCCAGGCAGTTGTGAGCTGCCATGTAGGTCCTGGGAATTGAACCTGGGTCTTCTGAAAGAGCAGCCAGTGCTCTCAACCACCAAGCCATCTCTGCAGCCCCCACCAACACCATCTTGATTAAAGTTAAAAGCCAAATACAAGCTGTGTGGCGCACACCTTTAATCCCAGCTCTTGGGAGGCAGAGGCTGGTAGATCACTGTGAGTTTGAGGCCAGCCTGGTCTACAAAGGGAGTCCAGGACAGCCAGGGCTACACAGAGAAACCCTATCTCGAAAAATAAAACAAAAAAAAAACAAAACAAAACAAATACAAGCTGTGGTCAGCTACACAACTTTGTGGAACTTTTTGGTTTTTTCCATTCTCATTTTTGAGAGGCTTTGAGGCTTCACTGGCCATTATCCACGGGAAACTGCTTAAATTCCTTAAAGTTAAGTGAATCTAGGAACCAAGGAGATGGCTGCATCAGTATAGTGCCTGGTGCACAAAGCACAAGGAACCTGAGTTTGCATCTTCAGCAGCAACATAAAAGCCATGTGTGACGGTGTGCCCGAGTCAGTGGGTAGAGACAGAACTCTGAAGCTCAGAGCTCACTGAGTAGGTCAGCCAGTGCCTCAGTCAGTGTGCTCCAGGCTTAGTGAGAGATCCTGCCTCAAAAAAATACAGTGGAGAGTAATGGAGAAAGACACCTGACATCCACTTCTGGCCTCAACACACAAACATGCACTTACATATGCATACACTTGTTTTGTTGTTGTTTTTGTTTGGTTGGTTTTGGCTTTTTGAAGCAGAGTTTTCTGTGTAGCCCTGGATGTCCTGGACTCGCTTTGTAGACCAGGCTGGCCTGGAACTCACAGCCATCTGACTGTCTCTGCCTCCCTGAGTGCTGGGGCTAAAGGTGTAGGCCACAGTGCCAGTCTTTTTTTTTTTTTTTTTTTTTTTTTTTTTTTAGTTTTTTGAGACAGAGTCTGTGTTATCCTTGGCTGTCCTGGAGTCGCTTTGTAGACCAGGCTGGCCTTGAACTCACAGTGATCCACCTGCCTCTGCCTCCCGTGTGCTGGGATTAAAGGCGTGCGCCACCACCGCCCAGCTAGAACTCAAATCTTTATCATCAGCAGTCACATCTGAAGTTGCTGCAGAATCACACTGCACAGTTTACAGAGCATTTCCATGAAGTCTTCTCGAGCTTTCCAGGTCGCAGAGAAGAGGTGTCCATGTGCTCCCTGCACACCCATACTCGGGTATTTCTCAGAGATTAAGAAGGGTCCAGCATGCTGATTGCCCATGGTGGTTTTCCCCTCCCCCATGTTCTAACGGATGCAGGGAGTATCTGTATGGATGAGCCAGAAGCTCTTTGGGGACAGAAATCAAGCCTGTCTTGCTTCCTAATGTGTCGCCATCTTTGCATCACTCAGTGCTGCCAAACAACCGGAGCCCAGCTGTGGGTTGAGTAAATCATTCCCAAGATGACCATGAACAAGCTGGAATGATAGCAATGTCCACCTAAAAGTCTTGGCTTCAATCTGAGCTCCCCCTTCTCACCTGTAAAGTAGGGATCATGACCCTATGACTGTCCCAATCACAGAGAAGTGGTGTGCATGAGTTTCCTGCACACCCAGATTCTGGTCTTCCCCAGAAATCCATCAGGGCCCAGCTGCTGTCCATGGTGCCTTGCTCCTTGCTCCTCTCCTCATCCTATCAAAGTCAGGCATCTTGGTCCATTCGGGTTGCTATGTCAAAGTGCCACAGACCTTGCACTTTGGGAGGCTGGGTGTCCAAAATTAAGGAGCCAAAAGACTAGGATCATCGAGCTGGGCGTGATGGTGCACACTTTTAACCCCAGCCCTCAGGAGGCAGAGGCAGGCGGATCACTGTGAGTTTGAGGCCAGCCTGGTCTACAAAGTGAGCCTAGGACAGCCGAGGCTACACAGAGAAACCCTGTCTCGAAAAACAAACAAACAAACAAACAAACAAAAAACAAAAGAGACTAGGGTCATCTTTCTCATTTAAAGATGGGCAGCCTCTCACTGTGTCTTCACATGGTAGAACAGTTGGAGGGAAATCCTCGTGTCTTTTTTCTAAGAAAAGCCCTAACGACTCAAAGGCTCTGCCCCTTAATACTATGACATTCAAGGTTACAGTTCAACATGAGCTTTGGGGGTGATGCATTCAAATGTAGCATCTGGGAAGCAGTGCCAAGACCCTCTAGTGAGGAGACCCCCCTTGGTATCCAGCCCCTACCCTATCCTTCTGGGCTCGTCTACACTCTCTCCTGCCCTGGCCTCTGTTCGCTTTAGTCAAGGCTTCCAGTTTGAGTTCACCAATCCTTGTGGCCTCTTCCTTCAAGGTCTTCCTCAAAGGTCTCCAATCCCCCTAGTGATTTCCCCTGCAGCCTAATCATTGAGACCTTGCTCCCACCTCTGTCATTTGTACCCATCCCTTTGCCTCTTAGTTCTGTTTGCCTGGCTTCTCCCCTATCCCCTGATGAGCCCTAGGGGCAGGATCTGAGTCACGTCCTCCTACCAGAAGCCTTCCTTGGCAGAGCTGGCTGAGAGGAAACTCCACAGAGGAACCAACTGAAGTGGAGTCCCAGAGCGAGAGCAGGAGCTGACTGAGCAGAGGGTGTGGGAAATAGCACTGTGAGCAAAGGAACCTCTTGTTCAAGAGTCGGGGGGCATCCAGGTGTGGTGGCGCACACCTTTAATCCCAGCACTCCGGAGGCAGAGACAGGCAGATTGCTGTGAGTTCGAGGCCAGCCTGGTCTATAAAGCGAGTCTAGGACAGCCAAGGCTACACAGGGAAACCTTGTCTCAAAAAACAAACAAACAAATAAACAAAAGAATCGGAGGGCAAGGGAAGATGTGCGGAGGAGATGCGAGGAAGGTAAGATGGGGCAAGACTCGGGAAGGGGAAGCCGAGAGTAGAAAGGAAATGGAGGTCCATGGCAAAAGACATCCTGCTCTGTAGATAGAGCTGTCCGCTTGACTGTATGCCACGGAAGAGGTGAGCTGTGATCACGTCTGCACTTCAGACAGATCCTCTGTCCATTTGGAGAGCGTGAGAGATGATCCTGGCCTGGGCTGTGGAAGAGAAGAGAGAAGTGGGTGAATTCCAAGCATGGGTAACTTGGACAGTTAATGGATTGGGGGAAGGGAGTGGGGAAAGAGGGCGGAGCATCACAAAGTGGTGAGCTGGAAGAGCAGATGGTAGTGCTGAGCACAAGAGGAGGCAAGTGGGGAGAGAGGCTGGGTTTTGGGGTGAGGGTGGGGGGATTTCAGCCTCGGGCACTGTAAGTTGGAGTGTCTGTTGGTATGTTGGTTGTCTGTTGGTTGACTGGGGCAGTTAGATATGTGAGTCAGGAAACAGACCGAGGTTTAAAAAAGATTTAAAAAAAAAAATTCTTATATAATTACTGTGTTTCTGGGCACTAATTTCTTCCTGAGGGCCTGCAGCTCTTCTTTCACAATGGAAACCATTTGAGAGTCATCTTAGTGTGGTCCTACGTTGCCTACATACACTGTACTCATTTTTCTCTGGTGTCCAGATGGCCAACCATATTATAAGCTTCCGGAGGGCACGCCCCTCCCTCCCATCACACTCCTAAATAGGGAGCCAGTCTCCAGCAGGGTCCAGCCTGGAGTCTGCCTCTTCCCCAAGCTGACTTTCTTAGGAGCAGAGCCTCCGCCTTCTCCACATCCCTGGGTCCAGAAAGAGCTTGCACAAGTACCCCTGCCTCGGGCTGAGACTGAGTGCCGGCCTGTCTTTACTGTCCCTCTTACAGCCGAAGCCTCAGAATGCAGTCACCATCGCTGTGTCCTCACGAGCCCTGTTCCGCATGGATGAGGAGCGGCGGATCTACACAGAGCAGGGTGTGGAGGAATACGTGCGCTACCAGCTGGAGCACGAGAGTGAACCCTTCAGTCCCGGGCCCGCCTTCCCCTTTGTGAAGGTGAGGGGGCAGTTCCTGAAGCCCACACGATGCCGTTGTAACAAGCTCTGCCTGGTAGAGGCAACCCCGTCACTAGCGGACAGAGCCTTCGTGGGAAGGGGCCCCAGGATGGGTAACCAGCTTGAGGAGCTAACCCCTTCGCCCACCTGTAATGAAGTGCCTCTGGGTAGTGAGCAAGCCGTGGTGATGGTGGAAAATGGCATCAGAAGATGGTGGTGTGCACAGATCTCATTCCTAAGCCAGCCAGTCCCTAGCCTCCCGTCTCCTTTCTCACTGGGTCCCTGGCCACCAGCTCCACTCATCAGTCCCTGGGACTCTGGAGTCTGCTCTCTCCCTTCCAGGCCCTGGAGGCTGTGAACAAGCGACTTCGGGAGCTTTACCCCGATAGCGAAGATATCTTTGACATTGTCCTCATCACCAACAACCATGCTCAAGTGGGAGTTCGTCTCATCAACAGTATCAACCATTATGGTAAGCATGTGGCAGGTGGTCATGGGATGCCCCTACCACACACACTCCCTGTGGGACGCCGCACCTTCACAGGGATCAGGCTGGGTCAGGCTATTCTGCCGTTCTAAACCCAGCGATGTGCTACTAGCCTGGTATTCCATTGTACCATATTTTTTAGCCTGTTCTTTTAAAACAAATAAGGCTGAGGCTGTAGTCCAGCTGGTGAGAGTGCCCGCCTAGCAGGCAAAAAGCCCTGGATTCACTCTCCAACAGTGCATTGAATAAGCCAAACTATGGTGGTACATGTACATAATGCCTTCATTCAGGAGATGGGGAAAGAAGTCAAAGTCTTCCTATGCTGCATAGTGAGTTCAAGGCCAGCCTAAGATACATGAGGTCCCGTTTCAAAACAAACAAACAAACAAACAAACAAACAACTGCACGTGTGGCTTAATTGGCAGAGGGCTTGCCTGGCATACATGGAGCACTGGGTTGGATCCCCAGCACCACATTAAAACACAAACAAGAGCCAGGGACAGTGTCCCACTCCCTTAATCCCACCACTCAGGAGGCAGAGGCAGGCGCATTGCTGTGAGTTCCAGGCCAGCCTGGTCTACAAAGCGAGTCCAGGACAGCCAAGGCTACACAGAGAAACCCTGTCTCGAAAAACAAAAACAAAACAAAAAAACCACAAAAACAGCAACAACAGCAACAAAAAAAAACCACACAGAGACACAAAAGCTGGGTGGTGGTAGCTTATTCCTTTAATCCTAGCACTGGGAGGTAGAGGCAGACATATCTCCGAGTTCAAGGCCAGATATCTAGGCCTACACAGAGAAACATAGTCTTGAAAAACCAACAACAAAAAGTTATCCTGGCATACAAACCTGCGATTCCAGCACTTGTGGCGTCGGTGAAATGGAGGCAGAAGGATCAGTAGTTCAAGCACAACTTCAGATATGTGTGACCCTGTCTCAAAATAAAATGTAATAATAAAATAATGCTGTGTGTGGTGGCCGACACCTTTAACCCCAGCAAGCCTAAGGTAGGTGGATCTCTGAGTTTGAGGCCAGCTTGGCTTACAAAGTGAGTTCCAGGAGAGTCCAGGGCTACACAAAAAGAAACCTTGTCTAGAAAACAACAACAGCAACAAAAACCTGTACAAACCAAACCGAACCAAGCTGATTTGAAACGCTGCCAGTTTTCAGGGGAGCCTCTGTGGCTGATTTCCGGCTATCTGGTTGACCAACATAACTGGCTCATAAAATCCCTGAATATTTAATAACCGACTCTTAAAAACCGGCACAAGCCAGCCTCAGCCCACACTGGCCCCACTCCGTGTGTGACTGGGAAAGGTGTTTACTGCCTCCATGCCTCAGTTTCCCTTCCTGTAGGAGTAGCATGCCTCACCAGGCTAACCGGAGAAGCGGGGCCAGCTCAGAGTGAGAGGGCAGTGTCTGTTTGGTCCAGTTATGATTGCAAATACTGGATCCCTGAGCAAGCTTCCAGCGAGGTGAGTACTTTGTCCTTTCCAGGACTCTGAGCCACAGAGCAGGAAGGAAACGTGGACCTAGAAAGGCCAGAACCCAAGTCTTGGCATTCTCTCTTGGGCTTGGGTTCTCCCTGGACCATGTAGGCCCTTTACTCTTCCTTAGCCAGCTTATTCCTTTGTTGTCGTCTGTAACTATAGTTCAAGGACATTTGAACACTTACAGGCTGTCTTCTGGCTTCCACGGGCACACAGTGCATAGATACATGCGCAGGCGAAACACCCAAACACATAACGGGGTGTTTTTTTGTTTTGTTTGTTTGTTTGCTTTTCGAGACAGGGTTTCTCTGTGTAGCCTTGGCTGTCCTAGGCTCGCTTTGTAGATCAGGCTGGCCTCGAACTCGCAGCGATCTGCCTCCCAAGCGCTGGGATTAAAGGCCCAGCTTACATAATGTTTTTTAAAAAGGGAAAATCAGGGGCTGGAGAGATGGCTCATTGATTAAGAACACTGGATGCTCTTCTAATGGTCCCGGGTTCGATTCCCAGCACCCATATGGCAGCTCACAGCTGACTGTAACTCTAGTTCCAGGGAGTTTGACAGCTTCACACAGACATACATGTAAGCAAATCACCAATGCACATAAAATAAAAATAAAAATAAATAAGTCATTTTTTAAAAATGGGAGAGCCAGGTGCAGTGATCACACCTGTCATCCCAGCACTCCAGAGGCAAAGGCAGGTGGATCACTGTGAGTTTGAGGCTAGCCTCGTCTACAAAGTGAGTCCAGGACAGCCAAGGCTACACAGAAGAAACCCTGTCTCAAAAAAGCAAAAACAAAAAACGGGGGGATGCTACCACCAACACCAACCCCCCCATATTTACAGCATTTCAAGCAGCCAACAACCCAGTTAGGTGTTTATTTTGTTTTAATTAATTTTGATACAGATCTTACTATGGACTCCAGGCTGGCCTTAGACTTGAGAGCCTCTTGCCTTAACCTTACCAGTACTGGAATTTCAGACATTGGACACATTCGCTCTCTCTCCAGTTTTGTTTTTTCAGTGTTTTTGTTATGTTTTTTTGGAGACAGGATCTCTCTATTTAACTCTAGCTATCCTGGAACTCACAGAGTTCTGCCTGTCTCTGCCTCCCAAGTGCTTGGATTAAAAATACATGTGCCACTCTACTTGGCTTCACTTCCTTTCTTTTTTTTTTAAATATATTTTTATTTAATTTTAATTTATGTGCATTAGTGTGAGAGTGCCAGATCTTGGAGCTACAGACAGTTGTGAGCTGCCATGTGGGTGCTGGGAATTGAACCCAGGACCTTTGGAAGAGCAGACAGTGCTCTTAACCACTGAGCCAACTCCCCAGCCCCACTTCCTTTCTTTAAAAAAAGAGAAAAATTAACTTGTATGCATATGTACGTATGTGTGTACGTGAGTAAATGCCTGTGCAAGGGCAACTTTGAAGGTCAATAGAGGTATCAGATTCCTTGGAGCTGGAGCTACAGACAGTTGTGAGTTGCCATGTGGGTGCTGGGAACTGAACCCGGGTCCTCTGGAAGAGCAAGCAAGCGTCCTTAACCACTGAGCCATCTTTCCAGATCCTAGTCACTACTTTAAAAGAAAAAAAAATTTTTTTAAATTTATTTTGGGTTCTGGGGAATGAAACCAGGGCCTCTATAAGCTATGTGCGTGTTAGCCTCCTGCTGGCATTTTTTAACACCGATGTCCGAGTCACTGAGTACGAGGGTGTTGATGACAGTATTCAACCACCTGTGTGATCGATCGATGCTGAGCAGTCAGAAGAGGCAGCACTCAGTGCTTGAACCAGGGCCCTGGAGGATCCCTGCGGTGTCAGATGTTAACTCTCCCCCCCCTGCCCCCCCTTTTGGACTGTAAGGAGAATAGCAGTCGTGCATAAGAGACCTAGGTGGTAATGGTAAGTCAATAGGCTTGTCAGCCAGCAACTATTTCACAGCTTTTGCAGCTGTGGGACCAAGCTACCCAGGTTCACTCTGATTGGCTCAGCTGGGTCCAAAGAGTCCGCCCCTATCCAATCAGCTACGACCAGGAAGACAGGGTCTCCAGGCTGCCTTTTGAGGCTGACTAGGTGGGGATGCCACAAGCCAGGCCTTTGATGAGGACAGAGAGGCCTGGAGGGGGTAATATTAGGCTGAAACAGAGCCACTCTGCGCCCTTCACCGCTCCGACCAGGCACAGAGAGACCATGACGGGGTATCAAGTTTGACCCTGGCCTCATCTGGGACTCTCTACCTCCACAGACCTGTTCATTGAGCGATTCTGCATGACAGGAGGGAACAGCCCCATCTGCTACCTCAAGGCCTATCACACCAACCTCTACTTGTCAGCTGATGCAGACAAAGTGAGAGAAGCCATTGACCAGGGTAAGTCAGAATGAGGAGGGAGAATATTGAGACACTCCCCCACATGTAAAGGGGTCCTGGTGGTGAGAAGCCTGGTCCTGAAACAGTTACCAAGGTAACTGTGTGGGGGAACTGTGCACGCATCGCTATGACCTGTCTTGCACCGTGAAAACCATGTCCTGCCCCATCCCCTTCCCCTCCTCCTGCCCTGCAGATTCACCAGCATCACCTAGGCTTCTGTTTCCATGGGAACTTTCCCTCCAACCCAGAAAGCTACTGCCTTTTAAGATTCTCTGGGCTGACAGGAGTTCTGAATCCTGTGTGGCCAGGAAGCTTCTACCCATCCCTGAGCCAATAAGGAGATCCATGTTTCATCCCTGAGCCAATAAGGAGATCCGTGTTTAGCCAGCCTCAGAGGGAGACTTTCAAAAACAGCGGGGCGGGCCAGTGCTAAGGTGACACTAGGGGACTCAGCTGTAAAACCCAGCCCATGTGCCCCATGCAAGGGGCAGTTTGGTGTGACAGCCACAGTCTCAGTCCTCCCAACAGGAATCCATAGAAGAGGAAAGACGGACTGTCCGTTTGCCCGGATGTGGACTCAGGCTGAACACTCAGAGTCCCTCTGTCCCTTCTGTGTTGTCCCTTTGTTTGTGAAGCTTTCTTTTCTTTTCTTTTTTAAAGATTTATTTATTATGTACACAGTGTTCTATCTGCATGTAACTCTTGCAGGTCAGACGAGGGCACCAGATCTCATTATGGTTGGTTGTGAGCCAACATATGGTTTCTGGGAATTGAACTCAGGACCTCTGAACCACATCTCCAGCCCCTTATGAGGCTTTCTTTAACCAGGACCTATGGGGCATTCCCCTAGACACACCGCACCTTTTGGTTGAGATCTGGGGACATATATATATATATATATATATATATATATATATATATATATATAATATATAGAGAGAGAGAGAGAGAGAGAGAGAGAGAGAGAGAGAGAGTGTTTTGTTTTTCGAGACAGGGTTTCTCTGTGTAGCCTTGGCCATCCTGGACTCACTTTGTAGACCAGGCTGGCCTTGAACTCACAGGGATCCGCCTGCCTCTGCCTCCCGAGTGCTGGGATTAAAGGCGTGCGCCACCATGCCCGGCCTACCTAATATGTGTGTGTGTGTGTGTGTGTGTGTGTGTGTGTGTGTGTGTGTGTGTGGGCGCGCGCCTCTGTGCAACTGGAATTTGGCCTCTGGTCTAGGGACAGAAGAGTGGTTACCTGGTTGACAGAGCTGAGAAGGTATGTAGCCTGATTCTCAGGACCAGGACCTATGGGGCATTCCCCTAGACACACCGCACCTTTTGGTTGAGATCTGGGGACCAATATATATATATATATATATATATATATATATATAGAGAGAGAGAGAGAGAGAGAGAGAGAGAGAGAGAGAGAGAGAGAGAGAGAGTGTTTTGTTTTTCGAGACAGGGTTTCTCTGTGTAGCCTTGGCCATCCTGGACTCGCTTTGTAGACCAGGCTGGCCTCGAACTCACAGGGATCCGCCTGCCTCTGCCTCCCGAGTGCTGGGATTAAAGGCGTGCGCCACCATGCCCGGCCTACCTAATATGTGTGTGTGTGTGTGTGTGTGTGTGTGTGTGTGTGTGTGTGTGTGTGTGGGCGCGCGCCTCTGTGCAACTGGAATTTGGCCTCTGGTCTAGGGACAGAAGAGTGGTTACCTGGTTGACAGAGCTGAGAAGGTATGTAGCCTGATTCTCAGGACCTTGGGCCAGTAAAGCTACCATGAGGCCTGAACTGCTAGCTCTGGGAATGGCAGGAGCGGCCTTTGGAGACATAAGACTATTGAAGGGTCCTGCTGACTCTAACCTGAAGCCGTGGTCCCTGGTGGGCATCCTTGCATCCCAGAGGAACCCCTGGCTGCAGAAAGTCTATAAACATCATAGGGAGCTCCTGCTGCGTCCCGGGACCACGCGCACCATCTCACAGACTGAACCACAGTGACTTCAATGTACCTGCGTGTTTGGTGGTCATAGACAGGGTGTCCACAGCCACCCATCTCTGCTGCAGCCTGAGAGCTCAGCCTCATATGGACCTAAAAGAACCTTAATTTTACCTTGGCCCAGAGAAGATAAGTAACTTGGAATCAATTGTGAGGGTGTGACTGCACCTTAAAGTGTATTTCCTTGTCTGCTGTCCACAGAGGGACCCCCAAACAGAACAGTGACATAGGGGTCCTGTGCTTCCAGCCAAGACCGTCCACACCAGCATGGTCTTCAGGGTTAAAGATTTCACATTCCTTCATGCTGGCTGATAAAGAGCTCTTCAATGTCCTGCCCAAGGATGCCTCCAGAGCTCTCCACAAAGATGACATTAGTGAGGTAGCCTTTGGACGCTGATGGGGCCCTCACAGTGCTGCCTCAAAGCTATAGCCTGTTATGGCCAGTATCCACGTACTTTTTTTTTTTTTTTAATTATGTATACAGCATTCTGCTGGCATGTGTGCCTGACACCAGAAGAGGGCACCAGATCTCATTACAGATGAAGGCCACCGTATGGTTTGCTGGGAACTGAACTCAGGACCTCCGGGAGAGCAGACCGTGCTCTTAACCGCTGAGCCATCTCTCCAGCTTCTGTACTACCAGTTTTTAAATGCTTCCAATATGAGTCCTTGATAGGCTTGCCTTTGGTCCTGGTAGGACCAGTCTTAGAAGCCGCTGGAACGAGAACAGCGTGAGATACCATTTCCTGTGCCCAGGCAGACATCATTCACCTCTCTCTGACCAGGGATTGCCGCTGCCACCATCTTCAGCCCCAGCAAGGACGTGGTTGTGTCCCAGAGTCAGCTCCGAGTGGCCTTCGATGGGGACGCAGTACTCTTCTCGGATGAGTCGGAGCGCATTGTCAAGGCCCACGGGCTGGACAGATTCTTTGAGCATGAGAAGACGTATGAGAACAAACCTTTGGCACAGGTGCTCCACATTCCCAGAACCCCTGAGCGACGCCCCCCCCCCAGTGACCCCTCGCTCTCCACAGCCTCGCCTGACCTGCACTCCTGAACGCAGGGCCAAACCCAAGATAAGCCCACATCCCCACCAGACCCTCTAACCAAGACCCAAGCCTCCCCCCCTCTCTTTCTCTCTCTGTCTCTGTCTATCTGTCTCTCTCTGTCTGTCTCTGTCTCTCTGTCTCTCTCTCTCTCTCTTCAAGTCAGCGTTTCTCCGTGTAGCCCTGGCTGTCCTGGAACTTGCTGTGTAGACCAAACTGGCCTTGGATTTAAGAGTTCTGCCTGCTTTTGCCTCCTGAGTTCTAAACCTCATCTCTTAGCCCCTGGCTCCTCTCCAACCCTTCACTGAGTCCCACATCCTCATTTAAATGTCATTCCTCATCTCCTGGGGCCTCTAGAATCTCTCCGAGAGCCTGGCTGAAGCTTCTCTGCTTTGCTCCTCCATCACCCGTCCTGGGTTTTCAACCCTCTCTGAAGTTCCCACTCCTTCCAAAAATTCTGACACACACACACACACACACACACACACACACACACACACACACACACACCTGAATCCACTGGTTTTTTTTTTTTTTTTCCCTCCTGTCACCCTCGGCTCCTCTCTTGAGATCCCCTTCTGAGTAGCCCTTGTTTCCTTCACGGTGAGACAAGAAGGGTTCCCTACTTCACACAGCTCGGGGAGCCAGAGCTGTGGGGTCCATGGGACAACTTCTTGCCATGCCTTGATTAAGTGGCTCCGGGAATCTGACCTGCCCTCATATGTCTCAGTGGCTCTCTGAGAACAGAATGTGTCTTGGAGCTTGGTAGAAATTCCCCGTGGGTGGAGCAAAGGGATTCTCCAGTCCTTCTGGGAACTCCCAACTTGTGCTTTTATAGAAATCTAGGTGCCCAGGGCAGGACACTTCCCCCACTATGTGGGTAATAGAGACCCAGAACACTGCTTACTCCAGGTTAGCCAGTAGGACAATCCCCAGGATTTGCCTACCACTTTCCTTGCTTCCAATCGCTTTGAAAATGAGCTACATTCTTAACCATCTAGTTCGTTATTCACATGCCCTCAGTAGCTTCATCACTGTGGGCACTTCCCCTGACCCCAGAAAGCTTGAGCCCAACACCCTGAGCCACACATGTGTCTGTCCACAGGCAGGCTCATGCTCATTGTTTATACACTGGCCCATCTGGCCCAGATGTTCACAGAGAGAATAGAGTCTGTTGTGATTGGCAAGTGTCCATGTCATCATCATTAGCTAGTTTTAATTCCTTCTTTGCTGATGAGCACAGACACTACTCTTACAGAGCTGCAGGAGAGATCAACGCAGGAGACATAGTGGATATGCATAGCAACAGTTGCCCCTGGTTATGGTGATTCTGACACGGCCCCGGTCACATTAAGACAGACCCCAGACTTTAGGTACCGAGACAGCCCTGTATGCACCCAGGAGCCACAACAGGCAGAGCAAAACTTCCAAAGGACTTAAGGACTTCCCACCCCAACCATTGGTCACTGGGTGAGGGAGGGTGGCATTTAGAAGAGGTGAGTTAACAAGCGTCTCTGGTTTCCTCCACAGGGCCCCCTAAAGGGCTTTCTGGAAGCACTGGGAAGACTGCAAAAGAAATTCTACTCCAAAGGCCTTCGACTGGAGTGCCCTATTCGCACTTACTTGGTGACAGCACGAAGTGCAGCCAGTTCTGGGGCCCGGGTCCTCAAGACTCTGCGCAGCTGGGGCCTGGAGATGGATGAAGCCTTATTCCTAGCCGGAGCACCCAAGGGCCCTCTTCTGGAGAAGATCCGCCCACACATCTTCTTTGATGACCAGATGTTCCATGTGGCTGGGGCTCAGGAAATGGGCACGGTGGCTGCCCATGTGCCTTACGGTGTGGCCCAGGCCCCCCGTCGGGCCACTGCTGCTGCTGCTGCTGCTGCTGCTGCTGCAAAGCAGGCCCTAGGTGCACAGTAGCTGAAGCACCCTGCTCTAGTCTTCCTGGCACACTTCTGAACCTCATCTGGTGAGCTTTTCTGGCTCCTCTCCGTCCACCCTCCTGCATGCCACCCTCAGCCCCCTGTGCCAAGTCTCTTAGAAAGTTACGAAGACAAGGCCAGCATTCTCACAGACCCTCCTGGACAAGCACTGCCACGATCCTAGCTGGAAAAGCAGGACTCTGCAAGGTCGCATGGCTGTCGGGGAGAAATCGGTGGGACTGAGAGTGCTACAGTCAGAGAAGCCAAGGAAGGCAAAGGGCTTGGGATGAAAACGGTCTCATGTAGTGCAAAGAATACTGTGTGGAAAGGCGTGGACTTGACGTCCAAAGCAGGTCTGGCATGGACTGCATGACGCAAGTCCCTCTTTTTCAGAAACCTCTGTTTACCCCCATCTCTTAGGTGGTTTTCAAGCTGTTTTGTTGTTGTTGTTGTTTTGTTTTGTTTTTTAACCAAAGAAGCTTGCTTTTATAAGATTGTGTGCTAAATTAATCATTCTGTGCTGGGACTGCTAGTGCCTCTGGCACCTGTGTAGATGACAAGAGGACACTCTAAGTGAATGAATTACAAAACTGATGGGCCTTCGTCTGGCCTGAGCCAGGACATAGGCCAGATTCCAGCCCTTCGCCCCTCAGCCCGAGGCCCATCGAATGCACAGTATTCGATGCACAGGGATGCACAGCAGTTCTATCTATATCTTCCAGTGTTTGGAAACCACTGCACAGGACGGCCTGTTGCTTCCTGTGATTTGCTAACCTGAGCTGCTAGGTGGAAGGTTTGTGTGAAGAAACGAGGGGAGGAATGTAGCCCACATGCAAATCCTCTTCTAGCCAGCAGGGGGCACTGCAGGCTCTTCCCTGGAAAGGGCTTCAGCCCCTTACCGACTCTGGGTTTCCTTTGCCTTCAGCATTTAGGCAAAGTTCTGCTTGCCAACCCCGTCACCTTCCTCCGGGGTCTCCCAGTCCCTTGCACCCGCCATGCTATAAGGATGTTCTCTCAGCAGAGAAAGAGAGCTCTCGCCCCAGATTTGGAAAAAGCATAGGCTCTAAAGTGAGTACTTGTCCAGGCTGAGCCTGAGGGCAAGATGCTGCCGAGAGAATGTGGGAAGAGTCAGGTCTGACCTGAGACCCAAGATGCTGAGGAAGTGGTGGCTTAGAGAGGATTGATCTGAACATGCACCGACATGCTTCTGTTGCGGGTAGTGAGTAAAAGCCCGTCAGAGCTACCCTGGAGGTGATGACTGTGCAAAGGATTCTGGGACGAGCTGACCTCCTTGGGAGGTACCAGTGATTACTCCATATTTGCACAAATCTCTGCAGCCCTTTCTTCTCCACATGATGAGTGATGGTCCACCTCCTTCTTGACTAAGCATCCCTGACACTCAGAGGAAGGGCGGAAGAGTGGATAGTCGGTCCCCTGTGAAGACGAGAAGGGGTGAGCACACATGTACGCATTGATTGCCTGGCTCCCACGGGGATTTCATCAGTGACCGAAACCCGGAAGCATCATCAGAGGGTCGAGAGAGGAGCCTGGAGGTGGGATGGATGGCAAGCAGGGACTCAGGATCTGAACGACTACGTGGTCTAGACTGTGTTTCGGGGTGACATCTGCAAGGAAGAAAGGGGCACCAGCTTGAGCCAGAAGAGAAACGCTGGGCTGGGCTGGTCTTGTGCGTCAGTGTCTCTGGCATGCAGTCGCTGTTCCTGGAAGGCAGAGATGGATGTGAGGTAGACACCAACCACAGATGCTTTATGGAGTCACTGGCTCTATATTATTGCACCTAGAATGGCATAAAGTGAAGGTGGCTTTGCACGGGGTCATTTCCGTTGTTGTAGCCAGGAGCCTTCCAGCCCGCAGAGGAGGCCTGCGGGTAGAGCAAAGTGTGTAAGGGGCTTCCTCCAGAGATGCCTTGTGACCTAAAAACAGCTGCAAGGACATGAAAAAGGCAAGGGGGCAAGGGGGTAAGCTCGGCCTTGGGGTGCTTTCCATCTTTACTGCCTCACACAGTACCCCCTTGAGGACCCCCACCCCCACCCCCACCCCAAGGCTCACAGTCAGTGGTCACAAGAAGCTTGTAAGGATGTGCAGAGCACAGGCTCACAGAGTGTCCTCAGGCTGCCCAGTCAGAAAAGACCGGTGTACTGTGAAGACAGCACCAGATGTTAACAAATTTGGATTCTGGGAATACATAAAGTCTAGTGCCCATGACATGGTCATGAGTCCTGTAAATCTTCCCAGGTTTCCCAGGAAACAAGAATGGTACCATGGCAGACGCAAGAAGATAGGATGCAGTAAAGAGCTGTGTGTTTCACTGGAGCCACCATTAGCAGATACAGACATTGCTGGGCAGTGCAGAGAGACCCAAATTCTATTACTTGAAACCACAAACAAGCATCTCAAGCCTGGACAAAGGCTTTTGGAGCTGGAATAACAGGCCAGAAGTCCTGGGGGCTGGCTCTGGCTGCAGCCAGCCAGTCCTCCTGATGGTCTCAAGGGCCAGAGAGGAGCCTGGCAGCATGAAGCACTGTTTATTATGTTACCAGGAGATTTAAAAACCAGCTGAGCATCAAAGCCTCAGGCCCAGTCTCAGACTTGCACCACTGGGGCAGAGGAACCACCGCTCACAAAACACTGGACCCCTTTAGCTGAAAGTACCGCATCTCTGGGTCTGGCAGCACACTCCTCCTAGGCAGTCCCAGGCCCAGTGGAACTGCCACCCAGTAGGGCAGTAACTCTGTTTGTTATTAAGCATGGAGACTGCTAAGATTACTACAGACCTCCCTTTGGGGGCAGGGAGATGTAGCTGGACATCTGGCTCAGTCAGAAGAGTGCTTGCCCAGTGAATACGAAAGCCTGGATTCAAGTTACAGCATTGCATAAGCTAAGTATGATGGTACACACCTATAATTCCAACACTGGAGAGATGAAGGCAGGAGGAGCCATCAGAAGGCCAAGATCATCCTCAGCTGCAGAGCCAGTCCAAGGCCAGTCTGGGCGACATGAGACCTCATCACAAAAAACAAACAAACAAAAAACCTAGCAATCCCTCCCCTACATGATGGCCCAGCTACACCCCTTAGTATGAATGTAGCAGAATATCCTAGAAGGAAAATAGAAGCTAGCAAGAAGTTCAGATCCCAAACAGACTTGACGTTATGCCTCTGTTCAGTCGGCGTGTGTCATAAATCAAAGTGATGGTCAGATTATCAAAGCCCCACCGCCATCCAAACCCAGCCCCAGTGACATGTGGTAAATAGCTCTACCCCCAAGTCTCTGGGTGTCCCTTGAGACCCTCAGCTGCCCTGGCTCCTCCACTGGGAATGGACCTTCCTGTGATTCCGCCTGCCTGAGGATGTACCAGCACTGTCTCTGCTCTCTTGAGGGGTCCTGGCCGTACAGATTCAGGAGGCTCCCATAACTTACCCAAACCATCCAACTAGTAGATGTCAGAGCTACCCTCACAGTGGAAGGCTCCAGAAATGCACTACAAACATGGCAAGCTGCCCCATCTACTGCCACGGTGGATGTCACCATCCCATCATCATAATCCCGCTTACAAAGGCTGGACTTGGCCTTGGAGTCTTCCTTCGTCCAGCATTACGGGCAGCCGGTCCCCCAGCTGGCGGTGGCATGAAAGATGGAACCTAGTTTACTAACTGCCTTTGAGGACCGTTGCTTTCCATCAGGCATACAGTCTTTGATGTTCCTTCTCTGATGCTGGTGTAGCTTCAAGGAGGCCAGCCTCTCACCTGTCTCTAGGAGAATCAGTGGAGGAGAAGGAGGAGGAGGACTATTGGCCCCATGTCTGGAAGCTTCAGTGGAAAGGGTATCTGAGACAAAGGTGCAGGAACCTCTCCTGCCAGTAGGTGGCACTGCAGGCTGGCACTCAGCTGTGCCTGTAGTGCGTGACTTACTTTTGTCTCCTTCCTTGCTACTGATCACTGTACTAGACTCTCACAGGGAGCCACTCTAGCAGCCAAGAAAAGGGCTTCTGGTGCTCTGACAACGTTTGTGAAACATCTCCGGGTGATGAGCTGATGGCTCTCACCGAAAACCACTGTGATGGCGTGTATGGAGAAACACCTGTGAATGTGTGCCCCTGTACAGACTGAGTGTGTTTATGGGTCAGTGTGAGTAATGGCTTAGATTTTTCTGCTGATGACCCTGTGTGCGTGCTCATGTATGTGTGTCTGTGGCTCTGTATGTATCAGACAACGCTTGCAAGATTGGAGTGTGTAAAGATGGTTGTCTCTGTTATTTGAGGATCCGGGCCCCACAGACTAATGACAGCATCATTCCAGGAGACTGGTCCAGCATCACTTCAGGAGATTGGTCCAGCATCACTCCTGGGGACTGGTCCAGCATCCCTTCAGGAGACTGGTCCAGCATCACTCCTGGGGACTGGTCCAGCATCACTTCAGGAGACTGGTCCAGCATCACTCCTGGGGACTGGTCCAGCATCACTCCTGGGGACTTGTCCAACATCACTCCTGGGGACTGGTCTGGCATCACTCCTGGGGACTGGTCTGGCATCACTCCTGGGGGCTGGTCCAGCATCACTCCTGGGGACTAATCCTAACTACTCTCATCTCATGGGTGTTACATGTACATCTCACCCTCTGAGGCCAGATCTCTCAGTCTTCTCTAGCTTTCTGCTTCCGTTCCTCTTCTGTTGTCTGACCTCTCTGTCTCCTACCCCTGTGGCTCTGCAGCTTTGGGGAGGAAATGGCAGAATCCGCCTCCCCCGGATAGTGCCAGGGTTAATATGGTTTGATTAGGAGCTATCTTACAGCCACAACTAGGAAAACTGGCCCAGGCTGAATATGCCCTCACAGCTGCCTGCCAGTTCTCAAGTCTAGGCTTGTAGCTGAGACTGATCAGAAAGTTGTCAAGGTCCTCACAAACATACTGTGTGGGTGAGGGGCCACAAACCCTATGTCTATAGGAGCCACACAGCAGACAGGAGCACTGGGCTAGGTTTTGAAAATAAAAATAGCATTAAGAGTGCATGTAGTAATCTGGGTTGATGGGGCCTGGTGTTCCACCCTGTTTGTTTGTTTGTTTGTTTTCTGAGAAATTAGACATCTGAACTTACAATTATTAACAACCATTTCAATGTTAGAAAACATTGTACAGGCCAAAGGAAGCCTACGCTGTCAGCTAAATCCACCCCTCTGGTCTCCAGTTTGCTCCAGCTGGCCCCAGGCCAGTGAAGTACGATTCTAGACCCAAGTAACTGAGAATGGAAGGACATTACTGTCATAACCACAGCTTGGGGTCTTCAAGAGATCTTGGAGATGATGCTAAACATCCCCCAGCGTGTCCTAAATGTTTGGGTATAAGATGGGCACCTCTTATCCCAGCACTAAGGAAACTGAGATCGGAGGGTGCTAAATTTAGGGCCAGCCTGGCCTTCATATCAAGACTCTACCAAAAAGAAAAAGAAGGAAGGAAGGAAAGAAAAAAATTTTAAAAGAAGAAAAAAAGAAAGAAAAAAATCCAGGCGTGGTGACACATGCCTGTAATCCCAGAAGAGGCCGGCAGATCATTGTAGTTCGAGGCCAGTCTAGTCCAGGACAGCTAGGGCTACAGAGAAACCCTGTCTCGAAAAAACAAAAAAAGAAAGAAAGGAAAAAAGAAAGAAGGAGAAAAACCCAAACAAAACTGGAATGAATGACATTGGGTATTGTGTTTGTTTGTTTGTTTGTTTTTCAAGATAGGGTTTCTCTGTGTAGCCTTGGATTTCCTGGGCTCACTTTGTAGACCAGGCTGGTATTGAACTCACAGAGATCCACCTGCCTCTGCCTCCCTAGTGCTGGGATTAAAGGCGTGTGCCACCACCACCTTGCAACACTGGGTATTGTGGTGCACACCTTTAATCCCAGCACTCAAGACACAGAGGTAGGTGGATCTCTGTGAGTTCAAGGCCAGCCTAGTCCACTTAGTAAGCTCCAGGATAGTCAGTGCTACATAGTGAGACCCACTTCAAAAACAAAACAAGCTGGACAGTGGTGGCCTGCACTTTTAATCCCAGTACTTGAGAGGCAGAGGCAGTCAAATCTCTGAGTTCAATACCAGCCAGGGCATTCTGGTCTACAGAGTGAGTTCCAGGACAGCCAGGGCAACACAGAGGAAAGCCTGTCTAAAACAAAAACCAAACAAATGCATGAATAAATGGACACAAACTTTATTTTTAAATCAACACACCTGTAACTTTAACTTCCAAATTCCTCTTTCAATAGTGTCTTGAGTACCCTCTATTTAGAACAAGATCAAAAGCAAAGCCCTCCCGTATAGTGTGCTGGCGCCCCCTAGTGGTAGCCTCCTGCTTGCCCCCATTCCTTGCTGCCTTGCTGTTTAGCATAAACCCCCAAGTGCCTCCTTTGTCTGTGTGATCCCCTTACCTGGGACAAGAGTGGGCGCACACCTGTCTTAGCGCCTCTCCTTAGCCTCTTTCTCTCAGTATACGGGAGCCCCTGCTCTGTCCCCTCATTTCCTGGTCACATGACAAAGGGCGCTGCATGGGTGTTACTGTGAGTCCCTCCCCTCCTGCTCACCCTATGACTTAGTTTTTTACAGGGCCTTCTCCTTCTTAAAAGCCATTCAAATAAATAGCCATTCAAATATATTTATATTGTCTTGTTTTCTTCCTTCCCTTAAAAAAAGGTGTTACAAATGAATCCAGAAGCTGAAATAAGTCGTAAGAAATTTAGCTCTCTCATTATTTTGAGACAAGCCTTACAGATTGCCAGGTTTCTTCTGTCCCAGCACTGTGGGGCTGGCCTGCTTCTCAGAGTTACTCCAGTTTTCTGAGTCCCCCCTGGAACTGAGGTTACAGGTAGTTGTGAGCTGCCATGTAGGTGCTGGGAATTGAAACTGGGGTTGTCTGGAGGAGCGAGCTTAACTTCTGAGCCATCTCTCCAGCCCCAACATTTGCTTTGGAACTTGCTCTGTAGACCCAGCTGGCCTCCAACTCAGAGACCCTCCTGCCTCTGCCTCCTGAGTGCTGGAATTAATGGTGTGCACCCCCCCCCCCACATACACAAGCTCTTTCTTTTTCTTTCTACCCTTTTTCCCAAAGCTTAGATATAGGTTGAGCCACTGTGCCTTGAATCTTTGCAACTGGATCTTTGTGAGTTTGAGGCCAGCCTGGTTTACAAGGCAGGTTCAAGGCCAGTCAGGGCTATACAGAGAGACCCTGTCTCAAAAAATAAAAAGCCTCAGCATGCTTTCCCTGATGCTCTGGGCGCCCTCGCTCTAACTGAAACTCCCCCCACCCTTCCACCATGAGGCCTCCTACAAATGGCATGGTTTTCAGTTTTCTCTCTTCGTCTTCTGTCTTCTACCAGTTGTCTGGATTTACACCTTGCTTGCCCTGTCGCTTTTCTCTTAGATCCTAAAGACTTCAGAAAGGGAACCCTTTAGCTCCAGCAAGCCTCAAACTCAAAATCCTTCTGCCTCAAATTTCCCAAGCTCTGGAATTTCAGAGCCAAGCCTGGCTCAAAAATCCAGTGACACTGAGGTCTCTCTATAGACCCCTGTTTCATGAGCGGAGAGTGCAGGGTGGATAATAGGACCTAGACTGAGCTGAGGCCCCAAAACCACAGGCTTCTCCTTGTCAATGTGCCAGGACCTATAATCACGTAGGCAGCAAGCTCTAGAGGGCTCATGCTGTCTCTGGGAAGACTTGCTTGTGTGGAATTAGCTGATCAAGGCAAGGTGGGAAGACCCACACGGAAGTGAGTGGTGCCATTCCCTAGGCTTGGGTCCTAGACCGTCTAAAAAGAAAAAAGGAAGCCGAACCCAAACCTCCATCACTCCGCTTTCTGACTGCTGATTTGATGTGACCAGCTGCTTAATGCTCTGCGGCCATGGCTTTCTTACCATGATGGCTGCCTTGCTCTCGCCTTTCTTACCCTTGAGCCGTCAGCTAAAGGAAGCCCTTTCTCCCTTAACTTGCTTTTGTCAGGGTTTTATCACAGCAACAGGAGAAGAAACTAGCAGACCCCAGTGGAGTTCCTGATGTGGACTCTATTTCCGCTGGGAGCTACCAAGGGTATAGATGAAGGGGGAGGAAGAGGAGGAGGTAGACTGAAAGGATATGAGACTGAGAAGGGAGGGTAACCTGACTGGCACCTCAGCCACACGCAGTCCTTCCTCTGGTACCTTAGCCTCTCCCTGCATCTCAACACAATGGCCGAGCAGGAGTCCAGGAAAGGCTTCATGGAGCAGTTACCGATCAGTCTTTCTTACCAGGCTGTGATCACCTGTCAGGTGGGGCTAAGGTCATCTGAAAACTCCACTAGGGTTGTGGGGGGCAGGGGGGTCTGCTCCCAAGATGACACGTTCACAGGGCCATGGCAGGTACTCACAGCCTGTCACAGTTGCCCAAGTGTCCTCAAGACGTGACTGTTGTAAAACGAAAAGTTGAAGGTGGAACAAGGCAAAAGCCACATTACTGTTTAGGACCTCGCCCCGGGAGCAGCACATTATTAGACATCTTCTAGGAGTCACGGCCCCAATTCAGCGTGGGATGATCCTACACAAGGGTGTGAATAACAGAAGTGAAGCAATCTGGGGCCATTTTAAGAGGTGGCTACCACGTCTCACTTTGGAGGTTGGCCTGGTATCGCAGGAAGCCCCTAAGACTATCCTAGCCTTCCTCTGACACCTAAGACTAGACCCAAATGTGCCTCCCTGAATCTCCAACCTGCGGTCTTGACACTCGTAGGCTAAGGCAGGAAAAAACCAGAATTTAAAGGCAGCCTAGTTTACACAGAGAGACCCCCATCTCAAAGAAAGGGGGGCATGAAGGAAAGAAAGAGGGAAGGAAGAAAGGAAAGGAAAAGGAGGGAGAAAAAAAAGGCAGAAATGGGCTGGAGAGATGGCTCAGAGGTTGAGAGCACTGGCTTCTCTTCCAGAGGTCCTGAGTTCAATTCCCAGCAACCACATGGTGGCTCATAACCATCTATAATGAGATCTGGCGCCCTTTTCTGGCGGGCAGGTAAACAAGCAGGTAGATTAATAAAATATATTTAAAAAAAAACAAAACAAAAACCATGCAGGTAGAAAAAAAAAAAAAAAAGAACCATGCAGGTAGAACGCTGTATACATACTAAATAAATCTTTTTTTAAAGGCAAGCATGCCAGACTAAAAACACACATAACCACAAAAATCAACTTGTCAACTTGCCAATAGACAAAAGAATATCTCTTAAGTGTTACATTATCCTGACTCTTACATGCTTCTAAAAACAAAAAACAAACAACCTCCCTGCCCCCCCCAAAATGCAGCAACACTTTTTTGTTGTTGTTGTTTGTTTGTTTTTTGTTCTGTTTTGTTTTTCAAGACAGGGTTTCTCTGGATAGCCCTGGATGTCCTGGACTCCCTTTGTAGACCAGGCTGGCTTCAAACTCACATCAATCCCCCTGCCTCTGCTTTCTGAGTGCTGTGCCGCCACACATAGGTCTTATATACATTTATTTATATATTGTTTTGTTTTGTTTTCTATATGTGAGTGTTTTGCCTGCGTGTGTGTCTGTGCACCACTCTCACACAGTACCCAAGAAGGCCTTGAATTCCCCTGGGACTGGATTTAAGTTGTGAGCTACTCTGCGGGTGCTGGGGATTGAACCTGGGTCCTCTAGAAGAGCAGTCAGTGAGCTTTCACCAGTCCCTCATATACATGTTAAATGCACAACAGCAAATTTCTTCCTCCCTCCTTCCCTCCCTTTCACCTGCTTTTCTTCCTTCCTTCCTTCCGTTCTTTGTTTATTTCATCTTGACAGGTTCTTACTACACAGCCCTGGCTGGCCTGGAACTCTCTACACAGAGCAGGCTCATGTTGAGCTCCATCTGCCTTTCCCTCCTGAGTCCTGAGATTAAAGGTGTGGGTCACTATGCCTGGCTTCAAAAACGAATTTTAACTCTCTCAGAAGTTTTGAGCTGCCATTAAGTTAGTTTTGAACTATGTGTCTCAAAACCTTGAGAGTGGTACCGGCCTCTTCATCTGAGTGACTCTGGGCAGCAGTGTGTGGAGTGCTGTCCTACGGGTACTTTGGGGAGAAGCCAGGGTCCTCTGTATAGGGTCAAAAATATTAGTGCCTTTCCCTCAGTATATTTTTTTCCTGAGTTGGAGACACTAGTGGGGTTTTCTATTCACGTTTTGCTGAACCAAGGAAAACATTTGTCAGATACAGAAAGGAAACTGAACACTAAACTGTTGCTCCAAATTCAGGGCCATTCTCTCCGAAATGCCATGTTTCACCCGTCTTCATGTGTGTGCTGGTCTGCCCTAGCTGCTACAACATACTACCATAAACTGGGACGCTTAGGTGGCCCACACCTTTCATCTCAGCACTTGGGAGGCAGAGGCAGGAGGAATTCCATGAGTTCAAGGCCAGCCTGGTCTATATAGCAAGTTCTAAGATGGCCATGACTGTCCATATGAGAGACTGTCTCAGGAAAAACAAAACAAAGCAAAAACCCAACCAACCAAGAAACAAATGAGCAAACAACAAAAAAGAAACCTCAAAATCCGGGAGGCTGAAATCCAAGATGAAGGATCAGACCGACTGAGTGTCTGCTAAGTGCCCTTTCCTGTCTCAGAGATGGCCACCTCGCTGTGTGGTAGAAGGGACAAAGAGGCTGTCTGGGCCTCTTCTCAAAAGACACTGACCACATTCATGCAGACCCTCATGAGCTAATTTCCTCTCACAGGCCACACGTTCTAATATTATCCACTGCTGACTGAGTGTCACCATAGGAATGGGTGGTGGTGGGGACACCGACATTCAGACGACAGCAGTCTGAACCTTCATTCTTTCTCTGGTCCAGCAGAGTCCTATTTTGAAGCCTTGGAAGTTCCAGGTGGTGTGAAGTGCACACACACACACACACACACACACACACACACACACACACCTGTGAGGCTAATGCAGCCACATCAGGGGTGTGAACTTGTCACCTGCTTGTTGGGTGGGCTTGTAAAGCACACCTCTGCAGCGGCTGCCAAGAAGAGATGCTCCAGGGATCGCCCTTCCTGAAGAGCCTGCTCCTGGAGTGACCCCGCCCATAGGCTGCAGGGGACACACTTTCAGATCTGCAGCTTCCTGGCACAGCTGAATCTTTTCTCCTGAGATATTGCCAGGAGTGACTGGGCATGCTAGGGACACAAAGACCAGGCGTTTCTTTCTTTCTTTTCTTCGTAAAATAACTGTGTGTGCGCACATTTGTGCAAGCATACACATAAGTCAGAGGAAGTCATCAAGGGTCGCTCTCTATCGCACTCGGCCTTATTCCCTGAAGACAGAACCTTTCCAGTGCCAGGGTTACCAGTGTCTGTGTGACTGTGCCCAGCTTTTCACATGGGTGCTGGCTATTGTAACCCAGAGTCTCATATATATACCAAGAATACTTTCCTACTGAGCCACCTCCCGGCCACAATGCACTTTCTGCACTAAAGAAGACCCTTCTGTCTACTCTAGGCCAGATCGAGGCTCCTCGGGACCCGAAAGATTGCCAGTGGCTCTTACTCTGCAAGCCTCCTTCCTCTTTCCTTTCATTCATAGGCCAGAGCCCCACGGTGTGCCACACAATCCCCAGGGAGACAGGAACGAGCAATGCCAGGCCAACAAGTCAGGATCCCAAAGAGAGTCTGTCTTGGTGAAGCAGTGAGTTTTATTGGGGTTGTTTACAGGCATATGGGTGAGGAGTTACCCACAGGAGTATGGGTGAGGGGTTACTTACAGGAGCAGAAATGACTCAAAGACAGCAGCACAGCCAAAGCCCAGCCCAGCTTGGGTGATGGCTCATGAAAGTGGGAGACCTGGAGCTCACTGCCCACTGCGCATGCAGCTCAGCAAGGGGAGGGAAGATTGTTTTCAGGCAGCTGGTCTGGTCTGACTATCTGCCAGGCAGCTGGGCTAGACTCTGTCTCTTCCAAGTAGCTCAAGTGCTGTGGGTTACTTCCAGGCAGCTCGGATGCTGTGTGTTTCTTCCAGGCGGCTCAGCCCATCTGGACCTCTTCTAGGCAGTTCATCTTGTCTAAGGAGTGCTCCCCTGTAGAGCGGACTGCTTCACCTCCCCTTGGAGCATCCTGTGTCTGAGCAAGCTTCCCTCCAGGATGGAAGGTTTTACTCTCCAGGAAGCTGCTCCAGGGCACCCCACCACAGTTTCAGGGCCCCTCTGCTCCCTCCCCCTTCCTCCCATCTAGCCTTCCAAGCTGGTGCTCCAGGAAATCTCTTGTCCCTCTAACTGGGCTCAGCCTCTGTCTCCTAGAAGAGCTAACATGGCACAGCCTTCCTAGGCCATTGACCCATGTCTGTCTACACTCAGGAGAACACATCACTGGGGCCTTAAAGGTCTCCATCATCACTAAGAGGTGAAGAGCAGAAGTGTGGTTCCCATGACAACACAGACGACTCATTGGGCTCCAATTTCGGTCACACTGGCTACTTTCTAAGGCCTCACTCAACTCTCACCACTGTTGGGCTCCATATGAAATAATCAGAGAGGGAGTTTGGAGGCAGAGGAAAGGGCCTCTGGCTGTCCCAGTCTCTGCTGCTGGCTTTTCCTGCTCTGGGCTGTTTTTACTCTGTCTGCACAGTGGATCTTAACCCTGGAGGGGAAAGGCAGAAATAAATATTTTGGGGCTTTAAGGAATGGTTTAATTTGGGGGCCAGTAAGATGGCTTAGCAAGCAAAGGCACTTGCTGCCAAGCCTGATGGCCTGAGTTCGAGCCCCGGAACTCACATGGTGAAAAGAATCAACTGCAAGTTGTTCTTTCACCCCCACACACTGTGCACTTGCACATGCACCCACCCACCCACATACCCACATACACCATGAAAAGTAAGAAAGGAAGGAAGGAAGGTTCCTTAGTGGTCTGGGGATGGAGCTCAGTTTGTACTTAACAGATGTGCCCAAAGCCCTGTGTTTGGTCACAGGCATAAAACAAGGTCTGGTGGTACATGCCTTTAATTTCGTTACTTTTGAGGTGGAGGCAGGAGGATCACAAATTCAAGGTCATCTTCAGCTACACAGTGAGTTAGAGACCAGCCTGGGTTACCTGAGACCCTGTTCCTTCTACCATCACCACCACCCAAAAAAAAAAAAAAAAGGAAAGAAAGAGGATTTAATTATGGTGGCAGGACTTAATTATTGTGGTGATGCACACCTACAATCCCAGCTCTCGGGGATGCTGAGAAGGAGGGATGACGAGTGTGAAGCCGGCCCTGAGCTATACAGCAAAATCCTGTGTGAGAAAAAACAAAACAAAAACAAACAAACAAGAAAGGACCAGACCAGAGAGATGTCCACACACGGAAAGCTTCTCTCCTCCTGTGCCCCATCCAGTAAGGCTCAGATCTGAGGGCAACTTTCTGGGACCCAGTTGGGTCGGAGAGCCGGGGAATAAACCACCCTGTCCTTGTGTACGAGCATGGCAAGGACCCGGTTTGTCCCTCTATCCCTGACCCCCTTCCATAGCCATCTGGCTTCAGGAAGCTAAGCCCTTCCCAGCCTCCCACAGCATCCCGGTCCTGCTGACATCATGCACACAAGGAAGAGAAATCTGTGAGATTCCAGTGGGGCCAGAGTGTGGGAACCAGGACAGATGCTACTGGCACTGCCCCAGGCCGAGACTACTCCAGAGCCCCTGGGTGCTGCCAAGGGGGCTCTGGAATGTGTCTGCAACCTCTGGCTTCCTCCACAGAAGGCTGTCCCCAAGGGCCTGGGAAAGCTGAGGAGGTTCTGAGAGCCATTGCAGCTCCAAGCAGCCATTTCAAGTCTTGTGTTATCTCAACATGGGAGTAGGGATGGGTGAGCATCCAGCAGCAGGGCTGCAGGTCACTCTCAGGAACCCTCCCAAGGGACAATAGGACCCTGGTGACCTCTAAAGTCCAGGGCTTAGAAAAAGTGATCAAGCCCATATTGTCACCCACATTACAGGGAAAATAAGCAGAGAGTGTGTTTGTCTTTGTTCATGTGCATGTGTCCAGACAGACAAACAGACAAAGACAGATGGTCTCACTCTCAACCCCACCAGCCCCAGGGGAAGCTGTGCACCGCCTGTTCCACACATGTGGCTCCCAGCAGCTGCACATTCCATCAGTGACCAGCTGTGGTGGCAGGTGTGGAGGTGGGGAGTGAGCTCTGATGGGTCCCAGGAGGGAGGCGGTGGACAGGAAGGGCTTGAGATGAGCAGGGGTCAGGGAGTGAGACTAAGAAGCCCATCGTGTTCTCAGGCCGGGACACAGCAGAAAAGCAGCTGCTAGGGAACTCACATCTGGGCCCTGACGCAGAGAGTCTAGAGAGGTCAGGGCAGCCCAAGAATGCCCTAACTCGTGCTTGGCATGAGAGTGCAAAGAGCTATGTGGGCCTGAATCTCAAGCCTCACAAGAGGCACAGATTTGGGGATGACTGCCTTGTAGGAGGTGAAGCCATGGGTATGAACGAATCACCTACGGAGAAGACAGAGAGACAAAGGCTGACCGGAAGGTGTACCCTCTCTACACCAGGCACTGCCTTGTGTCTCAGTCATTTCACCCTCACAAGCCCATGGCAACAAGCACTTCATCATTTGCCCATTCTATAGATGTGAAAATCAAAGTTTCACTGTGTGCACTGGGAAGGCTCCTGACCCTCTGTGGATGCCAGTGCCTCAGACACAAAGGGAGCAGCAGCAAGGCGCTGCAAAGAGGCCACATGGCCCTAAGATGCTCCCGACAAAGGAACAACCCTGGTTGTGGTTACGCTGTTCCACGGAAAAGGTGGAGACCTTCAGGGACACCCCCCACTTCTGTCTTATCACTAGACAATTCAGGCAGCCTGTACCAAACACCTACTACGTGTCAGACTCTGCCAGACGGCAGGAGTTAACAGTGACAAGCCTGACACAGTTCCTGCTTTTATGGGGATTCCAAAGCTGTCCCCAAGACAGACATAAATTATTGCACAATTCTTAGCTTACCAGCTGCTGCCAGAGCATCTCTCACACCCCACCCTGAGAGCCATTTCCTCCACAGCATGAGAGGCCCCGTGGTCAGCTCAGCAGAGGGCTCTGGAACGCTGCTGGTCCTGTGTGTAGCACACATGGAGGCTAACCATTTGGAGCCTGGGCCACAGCTGTTTGGCGATCTGAGAGGAGATGGGACTGACCTAGTATGGCCTCGGGGATTGAGAAAGTACAGTCAGAGCTGAAACTTGTCCCTGAATAGCTCCTACTTGCTCGGGGCCAGAGTATAGTGACAAGGGAAGTGGGGAGAATGGCAGTCCTTTTCCTGTCTCCTTTCTCTTAGACCGGGGCTGCTTGACACTCCATCCTTCTCTTCCCCCTGGCTTAGTGTACTGTCCCAGTCAAGCTTCTCACACTAGTGTTCAGAAAGCACATATTTATTACATACCTGTTACCTGCCAAACATGGCTGCAGGTGCTGGACACTCAGTAGTAGGCACAAGACACATGTCTCTGTCGTCAGTCAGTTTACCTTCTTTTAAAAATATATATATTTATTTAAATTTTTATTATCATTGTAATTTTATTCACATTACATCCAGATTGTAATCTCCTCGCTCCTATCTTCCTGTTCTCACCCTGCCTCCCTCTTCTGCCCTATTCCCCTCCCCTGGACCTCTGACCAGTGGGGTCCTCTTCCTCCACCACCTGACCGCGGCCTATCAGCTCTCATCTGGATCGCCTGCATCCCCTTCCTCTGTGTTCCCACGGGACCTCTCCGCTAAAGGGCAGTGATCCAATCATGCCCCGCCCCTGAGATTTTGTCAGAGGTAGTACCCGGCTCCCTGCCTTCTCCATGTGGAGAATGAGCTGTCTATTGGCTAAACGTGAACACGGGGTCTAGGTTCTCTGCTTGCACTGTCCTTGACTGGCGCATCAGTTTGTGCAGGCTCCCTTGGGTCCAGTTTACCTTCTTAAGGGACAGGGACAATACATATATGATGTAAATTATGTTGATGTACGCTGTGAAAAATAATATGGAGAGGTAGAAGGTAGAAGGCATAGACTGAGGCAGGGCTGATGGCTACTTTTGGACAGCCAGGGGAGTCCTCTCTGGGGATGTGACAGCAAAGAACTGGATAGAGGCCGGGCGTGGTGGTGCACGCCTTTAATCCCAGCACTCGGGAGGCAGAGGCAGGCGGATCTCTGAGTTCGAGGCCCGCCTGGTCTACAAAGTGAGTCCAGGACAGCCAAGGCCACACAGAGAAACCCTGTCTCAAAAAACAAACAAACAAACAAAAACAAAAAACAAACAAACAAACAAAAGGAACTGGATAGAGTGAGATCTGATAAGATCTGACGCAAGGGGAGATTCTGGGAAGAAAAGTCGGCATATTCAAGGCTCAGAGCACCAGGGAGAGGAAGGCAGGAAGGCTGAGGTCGCTGCAGGGGTGAATCAGAAATAGACCGGGGATGGCTGGACAGTTAAGTACTAACTCGGTGGCCACACCTCTGCTGTACTCTGGACCGTTCGGGAATCAATACTAGGATTGTCTCCCTTCGATTCTAAAGATGCTGAGCTTTAGGGCATCAGTTACACACTTACCCCGTGTAGAAGCATGGGGAGCAGCTAGCAGTTGGCTTAAGGTGTGATGTGGTTTATGGTGCCTGCGGGCGATACTGAGCAGGAGGTGACACGCTCTGACGACATTTTAAAGGATTACAGCCAAGTCCTGGCAGCATTCCTTGGGCTCCAGCTGTGCCTTCTTGGTTCTCCTAGCCTTCTGACTGTCTTCCCCTCCCAAGGCTTGCAATCTGCTCTGGTGACTCGTCTCCAGAGCCTTTCAGTTGCACCCAGTCTTTTACATTACACATGACACTGTCTTCTACAAAGCTAACACTCAAGAACCGTGCAATAGAGTTGTTTAAACACACAGAGAGAAATCCAATGTTTTAAGTAAGTGTTCAGTTTTGCGTTGGATGCAAACGGCCCATGATCTGCAGGATGTACGTGCCTGAATGGGGATTCCTCGATGAGCACATCTCAGCTGGGGGCAATGTCTCCCATTTGTATTATCTGCAGATTTTTCTGGAATATACTACTCACATCTTGTGGGAAGTGGCCAGTGCTTAACATTCTATAGGCCACAGAATAGCCCCCCCCCCCCACGCAGCAGTTACACAGCCCCAAACGTTGGTAGTATAAAGGTTGTGAAGGCCTGTGGTGGGTTAGCACTAGCCAACAAGAGCATCATGGGAGCTGCAGATACAATTAAAGATGTTCTGGTAGCCACCATGAGGGTAGGAAAAAGCCAGGTATAAGTACAGTGGCTCACACCTGTACTCTTGGCTCTCAGGAAGCTAAAGAAAGAGGCTCCTGAGTTCAACATCAGTTCAACATACTGATATAGGACAAAAGAATAAGGTGGAGCCGAGCGTGGTGCCACAGGCCTGTAATCCCAGCACTCTGAGAGGCAGAGGCAGGTGGATCTCTGTGAGTTCGAGGCCAGCCAGGTCTACAAAGTGAGGCCAGAACAGCCAGCCAAAGCTACACAGAGAAAACCCTGTCTAGAAAAATAAAATAATAAAAAAAGAATAGGGTGATAGGAAGGGAAAGAGTGAAAAAAATAGTTGAATTTTTTTAAAAAAAATATATTTTTTAACTTCAAAAAAAGGTTCTGGGCCTGGAGAGATGGCTCAGAGGTTAAGAGCACTGCCTGCTCTTCCAAAGGTCCTGAGTTCAATTCCCAGCAACTACATGGTGACTCACAACCATCTATAACGAGATCTGATGTCCTCTTCTGGCCTGCAGGTGTACATGCAGACAAAACACTGTATACATAATAAATAAATACATCTTAAAAGAAAAAAAAAGTCTGATCTGGAGAGATGGCTAGCAAGTAAAGTTGCATGCCGTCCAACCTGACCACCGGAGTTGAAACCCTAGGACCCATATGGTAGAAAGAGAAAATGAATTTCTACAATCTGTGCTCTCCTCTCCAGAGGCACCTCACACATGTGTGCACATGCATACATACATGCACATGCTAAATAAATAAGCAAATAGATGTAATTTTTTAAAATTCTGTTTGTGTTACAGCCAGACGTTTAAGCCAATATGGTTTCAAGTTCTTCGTAGCCATGCGGCTCAAAGCCAACCTGTCGAGGGCACAGCACTAGGCTTGCTACTAGACTGCAGAGCCTAATGTCTGCGAGCGCCATAAAATAGCAAAGCCAGCTTATTTGCCTCTGAAACCAAACTGCCTTGTGCAACCTCAGCTCTTCTCCCTCCGCCTGAGTTACTCTCCACCTCTCCTCTTGTTTGGTCCGTTAAAAGATTAAATGAGTTAAAACTCACGGAACACTGAGAACAGTGTGGTTCTCAACCTGCTGGTCGAGACCCCTTTGGGAATTAGTTGAATGACCCTTCCCTGGGGGTCACCTGAGACCATTGGAAAACACAGATATTTACATTATAACTCATAACAGTAGCGGCGAAAAGAGTGTTATGATTGGAGGTCACCACAACATGAGGAACTGTGTTACAGGTTGCAGTGTTAGGACGGTTGACAACCCCTGCCTTGGGCCCTTTCCTGGTACTGTGGGAAGTACTAGGCTCTGCGCTTCCTCATTCATTTTTTTTTTTTTCCCCTCTCTCTCTCTCTCCCATAGCTTTCAAAGCCATCTATTATGTAATGACTTTCAAACTTAGATCTCTTTTCCGAACCCCCATACACCCTATGTAACTGCGCAGTATATTTTGAGGGCCTGGAACATCTCTGGTGAACACGCTGGCTGCAGAGCCCTTGCCTCTCCCTGCACATCGGCCTGTCCTTGCTATCTCGGCCAACTACATGGAGCAGGTATCTGCCTTTCTAGGAAATTCATACATAGTACATGCATTGTGCAACCTCCATGCTGGCTGAGGTTCCCACTGCTTTGGCATGTGCCCACAGAAATTATGTGAGTGCTGAGGGCATTTGGAACAGGAGAGCTGGTACATGTGGCTGGGGGTGGGGGGTGGCCAGCAGTTTTTCCTGATACCGACCGTTCTCGCCAGGCGTTGTCTGTTCATCTGGCTGTGTGTGTGAGTTTCTGTGCTTGGCCAAGAGGTCGTGTGTGGGTCTGTATGGCGAGAGACCTGTCCTTTCCCATCAGGAGGTGTCTGCAAGCAGATGTCACTATGCAGTGAGAGTTGCAGACAGTTTCAGCTGACCGGCCCCACTTTCCTACACCAAAAAGCTTGCTGTCTTCTGTGCCCATCCCAGAGAGCAGGACAAGGGGAAAGGACTTCTCTGGAGCCCCACCACACCAACCTCCACCATCTCCCCCCTACCCTGCAAGAAGTTCTCCTTGGAGGATTTACCTTCAAGTTTCTACCTCGGCACACTGGGGGGCTTCTCTGAGACCGTGACCTAGGAGGATAGCAGCCAAATCTCTAGGGACAGGCACAGGAGCTCTCACTGACTAAATACTTTTGTCTCTTGTCAGACAGGCTCCCCCAGAAAGAGAAGCCGAAGGCTCCTTTCCTCTGACTCTCCCCGACAACGACACCTGCCAGGACAGCTCTGTCATTAAGTAAACTGGGAACTGATTCCCAGAGACACTCCGCCAACCACCACCGCACTCAATCTACCTTCTCCCTTCCTGCACCCCCTCCTACAAATCAGTACCTCAAAGACCTTGACCACTGTAATGCCAGCGCTTGGGATGTGGAGGCAGAAGGATCAGGAGTCCAGGATCATCCTCTGCTGCAGCGCAAGTTCAAGGCCACTTTGGGCTCCATGAGACCCTGTCTCCGAGCCTCCTCTCAAAATGTCCTTTGCCTGAGTCTAGCCTTCTCAGCTGGTCGGCAGTAGCCCTCCCTCAGGGGTTCACCACAGGTCTTCAAAGTTCTGAACATCTGTGCTCCCTACTTACTTTTGTCCCCTATGGAAGGATGACTGAGAAATTACTAAGAGGTCACTGGCACCGCCAGTAACTTTTCCAGCCTTATTTGCCTGCCCTGGAGCCCCTGGAGCAGGAAGGTGCAGGTCTTTCCCTTACAAAAAGCTGAGGTACTGCAGAGCGAAGTGTGTCGCACAGAACTAGGGACAGATCCGGAGTCTGGGCTTCCTTGTGGGGCCTCCCAGGGCACCTGCCCAAGGCCACCCAGCGCGCCAGTCCAGGCAGCGCCGGTGGAGCAGAGCCGGACCTCCCAGCGGCCGATGGGGGCGGTGACCGCCCGGGGCCTTCCCACGGTTCGGTGGCGCGTCACCGCGGGGGCGAGGGGGCGCCGGGGCGCCCCGGGCTGCGGTACAGGAAAGGGCCCTGGGAAAGGGCGGTGTCGGCTCCCGAGTCGGGGCGGGGCCGAGGCGGGGCCCAACGACCAACTCCACGGATCGCAGGGCTGAGACCCCGCATCCAGCTCTCGCCATGAAGCGGCCCAGGGCGCCCAGTGGCTCCGATGGCGAGTCTGACGGACCCATCGACGTGGGTCAGGAGAACGATCTCAGGTAAGACAGGGTGGGGCTGAGGCCGTCGGGTGGGGCGGGGGAGGGGGTAAGAGAGAGTCCAGCACACTCAGGTGTGCACTGCAGCCCGCAGGTATCAACCAAGGTGCGGGGGCGTGTGCAGCGTCTCCAGTGTGTCCATAGCACCAGTGCGGCAGATCCCTGGGTACCCTGAACCAGTCAGAACTCAGGACGCTGGGATGCAAGGACGGTTTCGCTGGGGGATATTACGGGTCCCTGGGAAGTTTTCCTGCAGACCTTAGGTACCACATTCCATTGTCCATACCCTGCCTACGATGGAGACATCTTCGCTTCCCAAATTTTACCCTTCTTTAGGAGCAGTTTTCACATAGACCACAAAAGGATTGGTGGTGTCTTTTTTCCCTTTGAGGACAGTGGACGCTGGAATTTGGGTTTAGGTACTGAAGAAAACAATTAGCCAACTTGCAAGAGCCAAGACTCCAATCTTCGGCGCCCCTTCTACCAAACCGCCCAAGGTGCCAGTGTTATTTTGTTTTTTGTTAAATTGTCTAATTTCTAACCTGTGGAAGAACAAACTGAACTTGCACAGTTCTTGCTACTTCTCAGCTCTGTGACTCCATAAGCTTCAGTTTTCTGACCTGTAAAATGGGTATAAAATAATAAAGCCAACTTCATGGTGGCAGTAAAACTCGAACAGAAGAGCATCTGCCAAGGGTTTGGCAGTAGCTCACACTCACAGTGAATGCTTAGTGTCAGGCCTATACACTCTGAAAGAGACTTTAGGCCTTTGCCACCCGAGCCCACATCTGCTACCAAGTCACCTTATAGCTTCTCCTTCTCTTTCTTTCCTTTCCTTCCCCTCCCCCCACTTCTCCTTTATTCAATGCTAGGGATCAGATCTAGAGCCTGTGCATGCTAGCCAAGTACCTATCACCATGAAGTTTTGAGCCTTCGGTTTCCCTGCCTGAGCCTATTTCCCCATAGGGAAAGGGATGAGAGTGCAAAGAGAAGAGAGCGCTCCTGAAGTAGCTGGTCTCTCTTGGTCTTCTATTTTATTTATTTATTTATTTATTTTTGGTTTTTCGAGACAGGGTTTCTCTGTGTAGCCTTGGCCATCCTGGACTCACTTTGTAGACCAGGCTGGCCTCGAACTCACAGGGATCCGCCTGCCTCTGCCTCCCGAGTGCTGGGATTAAAAGCGTGTGCCACCACGCCCGGCTTCTCTTGGTCTTCTAAACCATGTCTCTGACCACCATATACCTTCCCTGGCACATGTACACACACATAGAATAATATTTTGTTATGGTTTTTTTTTTTTTTTTAAGAGCTTCTCTGTGTAGCCGTGGCTGTCCTGGAGCTGCGTCTGTGGACCAGACTGACCTCAAACTCAGAGATCCACCTGGCTCTGCCTCCTGAGTGCTGGAATTAACAGAGTGCACAGCTATTTTATTTTTTCCTTTTTAAAGCAGCTACAGCCAGCCATGGGGACACATGCCTTTAATCCTAGCACTTAGGGGGCAGAGGCAGGTAGATCTCTATATAAGTAGGTAGGGCTACTTTCTAATATAGTGAGACTCTATCTCAAAATAAAAACAAAATAAACAAACAAGCAAAGCACAAGGTAGGAGGCTAATGGCAATAGATTCCCCCCCCCCCCCCGCTCTTTGTCTGTCTCTGTCTTTCTCTGTCTGTCTCTCTGTCTCTCCTCCTCCCCATCTTGCATGTTTGGTGTAGGGATGTACAATATAGTTCCTTGTGTAAAGCCTTTAAAAATTACTTAGCAGCAACCAGCAACTGCTGTTAAGGGACATCATTCTCAGAAGCTGTGTGTGCTGATAGGGAGGGGCCCAGCGCCACATGGTAATGGAGAACAGAGGATCTCAAATTCAGTGCCATCAGGTCTCCCAGGACCAGAGTGCAAAGCCAATGTCAGAGAGCTGAGGTACATCAGACTGGCCCCCATCCTTCTTGAGTATACAGCCTGGGCAGTAACTGCCAAGGGACACAAAGATTCTGAACAGGATGATGGAAGAAGGATCAGAAGAGAGATCAGAGTGTGGCCTTTGAGGGCCCCCGAGTGGGGAGAGGCACTCACAGGCAGGGGCGATGAGTTTCCTGATGGTAGCAGCAGTGGGGCTAAGGTGTAAAGGGTCACGACAGGTTCCCCCCGACCCACCCCCGCCCCCACATATCTTTTTGTCACTTTTAGCGGGAGCCCATTGTTAGAGACTGGTCTAGAAGCCCAGACCTCTCCAAGCAGGGAAGGCCAGCTGGACATCTGGCAGACTGACTTATAGATGCCTCTTTGTAGCACTTTGCAAAGGGCCCTCCCCCACCCTCCACCCCCCGCAGATATAAATGCTTCGATTCAGAGACCACTGAACGATGCCTGCTGTGGCCTAGACCCTGCGCTGGGCATCAGAGCCCAGATGTATCCTGCTCGGCTTCTGCCCTCAGGGGGCTCTCAGGGAGGAAGGGCTTCATGTACAAAGAAAGCCAGATAAACAGTGGCAGGGGCCACAGGCTGGGGCAGCCAGATTCTGGGGGTCAGAAGCAGTACACAATCCCTCACAATCGGAGGCATGAGACCAAAGGAGTGCGGTGTTTTCTGATGTCACCAAGGACATCTGCTTGGTGGTAGTAGCATCCTGCTCCATCCTTGGGAACCACCCCCTCCACCCCCACCCCCCACCCCACAGAGCTCTTATGTGAATTTGGCTCCCTGAAGCAGTCTGGATCCAGACAAAATAAAGCGTCCCCCTTACTCATCTCCACCTATTTCATGAGCATCCATGAGCATTTCCCACATGTCAGCCTGGGAGTCAGGCCTGTGCACTGTTCCTTTAAGATTCAAGGCACCTGGTAGTCTTTTTTTTTTTTTTTTTTTTTTTTTGAGACAGGGTTTCTCTGTGTAGCCTTGACTGTCCTGGACTCACTCTGTAGACTAGGCTGGCCTCGAACTCTTGAACTCACAGAGATCCACCTGCCTCTGCCTCCCAAGTGCTGGGATTAAAGGTGTGCGCCACCACCGCCCGGCTCTTTCTTTCTTTTAACAAAATGAGTGTGCAAATATCTGCCTCTGAGGGTGAGGCTGCATCTACATATTGCACATAGCTTCTTGCTTTGACACAAAGTAACTCCTAATAAGTGCTGTCACCTTGTGGGGAGGTGCTACACTCATGAGGCAGCAAGAGTCGATGGAAAAACTAGAAATCTAAAGGCTGCGTTGCTGGGCATGATTCTCAGCCCTGTATCTGTGCCATCCCTCCCCCTAAAATGATTGCTTTTCCTGAGGTCTATTGTGCAGTGGACGAGACAGATGGATATATGTACTGCTGCCCTGCAGTCAGGGCGGGCTGCAAGAGAGACATGGTAGGATGATGCCATGGTGTTTGGGATACACTGGCAAGAGCGCAGAATTAAAAAGACAGAAGTAGTTGTGGGGCGGGAGAGCTGGCTCAGCAGTGAGGGTGAGGAGCTCAGGATGAGTCTTCCAGGTTTGACATCCCCAAGGGAAGCTCACAAGTGAAACCCAAGTCCCCGAGGATCTGCTGCATAACTCTTGCACAGACATACACGCAGGCAAAACACCCATACATATGAAGTAATACTTTTTAATAGAGTGGTAGATGTGACTCTGATCCTGGATCTTCCTCTTATTTGCTGTGTGGCTGGCCATCATTTAGAGCATTGGAACGCTGCCTTTGCTTGATACAAAATAAGTGGAGAGGCATTCCCAGGTAGAGCTGGGACCAGGGATGTTCAGGACCACCAGGCAGGGCCATTTAGAGAATCACACCACCGCAGCCCTGGAATTCCACTGAGGGGGCTGCAGGAGGCCCATGGAGATCCTGGAGCCCACCTTCTCCTTTCTGGATCCAGGAAGATCTGCCTCGACTCTCAGAGAGAGGCTCCCAGCCCTCCTCCCACTGTCAGGGCCAGCTCCCAGGCTGTGGTGAGCTCTGGCTGGGAGCCTCGAGGATAAGGGGATTGGAGGCCTAGTCAGGCAGACAGGAAGACAGACTTAAGAAGGAAAAACAATGCTGAATTGGGAGCCAGAAGATAAGCTCCCATGCTGCTCTGCTCTTCAGCAGCTGTGTGGGGTGGGCAAGCCGCTTTGGCCCCTTGAGGTAGGGGTGGGGGTGGGGGTGGGGAGAGGATGAGCATCCTCATCTGGAAAATGAACTCTTATAAAACCCAGAGGAGAGAGATGTTTGGCGGTGGTGCCAAGCAAACTGTGAGGTGAGATTTGCCTGGGAAATTTGGAGGAAGGGGCAGGTCATGTTGGGGGAGGGGGGTATTGACCATGAGACTAGGGAAAGGTGGAACAGTGTGCACTTGGCCCTGAAGCTGGGTGTTGCTGTGTCAACCTCTGACAGATGGTCCCTGAGGAGGGATCAGACTGAGAGGCAATGACGCGCACAAGGCTAACCCAATACCCAGAGAGACTTTATCCTGCCAGCGAAACAAAGGCTGTGTTTCTTATGTACCTTGGCTCTTAGAGCTTGTCCCCAGTGACCCAGGGAAGCTTTGTAAACAAGCTGCCCTACAGATCTCAGGCCCTGGCTCACAGGATCCTACCTCCCAGGAGCTTTCACAGGCCTCTTAGCAGCTCTGTTTGTCCAGATGTGAGGGCGAGAGAGTCCTTTTTCCAGATGTGCCTGGAATGAGCTGTGGGCATGTGCTACCTGCTCTCTCCTGAAGCCACCTTTCTATAAGGTGTCGATGAAAATGACCCAACCTTGATACCTAACACATAGGCTAAGACCTCCTGGAGAGCTGTGCAGTCCCCATGTCCACAAGGGCCCAGAAGGCATAGTTCTGTGGCATCTACATTCTCTGTGACACTAAAGGCAAGGATGGGAGTGAGAAATCCTACTAAGAGATCTGCCATGGCTTGGTGGCACAGGCCTATACTCCCAGCACTCAGGAGGCAGAGGCAGGTGGATCACTGTGAGTTCGAGGCCAGCCTGGTCTACACAGCAAGTCCAGGACAGCCAAGGCAGAGAAACCCTATCTCGAAAAACCAAAAACAAAACCAAAGAAAGAAAGAAACAATAAGCCAGAATAAATGCTGTGGATGGAGGAGCCTTGAAAAGTAAATCGAAGGGGACATCTAGCAGACTAGTAATTGTAATAAATAAATAAATAAATAAGTAAAAGGGGGGGTGTGGGGAGGTGCTCTTAAAGGAGGTGGCATTTGAGTGACAGTCTGAAGGATGGTTGGAGTTGTTGGGCTTGTGTAGAGGAAGTGGGGAGATAGGCTGGACCAGAGACTTCTAGACCACGGAACACATACGCAAATGCAGCAGAGTTCGTGCATTCAGACTGGAGCTTGCAGAGCCAGAGAAATGGACTCTAAGAGGTGACAGGAACCAGCTGGACCAACCAAAGGATGGGTCTAAAAACCATTGAGAAGCCACAGAAGGAATTTAAGATGAATAAGATTACGTTGGCATCCAAATGACCACCCCGCTGGTACTGGCAGTAAAAGGGGGTGCATAGGAGGGACCCAAGGGAAAGCGCTTATTGTAAGCTTGCTGGTGAGAGACAGAGGACGGTGAAGATCAAGACAGATGAGTGCTGGGGCGTGGTGGCGCACGCCTTTAATCCCAGCACTCGGGGAGGCAGAAGCAGGCAGGATCGCTGTGAGTTCAAGGCCAGCCTGGTCTACAAAGGGAGTCCAGGACAGCCAGGGTTACATAGAGAAATCCTGTCTCAAAAAACCAAAACAAAAACAAAAAACAAACAAACAAAAAAGAAGACAGATGAAACTAGACATGGAATAGGCAGGTTTTGACTAGTAGGGTGAAGACAAGGGAGGAACCAAAGAAAGTGCCGGAGAACTAGGAGCTGGGGGTGGCTTTTGCTGAGATGGAAAACCTAGGTAGCCGGGGAGCAGGTGCTGGGCAAGCTCATGGGCTCCTGCTGAGATGCTTGTTGGCATTCCAAAATGGCAGGGGAGGCACGTTGCCCAAAATTTGTGGAGCTGAGCATGGATAGGGTCGGGCCCTTGATGCTCTCCAGTAAAAAACCTCTGCCTTCAGAGAGGGCAGCTGGAGCAAAAAGCCTTCCCGAGGGAAATCAATTGGGGTGATTATTCTGGTCCTTCCCGAGGGAAATCAATTGGGGTGATTATTCCGGTCAAAATCTGGGCAGGAAACTCCTGCAACTATTGGGTTCGAAGCAAACATCCATCTTCCAGCTTGAGCTGCAGAGGAAGGCACAGACACGGGAAGGAAGGATACAGGGATCCGTGCCTTCTGGGAGGCCAGAGCAATGTCCCGGGAGCGTGCGAGAGGAGCCTGTGACCCAGATGCCTCCTCCGCCTCGCCCCCGGCCGCGCCGCGTGGGAGGAGGCGGCAGCTGCAGGCCGGGCGGGAGGGCGGGCGGCGGCGCTCCGGCCCGTGGGAAGCGGCGGCATCTGCGCTTTCCACGCTCCTTCCCAGCGGCTAGCTCTGAAATTCAACCCTCTGGGCCCGGCCCGGCCGCCGCTGGCCCGCGCCCTCAGTCAGCCCGCCCCCAGGATCGGGTTGCAGGGTCCCCCCGGGAGGGAGCATCTCGGTTCGTGGTTCCCCGACGGCCTGCTGCCCACGGGGCAAGGGCTAGACGAGTTACCAACGGCCACCAGAGGCTAACAGGCAGGAAGCTGGGAGAGCACAGAGGACTTAGCTCTGGAGAAATGGGTCTCCGGGGAGAAAGGGAGAGCAGGCAACCCCTCCTCATGCTTGCCCCTCACCCCTTTCTGGCCTTGGAGAATGTGGCCACCTGGGAGCCCCGCTCTCTATGCACCCCAGTCCTGGCCCGCTGCCAGCTGGGCCTCCCAGGTCAGCCTAGGCCAGAGAGATGATCCCCTGGCTTTGAGAAACTAGCCTTTCTCTTCCTCTGCAGCCAGATGGCCAGGCCGCTGACCACCCCCAGCCCTTCACAGATGCAAGCCCGGAAGAAGCGCAGAGGGGTGAGTGACCAACAGCCTTTGGGAAGCCCAAGCATGGTGTGTACCGAATCCCGGGAGGCCTTGCCCCATCATTCATTCCAGCCGAGCGGACTGGTTCAAACCCAAGCTCTGCCACTTGTGATCCTGGAGGCTGGGTATGCCACCTCCCATCCAATGCCTTGATTCTTCTTCTGAGTGACAGGTAGCACCTACCTCAAAAGACCCATTTCTTGTTTGTTTTTCAACAACAAATAGCTGAGAATGCCCCTGAATTTGTAATCCTGCTGTCTCCAACTCCCAAGTGCTTGGGGTAACAGGCACGCATCACCACGCCTGGTTTTTGCAGTAGTGAGGACTGAGTTCAGGCCTCGTTCATGCTAAAGGCAAGCATGCTGCCAACCGAGCTACATCCCCAGTCACCTAAGGGCTGTTCTGAAGACAGTGCGTTCCCATAAACTCTGAGCGGCACCTGACAAGAGGCCAGCGATACTCTTGTAGTCTCCGTTCTCCCTATTTTTTCTCTAAACCCAAAACTTTCTTTTCCTCTGCCTGTGTTGAGCAGGGAGGTGTGCAGAGGGCTGTTCCCTGCTAACCGCTTCCGTCTTATCCCAACCCACTTTTTCTTGGGGATCCAGCCGCAGCCAGCCACTCACTCACTCACTCACTCACTGAGAGACTTAAGCAAACTGTTTTTTCCCAACTTCATGTTCTGATGGATTCTCATTTCTGCACAGCTATGAGGATTCTGCTGCCAGAATTGTAGGCGAGACAGTGGTAGTGTGAATGAAGGCCTATGTGACTGAAGAGCACAAGACCCAGGATTCCTCAGGTGGCCTCGTGATCCCATAGCTGACCCAGCAGAGTCCCCCAAGTCTACACCAGTGCTGAGGCTGTGTCTGATGGGCACTGTCCTACAGACCAGTACAAGAAGCCTGAGCACTCGTCCCAGCTCTAAGCTCTTACTATGAGGCATTAATAAAATTATTGTCATTCTGAACTCTCATTCTTGTCCTTCATAATAAAGGATAGATTTAGTGCCTAGAAAAAGAATATCTTGAGGGGAAATATAAGTCAGTTTTCTGAAGGTATACTGGAAAAATGTGATAAAATGCCTACAGGGAACGCCTTTTTTCTTATATATATAAGATATATTTATTTGGGCCAGGCATGGTGGCACATGCCTTTGATCCCGGCACATGGGAGGCAGATAGCTCTGAGTTCGAGGCCAGCCTGGTCTACAAAGTGAGTCTAGGACAGCCAAGGCTACACAGAGAAACCCTGTCTCGAAAAGAAAAAAAAAAAGATATGTTTATTTATTATGTATATAGTGCTCTGGCGGCATGTACACCTGCAGGCCAGAAGAGGGCATCAGATCACATATAAATGGTTGTGAGCAACCATGTGGTTGCTGGAAATTGAACTCAGGACCTCTAGAAGAGCAGTTAGTGCCCTTAACCTCTGATCCATCTCTCCAACCCTATTTTTTATTTTTTATTTTATGTGCATTGGTGTTTTGCCTGTATGTGTGTATGTGATGGTGTCAGATTCCCTGGAACTAGAGTTGCAGACAGTTGTGAGCTGCCACGTAGGCACTGGAAATTGAACCTGGGTCTTCCGGAAGAGCAGCCAGTGCTCTTAACCACTGAGCCATTTCTCCAGCCCCCTACAGGGAACTTTTTTTTTTTTTCAGATCATAGAGAAACGACGCCGAGACCGCATCAACAGCAGCCTTTCTGAATTGCGACGACTGGTCCCCACTGCCTTTGAGAAACAGGTATGTGACGTTGCTAATTGTGTCAGAGGAACTACCAAGTGGTCAGAAAGCAGGGTGTGGCTCTCATGGCATCGCCTACTGCCTGTGGGGCTATGATCTTTTATAAATAGCTGCCACTGGGGTGTGGGAAGATGGCACAGAGGGTATGAGCACTTGTTTAAGGTCTGAGTTCAAATCCACAGCAGCTATGTAAAAACTGGACATGGCTGTGCACACCTGCAGCACCAGCACCGGGAGGCGAAGACAGGCAGTTTAGGAGCTGAAACAGTATCCAGTCTGGGTCTCACATTATTCAAGGAGAGAAATGACACCAGCAAGCTGTCCACTGACTTCACACACACACACACACACACACACACACACACACACACACACAGACACACTTAATGTATTATTATTATTGGTTTTTCAAGATACAGTTTCTCTGTTTTAACCTTGGCTGTCCTGGACTCACTTTGTGGAACAGGCCGGCCTCGAACTCACAGCGATCTGCCTGCCTCTGCCTCCCGAGTGCTGGGATTAAAGGAGTGCGCCACCACGCCCGGCTACAATTAATTTTTTTAATGTGGCGCTGAAGAGACGATCCAGCAGTTTAAAGCATGTGCTGCTCTCCAGAGGAGGAAAGTTCAGTTCCCAGCCAGCAGCTCACCACTGCATATAACTCCAACTCCAGGAGATCTGACGATGTCTTCTAGCCTTTGCAGGCTTCTGTCCACACATCCACACACTACATAGAAACAACAAAAATGTAAGAAAAAAAAATAAAGCAATGGAGAATGATACTCTCCATTATCTCCTGACTTCCACATGTGTGCACATGGACATCCCCCCCACACACACATGCACATATCCAAGGTGTGCATATGCCACACACCTGTGCACACACATAAACAAGGATGTATAATTATCACTGTCTAGGGCACAGGAGAATGGACAGTTATGCTTAGCAAGGTGTCTCTGATATGGTGGCTTGATAGCTTGCATTCCTTTGGATTAAATCCTGAAAGTGGCCCTGCGAGGCGCGGGGTTATCCTGCACATTGCACAGGTGAGGAAAGTGAAGGACAGAGATGCCATGAAATGTCTATGGACTACGTTACACAGATCACACCGCCTTTAAAGGTAGTGACTATCTGAGCAGAAACAGAGCACGTGACTGTATCACGTGTCCCCTGACATTTCCAGAGCTCTTTGAAAGTAAAACAGGTCACTCAGAGTGAGCACGTGCCATTGAACATGGCTTGGGGGGCAGGGGAGGTGGGGGGGGGGGGGTGGGGAGGAGAGGCAGAGAAATGGTTGAATCAGGCTGGTCCAAAGATGCTTACCCTACGCTCAATGGTCAGGTCACAATCATCTGCCTTCCCTTAGGCCAGTAAGCACAAGTCAGCCATCTTGCAGGTGCTCACTGAAACCTTCTCAGAACCAGCCATGAACTAGACTTGGTGTCCGTGTTTAAGGGACTGGCATGGAGCCTTGGACCCTTCCCAGGGGAGCCAAGATTCTCTGGGGGTTTAGGGAAACACTTCCCAAGAGAAAACAGAGGAAGGGCAAATACTTGGGGCTTAGAGGATGTGTCTGGGGATATGGAAGTTGGGTTCCTGGGAGAGCTGGTCTACCGGGCAGGTTGAGTCGGTGATGGTGGACGAGGCCTTGGAGGTAGATGAGCGTTTCCGGGAAGAACAAACAGAATCAGGAGCAAGGAGGGCCAAGGCTCACTGGGAGCCTTTCAGGAGACAGGCTCCCCAAGAGGCAAGGTGAAGGGGGGCTACAGGAGAAGAGGTCTCAATGAAGGCTGTCAAGTTTGGAGCTTTATGATGGCAGCCAAGGTCTGCCCAAGTGGTCAGGAACTCGGAGGAAACAGGAAACAGAGGCAGTGAGTGCTGACGGGGCCAGGAGGGTGGTGAGCAACAGCCATGGATTGCAGGTTGCAGCCTCTGCCTTTTCTACCCACAGGGCTCCTCCAAGCTGGAGAAAGCCGAGGTCTTGCAGATGACGGTGGATCACTTGAAGATGCTCCATGCCGCTGGTGGCACAGGTACCTGTGTTTTGCTCTCTGGGGAGTTACACTGCAAGTCCTTCAAAACTGGGCGCTAGGGACCAAAAGGGTGAACTCAGACTGGTAATTGAAGCAGGTTGTCATTGGCCTTCTGCCTCTCAGTCTGTAGAAGGACCGAAGTAAACTGTTGTTTGTTTTGAGCAAAGTGTCTCACTCTGTAGCCCCAGCTGACGTCAGATTCACAAATCCTCCTGTGTCAGTCTCTAGAGTTCGGAGATTACAGGCATGAGCCACCACACCCAATGATCTTTCTTCTTTCATTGTCCCCCTCACTACTTCCTGTGTCTCCCCTTGTTCTAGCACTTTCCACAGTCTGGAGAGGATTGTTCTCTTTAACAGGCTTCCAGAAGCTGCACCAGCAAGTCCTGGCTAACGGGTAGCTTGGATAAGCAAAGTCTCACTAGAGCCCCCATCTTCGGCTAATCTGAACCCAGGGAGGAGCCTGCCTGAGATTTTTTTAGCCGCAGATATCTTGTTAGTGTGTCTACCCATTGGCCTAAGCTCTGGGCTGCTGCTGTATCCTCAGCAGTGCTGGGAGGCAGGCTCACAGCACGTGGTAGATTATAGAAAGATATAAGCCACTCCATCATTTTAAGTTGGTGCCTTCCGTTAAAATTGTGGCACACCTGTGGTTTTTACAAGACTTCCAGGTGAGCCGGGCAGCGGTAGTACACAGCTCGAATCCCAGCACAGAGGAGGCAGGAGCAGGAGCATCTCTGAGTCCAAGGCCAGCCTGGTCTACAGAGTGAATTCAGGACAGCCAGGGATACACAAAGAAACCCTGTCTCAAAAACAGAAACAGAGTGAGTTCTAGGACAGCCAGAGAAACCCTGTCTCAACAACAATAACAAAATAAAGTGTTTCCAGGTGAATGGATAATTGTCTCAAAGCTTCTCGGTGTGTTTGGGGACTTCACAATTTGGTGACCTCCCAAAGCCTTCACATTCCACGGGCCTTAGCCACAAAGACGCAAATACAAAGAGCAGGTTCGGTATCTGGAGGGGAGCTGTGGCATTGCAAGTGGTCCAGTTTGGTGATGCTCAGCAGTAGCGCCCGGGTGCAGGCAGCATTGCAGGCTTTCCCTGGGAGAGAATCAGTCTGCATTAGACTGTAGGAATTTGCAAATTTAGCAGACCTACCCAACAACTGTAATGCAGAAGCTCCTTTTGAGAAGTCTGCCCCATGGACTAGAAAGACGGCTCAGAGGTTAAGAGCACTGTCTGCTCTTCCAGAGGTCCTGAGTTCAATTCTCAGCAACCACATGGTGGCTCATGACCATCTATAATGAGATCTGGTGCCCTCTTCTGGAGTGCAGGTAAAACACTGTGTATAAAATAAATAAATAAATCTTTTTGTTTGTTTGTTTGTTTGGGGTTTTTTTTTTTTTCCCCGAGACAGGGTTTCTCTGTGTAGCTTTGCCTGTCCTGGACTCACTTTGTAGAGCAGGCTGGCCTTGAACTCACAGAGATCCACCTGCCTCTGCCTCCCGAGTACTGGGAGGTATGCACCACCACCACCCGGTTAAATAAATAAATCTTAAAACAAAACAAAACAACAAAAAAAGAAAGAAAGCAAAGAAGGAAGGAAGGAAGGAAAGTCTGGCCAAGGAACACATCCCTAACAGTGGCATCCAGTAGGGAAATGCTTCAAATTATATCCGTGGTTATCCTATTAAAAGGAAAATAGCGATTACATGTGGGCAGCGCTGTTAAATACATTCACTTGTCTCACCTTCTTCTCACAAGAACCAGGAAGGAGGGGGCAAGGAGTGGGCTGTCCTCCCCACTCTGGCTCAGGCTGGTTCTGCTGTTTCTTAACTCCGTGACTTGAGACAACTGGTTTATCCTCCTCCTCTGCTCCTGGGTGTCTTCAGCTATAAAGCGGGTATGGGGTAGGAGAGTGTTTATAAGGATCAAATCAGACACTGCAGTGAGGCATGTAATAAGAACTCAGCAGACATTTGTTTAAAAGGAACAACACAGCCGGGCATAGTGAGGTGTGCGTGTCATCACAGCTCTCCGGAAGAGGAGACAGGAGGACCAAGAGTGCAAGCTGGTAGTGGGCTGTGAGTCCCAGCCCAGTCTGGACCACATGGATCATTATCTAAAAATTAACTGATTAATTAATTAATTAAAAGTGTCTGGGGTTGCTGTATACACCAGGCATGCTGGCACAGGCCTGCAATTCCAGTCCTTGGAGTTTGGAGACCAGAGCATCAGAAGTTCAGGGTTCAGCCTCATGGTGAGCTGAAGGTCAGCCTGGACTACGTTAGACCGGGTCTCAAAGTACGTAATAAAGAAATAAATGTTTAAACCAGGCGTGGTGGCGCACACCTTTAATCCCAGCAACTCTGGAGGCAGAGGCAGGTGGGTCGCTGTGAGTTCAAGGCCAGCCTGGTCTACAAAGTGAGTCCAGGACAGCCAAGGCTACACAGAGAAACCCTGTCTCGAAAAACCAAAAAAAAAAAAAAAAAAAAAAAAGGAAAAATAAATAAATAAAAGTTTAAAATGAAAGAGTACAGCAAACACAAAGAGATGAGGGGATCACACATCACAGAGCAGAGCAAGCGGCAGCCCCAAACTACAGGGACTCAGCAGTCTCCTGCTGCGCTGTTCTCCCCCCTCAGAGGGGCCCCAGCCACAAACCAATGATGAGCTACTACCTACCACAGTCAGGAGCCAGTACGGGCAAACTCTTTCTCTGAGCAGAAAGTGGTGGGGAAAGGGTCAGGTGTGTAGAGGCAGCAGAGACTCTGATGCCTGTGTGGACAGCCCACTCGGCCCTCCTGTCAGTGACATCAGGCCTAGAGAGAGCCCTTGCCTGCAGGGGGGGGGTGGGGTGGGGCGGGGGGAGTGGGGGTCCCCAGTACATTGCAAACTGTTTTCCAGAGCTGGAGGATGAGCTGATGCCGGGGCTGCTGGGCCAGTGGCGTAAGTGGTAGCTAACTTTCCGTTCAGGGAATGTTATTTGATTTCACCCTCTCTCCTCACTTGCATCAGCTTCTGTTCCTCCCTCATTTTCAGCCTAAGGAAACTGAGGCTGAGGGAGGTTGACCCATGGTCAGGTGGCCAGCTTAAGTGGCAGATCTGGGATTCGAGCCCAGCTCTGGTGGCTTCTAGAGACCTCACCACTACGCAATTGTGCCTTCTCTGAGTGGCTTCTACTCTAATGGCTGCTGTCATTCTCTCTTCCCCCTCAGACCTGCCTTCTTTCAGCAGGCAAGGCTATTCTTTATCTTTTGTGTTCGCAGTCTTTCCCCAGGAGGCCACTTAGTGAAATCATTGCTGGCCGCAAGGTTTTCTTCACATTAATCATGAAGTGTGAAGAAAATACATTTTGCGATGCAGTGTGGTTTCTAGTGCTTTTTTGTTTTGTTTTGTTGTTTTTCGAGACAGGGTTTCTCTGTGTAGCCTTGGCTGTCCTGGACTCACTTTGTAGACCAGGCTGGCCTCGAACTCAGAGATCCACCTGCCTCTGCCTCCTGGGTGCTGGGATTAAAGGCATGTGTCACCACGCTTTTTTTAATGACTGGGACTCAGAAGGGACAAGTCCAAAATCACTGGGTCATTGTAGGCTACATAGGCAGGGCAGGTCATATAGGGTATTGTCCCCAGGCTCTGTGCTTTTCCCCCTAGCATGCCCTCATGGCCCCTTACTGTTTACTTTACAGGGTTCTTTGATGCCCGAGCCCTGGCTGTTGACTTCCGGAGCATTGGTTTTCGGGAATGCCTCACTGAGGTCATCAGGTACCTGGGGGTCCTGGAAGGATCCAGCAGCCACGCAGACCCTGTCCGGACTCGCCTTCTCTCTCACCTCAACAGCTATGCCGCTGAGATGGAGCCCTCACCCACACCCACTGGTGCCCTGGCCTTCCCTGTGTGGCCCTGGTCCTTCCTCCATAGCTGTCCAGGGTTGCCTTCCCTGAGCAGCCAGCTCGCCATTCTGGGAAGAGTGCCCGGCCCTGTGCTCCCCAACGTCTCCTCTCCCACTTACCCCATCTCAGCCCTCCGGTCGGCCCCAGTGCACAGAGCTGCCGGTGCCATCCTGCCGACCCGGCGGAATCTGTTGCCCAGTCGAGGGGCCACTTCCACCCAGAGAGCCCATCCTCCTGAGAGGCCAGCTGCCCCTCCACTCACAGCCCTTGGTGTCAGGGCTGCCAGGAGCAACCATGTAGTCCCCGTCCTAACATCTTCCTCCCCAATAGTTTCTGGCGCTGGGAAATCTGATGACAGTGTGTCTGGTTCCGTCTCCAGTCCATCCCCTTTGGGGCCAACTGGGAGGCCTGCAGGAGCAGTGCTCTACCACTCCTGGGTCTCTGAAATCACTGAAATCGGGGCTTTCTGAGGAGCGCCCCACAATCATCTCCTAGGAATGAGGAAGGATCTTTTTTTTTCCCCCTCTCCCAGGAGCTCTGAAAATGGTGCCACCTTTTCTGTTTTGTTTTCTAGAATGGCTTCTTTGCAAAGGCAGCTCTCCTTACCCATCAGGGCCCCCCTCTCACCATCCTCGCCACCAACCCTGCTGCCCACCTGGTTCCTTTGCAGCCTTTTCAGAGCTCAAAGCCTTAGTCTCACTTCCTACCGGCACAGATGAGTTATGTGGTGCCTTGTAACCCCACCCCACCCCACCCCGCCCCCCACCCCAGGCACTGTGGACCTGGTACACATGTACTTTGTGTCTGGGATTGAGGCTTTAACTTAAAAGATTCCATAGCCAGAGGCAGGCTGCCCCCATGAAGAGGTTAGACCCTCAGTCAGGAGGACTGGTGGCATTTTCAGCCGTCCCAGGCCAACAGGATGGAATGTACTGTCTCCTCCACTTCCTGAAGACAGAGCCGAAGCAGGGGCTACTGAGAAGTCTCTGTTGCCCACCCCAGAACAGTGAAACACAGGATAGATCTGTTCTCCAGTGCATTGAAGGCCTGCAGCTACCGTCGTCTCAGCTCCAGACACCCATATGACCACCCACTGGCTTGACGTGCCAGGCCAGGAGGATGCTCCACAGCAGTGAAGCTCTGTGGTAGGGAAACCCTGAACACCAGGTTTCCACAGTCCTTCAAACAGGAGCCAGGGCTGAGAGCACCGGGAGAGCCCCTGCTCCCCCGCTCCCTGTCTCTCGGGTACCATGCTCCAGGACTATGGCCCTTCCCACAGGGTTCCCAGTGTGGAGGACCTGTGGCCCTGACAGTGACACCCCCCAAGAGGCATTCTCTTGGGATTCAGTACAAAACGTCTGAGCTGCCTGGTTTGCGTCCGGCTCTCAGAGCCCAGACTCCTGCCACAGCCAAGGGCTGTCAGGCTGGATAAAAATAACTTGGAGGAGGCGGGTGGAGAACAATCAGAGGCGGCTGGGCTCTTCAAGGTCATGCAGTGGGTTGAGGGCCTGAGAGCCTGCTCACCCAGACTTCACACAGCTGGCTCTGCTCAGAGAGCCTCTCACTCCCCAGCCCCGCCTCGGGCCACTTGCCTCTAATGGGAATAAATGGCCAGTGGAACAGCAGAGACTGAGCTAACATTTAGTGGACAGAGTGTGGAAATGTATCTGTCCTCTTTGGTGGGCACCTGCTCCCTCCCCCCTCCAGTGTCCCTGAAGGCCACCCAACATGACATCTGGAAGCACCCTGGTCAATCCCTGCCAAAGCCACAACTGGCGGGGGGTGGGGGTACCCAGAACTGCTGCTGGGGCCGTGCTGATCAGGAAATACTTTCAAGGTCACCCTGGAAAGGGCCTGCTTCTCCTGTTCCCCCAGAGCTGTAGGAAGGAGCCTGTGGGCACAAAATTAGAGTTTGCCAAAGCCCTAGAGTGAAAGGGTCAGTTCAGAAAAGTGGAACAGAGGGCAGAGGTCACCTGAGTAACCCAGAAAGCGCTTGTGACTAGGTCACAATGAGAGAAAGACTCCCTTCACTCCTTAATGACAGCAAGGGTTATTTTGCTTGTTTGGTTTTGTTTTTTGTTTTCTAAGACAAGGTTTCTCTGTGCAGCCTTGGTTATCCTGGACTCGCTTTGTAGACCAGGCTGGCCTCGAACTCACAAAGATCCACCTGCCTCTGCCTCCCGGAATGCTGGGATTAAAAGCGTGTGCCACTACACTGGCCGAAAGCAAGTTCTTTAATATTGCAGCCGTATGAGACCCATCTGAGGGCATCTCTGTGGAGTGCATCACCAGCCTACTGAGGGAGACAGATACAGGGACAGCAGGACAGTCCTGCAGACTCCTGAGAGTGGGGCAAGGAGGTGATAGAAGTCCCAGGTATTAGAGTACACTGCAGGCCTATAGTTTGGCCATCTCCTAGCCAGAGGTTGAGGGTCCACTCGCAGGTACTCGAACTGCAGAGCACTCTATTGACACCATGGAAACATGGCAGAAGTGGCTGAACCCCTTGAGCATATCCATCCTGGCTGGTCTTAAGTCCGTTCTCCCAGGAGACTGGGCAGATGACACCCCAACCCAGCCGAGAACTCAAGTTCCCTGTTTGTAGTCCCAAGCCTTTCTGGTGGCCTCCAACACTCTTATCCCACCACAGGGTGTTGCAGACATGCAATAAAGATGTTGACTTCTGGAAACTTCCGCCAAATTTTACTTCCTAAGTATTTCTGGAGACTCTGAACCCATAGCTCCAGGTTTGGTAATGTCCCCTCGTCCCTATATTATTGCCCCCCAGCTGCCTTGCTTTGCTCTGGCTATGCCATCAGTTCTCAACAGTCACTGCAGGGAATGTGGCCTGTACAGGGCACATCATATCAACCCAGCCTGAAACCTATACACCCGCAACACCCTGTTACTCTGATGATAAAAATCAGAGCACTTTTTTTTTTTTTTTTTTTTTTTTTTTTTTTGGTTTTTCGAGACAGGGTTTCTCTGTGTAGCCTTGGCCATCCTGGACTCACTTTGTAGACCAGGCTGGCCTCGAACTCACAGCGATCCGCCTGCCTCTGCCTCCCGAGTGCTGGGATTAAAGGCGTGCGCCACCACGCCCGGCCAGAGCACTTTTTTAAAACCCTCACCTGACTCCTAGCCTTATTTCTTGCTGGCCCCAAACCTGTTCAGTGCTGATGCTACAGCTGGCCTGTTCTCATATGCCCAGCATTCTCATCATAGAGCTTGGTATATGAGGTTCCCAGGATGCCCCTCCCTTCCCTTGCATGGCCTATTTCAGCTCCTTGGGTCTTGTCTTCCATTGTCACCTCCTCCTAGAGTGCCTTCGTGTAAAAAAGCCCCTTTGTTTCCCTTCCTGGAGAGTGGGCCGATGCATACCTCCTTGCGTGTTGGCTTGGTTGGGTATATATATTTCCCACTGGATCTTAAGCTCCACGAGGCCAGGGGCCACGCCTGGCCTGTGCTGCCGTCTGTACTCTGCACCCAGCACAGTGCAGGCTCATCCTAACTGTCCTATGAACTTTCGCTGAACAGCGAGATCAAGGAGGTGAGAAGGCTGCTGGTTTCCTGCCGGCAGCTGGCACAGACCCCCACTGGGGGGGGGGGTGGATTTCACCTCCCACTCCTGCTGGCTGATTTTGAGAGGAGACAGGAGAGCCAGGGCCAAAGGACTGGGGGTTCTGGCAGAATGGTCAGAAGGCCCTGGCCAGAGGAGATGCAAGCGTGTTGGCCCTGGAGTACACGCTGAGAGCAGAGCCTGCCAGCCGGTTTGTTCTTCGCTCTTGGCCTGGCTCCTTAAACGCATCCAGCTCCCAACAAATCCAGCATTCATGGAGAGCTGCTCCGTGCCAGCCAGGCCGGGCAGAGCCAAAGGTAACAAACACACGGTCACTCAGAGGGCAGCATATCCTCTGCCTGGGTAACGTGGGCATGAGGTGAATCTCTGGGGAAGGCTGAGGGCTACAGAAGGGGCTGGGCATGTCTGGCAAGGTAGGATTGTGGGAGGGGCCCTGGAAGGAAGCCCTGCTGGAGGAAGGCCAGGGGACTCCTTACAGAGATCCGGAGGCTCACCCAGTGAGCTACAGAAGCAAGCTGTGAGCTAGCCTGGAGGATGAGCTAGCCTGAGCTCTGAGACTAAGCTTCCTCATTGCGCGCTTGTTAATGAGAACTCGTTTTCTTCAAGGTCTTTGTCCTTCTTAATGTTTTCATCTGTAAAATGGCTATGAAGCGTACTGGCTACTCACATGCCCACATGCGTACATACGGATAAATAAAAATGTAATAAAAAAATTTAAGGTAAAAGAACTTGATGCCACTGAGCTTGGTTGCATGTGTTTTCTTATCTATTTATTTATTATATATACAGTGCTCTGCCTGCACATACACCTGCCCGCCAGAAGAGGGCACCAGATCTCATTATAGATGGTTTTGAGCCACCATGTGGTTGCTGGGAATTGAACTCAGGACCTCTGGAAGAGCACCCAGTACTCTTAACCTCTGAGCCATCTCTCCAGCCCTGAGCCTTGTTTTCTTACAGCCCACAGCCAGTGTGCCAGCAAACCCGACTACTTCTGTCCTTGGAATGCTCTGGCACCCTGTGACACTGGCCCCTGCCATTCCTTGCAGGTTTGTACAGTCCTGTCTTGGGGCTTTGGGGGCTTTCTCTTCCCAATGGCTCTGCTCCTACATCTCCATGTGGCGCCGGGAAACCCACACAGCTGGGTCTCTGTCCCTTTGGATTTTCTCAATGCCCGTTTGGTATGAACTTCTCTAACAAGTCGCTCTTTGGTGAATGCTTCCTTGGCCCCAGCGTGACCAGGTGTCTCCTATGCTCTTTATACTACAGAGTGGGTCTCTAATAATTATTCCAACAACAACAACAACAAAATAAAAACCTAGACAGCTGTAATCCCAGCACTCTGGGAGGCAGAGGCAGGTGGATCTCTGTGAGTTTTGAGGCCAGCCTGCTCTACAAAGTGAGTCCAGGACAGCCAAGGCTACACAGAGAAACTATGTCTAAAAACAAACAAACAAAAAAAACAAGCAAACAAAAAAAAAAAAAAACCTAGACGGGCACGGTGGCACACGCCTGTAATCCCAGCACTCAGGGAGGCAGAGGCAAGCGGATCACTGTGAGTTCAAGGCCAGCCTGCTCTACAAGCAAAACAGGCAAAAAAAAAAAAAAAAAAAAACCAAAAATGAAAACTAAAATTTTATGGTTTTTATTCTTCAGTATCAGGTGATAGGAATTTTCCTTTTCCTTTCTTTTGTTTATCTTGTTGTTCTAGATTTTTGGGGGGGGTTTTGTTTTTTCATTTGGTATGGTTTGTCTTGAGTTTGATTTGTTCAAGGCAGGGTTTCTCTGTGTAGCCTTTGCTGTCCTGGACTCACTTTGTAGTCCAGGCTGGCCTCGAACTCACAGAGATCTGCCTGCCTCTGCCTCTGGAGTGCTGGGATTACAGGCGTGCGCCACCACGCCTACCACCACCACCTGTTGTTCTGTTTTTTAAGCCAGGGTCTCACTCTGAAGCCCAAGTTGTCCTGAAAGTTATTGTGTAGCCCAGGTTGGCCTGTCCTCCTTCCTCAGCCTTCCAAGCCCTGGGACTGCAATGAGTCACCAAACCCAGTCAAAGGAAGAGAGGTGTGTGTGTGTGTGTGTGTGTGTGTGTGTGTGTCTGTGTGTGTGTAGTAGCAGCTGTATTAGAACACAGTAATAAGCCGGGCGTGGTGGCGCACGCCTTTAATCCCAGCACTCGGGAGGCAGAGGCAGGTGGATCGCTGTGAGTTCGAGGCCAGCCTGGTCTACAAAGTGAGTCCAGGATGGCCAAGGCTACACAGAGAAACCCTGTCTCGGAAAAACCGAAAAAAAAAAAAAAAGAAAAAAGAAAAAGAAAAAAGAACACAGTAATAGTGTGCGATAGTACCAAACAACTTAGTGTTAATAAGTTATAAAAATAGGTTAAGGCTCAAACTCAGGCTTAGCAGAAAATCCTTTAAAACAACTGGAGTGGGTCTCACAGCCTGTTCACCTGTTCTTTATCCATTACTGCCCCCTAGTGGTCCATCAAAATAGCATAATTGCTATCCAATTTATAGGCGCTCTTGGTTTATCCTGATGAATGCATTTGAGTGCACTGAGGTGCTTCACACTAGCAGAACACTGGGCACACTCTACACCCTCACAGCTGGACGGATGGCCAGGAGCTGCAGCTCCCTGCTATTGTCCAGCGTCCCAAGCAACAGGCCGCACACAGCTAGCTCACAAAGAGATGAAACCTCCAAGTACAGTTTTAACTGCGTTCCTATCGCCTTCACATTATGGTGAAGTAGCCAGATATTTGTTCTGGAACTATTCTGGGTGTATCTGAGAGGGCTGTTTGTTTGGCTTTTTGAGATCAAATCTCTTTAGCTCTGACCGTCCTGGAACTCACTAATGCATAACCAGGCTGGCCTAGAACTTAGAGAAACATGCCTACCACTGGCTTCCAGACACCCATATACATATGGCATATATTCACACAGATGCATACACTTATACATAAATAAAAATAAAATCGGGCTGGAGAGATGGCTCAGTGGTTACAGAGGTCCTGAGTTCAATTCCCAGCAACCACATGGTGGCTCACAACTATCTGTAATGAGATCTGATGCCCTCTTCTGCACATAAAGCACTCCTATGCAATAAATAAAATAAATAACCCTATAAAAATAAAATCTATATGAGGAAATAAAGGGAGGGGCTGGTAAGATGGCTCAGCAGGTAAGGGGGCCTGCTTCCAAGCCTGACAGCCTGAATTTGAGTTCAATCTGCAGGACTCACATAGTGGAAGAGAGAGCTAACTCCCTTAAGTTGTTCTCTGGCTTCCACATGTATGCAGTGACATACACAAATCACCTCAAAACAAAACAAAACATAAATGTAAAAAAATAAAAAATTGAAATATGATTTTTAAAAAAATCAATGGCTATTTGAGCTGCTGAGTAGAATTTCATTTTTTAAAAAAGCCAGACAGTTGTGGTGTACAACTTTAACCCCAGCACTCAGGAGGCAGAGGAAGGCGGATCTCTGTGGGTTCAAGACCAGCCTGGTCTACATAGGGAGTTTCAGGACAGCCAGGGTTACACAGAGAAACTCTGTCTTTTTTGTTTGTTTGTTTGGTTGGTTTTTTTGTTTGTTTTTCGAGACAGGGTTTCTCTGTGTAGCCTTGGCCATCCTGGACTCACTTTGTAGACCAGGCTGGCCTCGAACTCACAGCAATCCGCCTGCCTCTGCCTCCTGAGTGCTGGGATTAAAGGCGTGCGCCACCACGCCCAGCTGAGAAACTCCGTCTTAAAAAACAAAACAAAACAAAAAAAAGTTCAGCCAGGTTGTATTGGTGTACAACTTTAATCCCAGCATTCTGGAGGCAGAGGCAGCTGGGTCCTTATGAGTTCAAGGACAGTCTTGTTTACAGAGGGAGTTCTGGGACAGCCAGGGCTATATAGGGAAACTGTCTTGAAACATAAACAAACAATGACCTTTGGTTTTTTTCAATGACCTTTGGTTTGGGGTTAAGATAGAATTTCCAACAACTTCTGAAATAGCCCTAAACATATTTCTGCCTGTGTGTACGGCATCCTACATTTCGGGGGGCGCTGCTCTGGAGGGCTAGCCCCATCTCTCACTGGTGGCAGCACTCAGGAGAGTGGGCTTGGTACCTCACCCAGGCAGTGTGGTGGAGCTGGCCCTGGTGGTGGGGATGGGGGTGAGTGTGGGAGATCTGACCAGGACACTTGTCAGCAGTGGGTAGCAGGAGCGCAGAAGTGATTCTCCTTTCCACCATCCCCACTCCTTGCCACCTCCAGCACAGCTATTTCTGCACCTTGCTTGGGCAGCACAGTAGAGCTGGTCTTGGTGGAACAGGCACAGGGCTCTCCGAGAAAATGAGAGCCCAGGAGAGCTGGCCTGCCATGAGGTAATGTGGTTTTTGGGGAGGGAGGGAGATGCCGTCCCCTCCCCGCCTCCTCACCACACCCATGGTAGGTGGGAGAGCTAGCCCAGAGGTCTTGAGAGAAAGAGAGCTAGCCCTAACCCCTCACTGGCTGTAGCATTTTTGGAGAGCCATCCCTGCACCTTGCCTGAACAACACAGTAGGGGCTGGCCCTGATGGCAAAAGCATGGGAGAGCATACCAGAAGGGTGTAAGAGCAGGAGAGCTCACATACTCTGGTGCCTCACATTTGACCATGTTCCCTGGAGGGGGAGACCTGGTGGCACTAAGAGGAAGGACAGCAGGTTACCAAGAAGAGACTTGATACCCTATGAGCATATATAGGGGGAGGTAATCCCCCTCAGGAACAGTCATAGGGGAGGGGAATAAGGGGAAAATGGGAGGGAGAGAAGAATGGGAGGATACAAGGGATGGGATAACCATTGAGATGTAACAAGAATAAATTAATAAAAAAGAAAAAAAAGTTAAAAAAAAAAAAAGAGCAGGAGAGCTAGCCCAGCCCCTTGTAGGCTGCACCACTTGGGAGAGGGGACCTTATGCCTTGACTGGGGAGCTGGCTCTGGAGGCGTGTGTGTGTGTATGTGTGTGTGTGTGTGTTCGTGCCAGCCCCAAGGGCATGAGAGCAGGAGAGCTGACCTTGCCTCCTGTGGATGATGACATTGGGTGGCCTAGCTGGAGCACTGATGGAAAGCTAGCCCTAGCGGTGTGCATAAGGGAGAGCGGGTGTGCTGACCAGCTCAGCTGCCACCCAGGCCCAGATCCAAGACTCTGAGTTGGCCCACCCCCAAATCTATATCATCTGCAAACAGTTGGGACACATGAAAGGAAGGGCCAGGACAGCTGACCCAAAGCTGCAGGATCTCAATGACACAGGGCAACAACAGGACAACCAGGAGGAGTCCGGATGAGGAGCCACTACTGATGGTGTCACAGAAGCCAGAGATCTCAAACCAGAATAATGACTCATGGTAATGAACATTTGCCAGTGAAGATGTGTGAATAGCGGGGTACACTATGGGACACACTGTGACACACTACAGCTTCTACAACAAAATGTTTTCTGTGCTTTGGGTTTTGTTGTTGTTGCAGTTGTTGCTATTGTTGCTGTTGTTGTGTTTTTTATTTTGGGGGGAGGTTGCAAGGGTGAAGGGTGGTTACAAGAAGAGAGGGAGACAAATGGGACAGAGGTGCATAACAGGAAACTCACAAAGAATCAATAAGAAGTTTTTTTTAAAAATGGGACCAGCCTGGTCTACAGAGTGAGTTCCAGGACTGCCAGGGCTACACAGAGAAACCCTGTCTTGAAAAACAAAACAAAACAAACAAATAATCCTTTAAAAACTTGAAAAAGCACTGGGCGGTGATGGCACACACCTTTAATCCCAGCATTCAGGAGGCAGAGGCAGGCAGATTGCTGTGAGTTCAAGGCCAGACTGGCCTACAAAGAAAGTTCCAGGACCGCCAAGGCTACACAGCTGTCCCAGCCCCTTGCAGGCTGCACCACTTGGGAGAGTGGACCCAAGGAGAGAACAGCAAGGATCAATGTCAAGGAAAAAAAAAAATTGTTTTTTGAAAAATTGAAAAATCATTATTGGGATGGAGAGATTGCTCAGTGAATCAGAGCACTGGCTGCTCCTCCAGAGGTCCTGAGTTCAATTCCCAGCAACCACATGGTGGCTCACAACCATCTCTAATGTGAGCTGATGGCCTCTTCTGGTCTTCAGGTGTACATGTAGCCAGAGAACTATGTAAAGAATAATAAATAAATAAATCTTCTTAAAACTCATTATTTATGCCAGGTGGTGGTGGCGCACGCCTTTAATCCCAGCACTAGGAAGGCAGAGGCAGGTGGATCGCTGTGAGTTCGAGCCCAGCCTGGTCTACAAAGCGAGTCCAGGACAGCCAAGGCTACACAGAGAAACCCTGTCTTGAAAATAAAACAAAAACAGTGCATTGCCGTCCTTCCGTGCCATCACCAGCCACCAAGCCCTCCTGACAGAGCATCTTGTGGACTGTAGCCTCCCCCAAGAACTTCAGGAGCTGTCTGGAAGCATACTGTCAGAAATGGAAAGCCAAAAACAGCCCTTCCGGCCACTCATCTGCGAGAAGAGCAAGCCTGTCCCACTAAAGCTGTTCCATGTTGTCCAACCGTGTCCCCCTGACCCCCTACCGGCTAGTCAAAGTACTCAGTCGGGGAGATCCAAAAGGACAATCAGTTCCTGGCCAGAACGCAGCTCTCTGAAATCACAGAACGGGATGCGGAAAGAAAGCACAAAATAAAGCAGCTTTTCAACAGCCTGGCTATACGCAAGAAGGTGAATGGAAGGCTCTGAAGAGGAAAAATTTCAAAAATAAATTGTTTTGTAAATGTAAAAAAAAGAAGAAAAGAAAAGAAAACCACATTATTTATTTATCTGTATTTATGTACATCTGTGGAAGCATGTGTGCCACAGCACTAGTGTGGCCATCAGAGGAAAATTAATGCAAGTCAGTCACGTGGGTCCCTGGGATCACACTCAGAACACTAAGACTAGAAGGATCTTTACCCAGGAGCCCTCTTGCCAGTGCTCCTTCTCGCTCTTTTGAGGCAGGGCCTCTCACTGAGCCCACGACTTGCCACTTTGGTCCAATAAGTGCTGTCCTACCCCTAGCCTTCAGCTTGTCTCTGTTTCTCAGTGCTGGGGTTCTGGTGTGCCCCTGACTTCCAAGTGAGTGCTACGGACCTGACTGTAGGTCTTCATACGAAAACAGCAAGGACTTTATCTGTCCAGCCATCTTTCTGGTTCCAAATGTATATATTTTTTAACTTTATGTTTTACTGCTATGAGTAACACTGCCATGAGCGCACATCTGCTTTGGACAGTGGATTACATGGATACATGTCGGCTTAGTTAGAACAAGTGACCCTGGGAATGAAAGGGAGTGAGCTGGGCTGGCCAGAGGAACAAAAGAGACTTCAGCTTTGTTTATTTTGTATAAAAAAAAATGTATCTGAAAGGGCCAGAAAGATAGCTTGTTGCTCTTGCAGAGAACTGGGTTAGGTTCCCAGTGCCTACATAAAGGCTCACAATTTACTGGGGGACCTGGTGCCCTTTTCTGGTCTCCACAGGCACCAGGAACACATATGGTATGCACACATACACACAGGCAAGACATTCATACCCATAAAAATAAATAAATGTCAAAAAAAAAAAAAAAAAGAAATCAATTTTAATTGTATGTGTGTGAATCTGGTCTTGGTAGAACGTGCCTGAAACCCCAGCACTTGGGAGACAGAGACAGGTGGACCTCTATGAGTTTGAGGCCAGCCTGGTGTAGCCAGCCAGAGCTACATCGAGAGCCTCTGTCTCTAATTAACTAACCAACCAGTTAGATTCATGCCTATAATCCCAACACTTGGGAAGCTGAGGCAAGAGGACTGACAAGACCCTGTTTTCAAAAAAAAAAAAAAAAAAAACAGTAACTTGGAAGGCAAAGGAGGGAGGACAGATACAAGATCCAGACAAGCCCTAGGCCAGCCAAAGCTCCATAGTGAGATCCTATTTCAAAATAACAAACAGGACCAGTGAGATGGGTCAACGAACATGGATGCTCACTGTCAAACCTGATGACCCGAGTTCAATCCCCCTGACCCAGGTGACTCCTACAAGCTTTCCTCTAACCAGAATTCACACAGAAAAAGAAAAAAAGGAAAATATATATATATATATATTGAGACAGGCTTGGCTGTCCTGGACTCACCTTGTAGACCAGGCTGGCCTGGAACTTACAGAAATCCACCTACCTCTGCCTCCCCTAGCGCTGGGATCACAGGCGTGGGCCATCTCGCCTGGCTAAAATGTAATTTTTGCTTGTTTGTTTTTGTTTTTTTCAAGACAAGTTTTCTCTATGTTATCTTGACTGTCCTGGACTTGCTCTGTAGACCATGCCAATCTCGAACTCACAACAATCCACTTGCCTCTGCCTCCCGAGTGCTAGGATGAAAAGGTGTGTGCTACCATGCCTGACTGTAATTTTTTTAATAAAAAAGGAATAAACAAAAAAGACAGCTGTGGTGCTGTATATGTAAAATCCCAGCATTTGAGAAGAGGAACATCAGGAGTTCAAAGTCATCCCTGGATCCATAGAAAACTTGAGGCTAGTTTAGAAAGCGTGAGACCCTGCCTCAAAACAAAACAAAACAAAAGGAAGTAAGCAAACAAAACACAAAAAAATAGACATACACAATAGCCAACATGCTAAGAATTAATTATGATATTCTAAACAATCAGCTCATATATCAGGTTTTTCTGATTTAGTTTTTTTTTCTGAGATAGAGTCTCTCTGTGTAGTCCTGGCTGTCCTGGACTCAGCTTTGTAGACCAGGCTGGCCTCGAACTCACAGAGATCTGCCTGCCTCTGCCTCCTGAGTACTAGGATTACAGGTATGTGCCACTACATTTGGCAGGTTTTCTAATTTTAGATCATAATGAAAATAACAGTTTCTGGACCTAAACTTTCCTATAGCAAAAGTCTGGCCCCAGGGGCTGTGATGTCTGGCATGGAAGCACGTGGAGGTTCAATGGAAGAAGCCAATTCCAGGCTAGGGAGGAAAAATGTGGGGTCTTTTTTTTTTTTTTGGTTTTTCCGAGACAGGGTTTCTCTGTGTAGCCTTGGCCATCCTGGACTCACTTTGTAGACCAGGCTGGCCTCGAACTCACAGTGATCCGTCTGCCTCTGCCTCCTAAGTGCTGGGATTAAAGGCATGCGCCACCACGTCCAGCTCAGATGTGGGGTCTTAGAACCCGAGACCTCAACAGTAGCTGGATGGCTCCCCTGGGGCCACAGGAACAGGACTCACATCTGACTGAGCTCCATGTACTCTGTGGCAGAGCCAGAACCAGGCCCAAGTCAGAGAGTCTGTCAGATTGCATGTCTCCTTCCATCTCCCCATGCAGAGCAGGGGGTGGGGGCACTTGATGGGAGGGGGGTGCGGCTTAGGGGAGGGCAGATGTAGAGGAATGTTAACTCACAACATGGCTGCTCTGGCAAGAGATCACATCCAAAGACCTTCTAGGTCTGTGTGATCCAGCTGTAAACAGACACAGCTTTAATCTAGGAGTCAGAGGCATGCAGGTCTCTGAGTTCTAGTCAGTAAGACAGTGAGTGGAGAGAGGCAGTGCGGTGGAGTGGAGTTCGTGGAATTCAGAGGCAGTTTTCACTGGGACAGTTTTACAGAGACAGGTCGGAGAGAGAGCAAGCTAGACAGGTGAAGACAGAACGAGCCAGAGAATGAAAAGGAGCCAGAAGATTAGAACAGATTGCCAAAGTTAGCATGAGGCCAAGCAGTGGAATTCAGCCAGAAGTTGAGTGAAGCCAGTTTGAGCCAGAACAGCTGAGTTGAAGCAGCCAGCAAGCGTTCAGAAAAAAGCTGGGCATGGTGGTGTAGGCCTTTAATCTCAGCACATGGGAAACAGAGGCAGGCAGATCACTGTGAGTTCGAGGCCAGCCTAGTCTACAAAGTGAGTCCAGGACAGCCAAGGCTACACAGAGAAACCCTGTCTCGAAAACAAACAAACAAACAAAAGAAGAAAAATTCAGAAAAAGAACAGGAAAGGGTGAGCTTATCCAGCAGTGAGTCTCAGAGGCTGGGAAAACTCTAGGCCTAGATAAGATTGTGTGAAGGCTAGAACAGGTGGAAGCAGTAAGCCTCTGAGACAACAATTAAATCCAGCAAATAAAAGATACTTCCATTGGGGTCGGGGATATCTTGCGTACCATCACCTTCCTCTCTGTTCATCTGATACTGACCTCTACCCAAGATCAGACACATACATTTTTATTGTTGTTTGTTTGTTTCTTTGTGATAAGATTTCTCTGTGTGCCTTTGCTGTCCTGGACTTGGTAGACCAGGGTGGCCTCAAACTCAGAGATCCACCTGCCCCTGCCTCCCAAATGCTGAGATTAAAGGTGTTTGCCGCCTTCGCCACCACATGGCTTCAGATGTGTAGTTTCCAAGGCCTCATTCAAATGCACAGTTGGAGTCTCTTGCTGGAAGCTGGTCAATTCCCAACCCACCTCCCTGACCCTCTCCCTACCACCACCCCCCCCCCACCAACTGCCCCATGCTAGACACAGATTCATTTGTTCGGCTGGTTGCTTACTATGTACCTGACACTAGGGCAGATGCTGGGCCTATGGTGGTGAGCAAGACAGAGCCAAGCTTCAAGTCTGCACTCCAGAGCAGGCACCCATGCTGTCAAAGGCACAACAGACACAGTAAGAGCACCGAGCCAGTGAAAGGATGGAGGGTGTAGTCTGAGCGTGGGGAGTGGGAGAACATTTTAGCAGAGGAGCAAGCAGCATCTTTCAGCTGCAAGGGCAATATAGTTAGAACCAGAAAGAGAGGAGCAGAGAGTCCTGAAAAGGGGCCCACTGTCCTGAGCCTTGTTTAAGTGGTCACTACATGGGGTCCACCTGTGCTATTATTTCAGTAGTTCTTTTTCATGTCTTCTTGTTTTTGACAGGGTCTCAATATACAGCTATAGGTGGCCTGTAACTGGCTATGTAGACCAGGCTGGCCTTGAACTCACAGAGATGCTCTTCCTGCCTTTGCTTCTTGAAGACATGAGCCATGACACCTTCCTTCCTTCCTTTTTTTGGTTTTTCAAGACAGGGTTTCTCTGTGTAGCCTTGGCTGTCCTGGATTCACTCTGTAGACCAGGCTGGCCTCAAACTCACAGAGACCAGTCTGCTTCTGCCTCCTGAGTGCTGGAATTTAAGGCGTGTGCCACCACTCCCGGCCTTTTTTTTTTTTTTTTAAGATTTATTGTTTATTTATTTATTTATTATGTATACAGGATTCTGTCTGCATGTACACCTGCAGGCCAGAAGAGGGTATCAGATCACATTACAGATAGTTGTGAACCACCATGTGGGTGCTGGGAATTGAACTCAGGACCTCTAGAAGAGCAGACAGCACTTTTAATCACTGAGCCATCTCTCCAGGCCCCTTCCTTCCTTTCTTACAGCTTATTTATTATGTGTCTGCGTGTGTGCGTGTGTGTGTGCGTGTGTGTGTGTGTGTGACTGTATGAGTTTATATATACCATATACATGCTGGAGTCCCCAGAGGTGCTGGGAACTGAACCTCGGTCCTCTGCAAGAACAGAAAGAGCTCTTAACCACTGAGCCATCTCTTCAGTCTCAATTTTCATAATATTCATTAATTTTTTTCTCTAGGTCCTCTTCTAAGCAAAAATATTTTTGAGTTCAAAATGCTTGCCCTGCCAGCCTGTCAACTTGAGCTCAGTCCCTGGAGCCCACAGAAAGATGAAAGCAGAGAACTATTCCACATTGCTATCATTCACCTCCACACTCAGCCTGCGTCATACATTAAAAAAAAAAAAAAAAAAAAAAATTGGCGGGCTGGAGATCTTCTGGCCTCCAGGGGTACAAGCAGGCAGAGCAATGTATACATAATAAATAAATAAATAAATCTTTTTTAAAAATTAATTTAAAATTTTAATTTTGGGCCAGGCGATGGTGGCACACGCCTTTAATGCCAGCACTCGGGAGGCAGAGGCAGGCGGATCACTGTGAATTCGAGGCCAGCCTGGTCTACAAAGCGAGTCCAGGACAGTCAAGGCTACACAGAGAAACCCTGTCTTGAACCCCCCCCTCCAAATTTAATTTTGAAGTTAAATTAAAAAATTTAAGTATAGAGCCCAGCGGTGGCGGCATGTGCCTTTAATCCCAGCACTCAGGAGGTAGGGGCAGAAGGATCTCTGTGAGTTCAAGGCCAGCTGGTTTATAGAGTGAGTTCCAAGACAGGCAAGGCTAAACAAACAAACAAAACAGAGAAACTCTGTCTCAGAAAAATAAAACAAAAGAAAGAAAGAAAAGAGAAGTAACAAATGACCCACTTGCCATTGGTATTTCACTAAATCATTCTGAAAATTTAAAACGTTCTGCCTGGCCCGACCTGAAATCATGCCTCTCCCCACCTGTTCGTAGGTACTGTTGCCAGCCCCTATCTTAAGAGCCGTGGGAAGCCTCTAGCCACGGTTCAGCTGGGGGAGGCTGGTGACTGCATCTCGTTTACATTTTTGATAAATGACTCCGGCTGCCACGTGCAGCCTTCGGCAAGGGTGTGGCAGGAAGGCAGGGGAGGTGGCAGGGGGTAGACAGCCAGCCGTGAGATCCTGAGTCAGGCTGAGGGGGAGCTGGCTGGTGGATCCCACCAGTGCCAGCCCAGGTCCCTTTTATCTCTCTGTGCTGACGCAAGCCCCTACAGATAAGTGGAGTTTCCTCAATCCTCTGGTCTCAGTATCAGCTCCAGGGCTGCCTGGATTCAGGGTGCTGTGTCCACTGCACACAAGAGCCCAGCTCCCTGGCTACCTCAGGCTGAGCACAGAGTGAGAATTTCAGAATGACAGCCAGCTAGCTAGGCTCTGAGGTCTCTTCCACGGACTGACTTCCCATGTTAGGATACATGATTCGTGTCACCTCAACACTGATGGCCTGTCCACCCCATGTGGCTGGAGAGGAAATATGACTGAGAACATTAAGGGGGTGTGCGTAGGGAGAAGAGAAATCTTCCACTTGTTGAAGTCTTTTGTTGAAGTCCCTCTCTCCAGCAAGAGTCAAGAATCTAACGCAATTAACAGCGTTTGCTGAGAAGCTTGCTGGCACAGAGACATCTTGCCTCTTATATAAGGATATTTCAAGTAAGAACATTGAAATAACAATGAGCCAATGTTTAAAACTGAAGCATGTCGTTCCCTTTTCCCAGGTGTAAACCTGCACTTTTCTTGGAATGCCACAAACAAGGTGAAAAAGTCCATTTATAATAAAGACTCCCTCACCTTCTTGCAAAACCTCTGTGACTATTTGGTTTTATCTGATCAGGTGTGAATCGTATCCACCTTATATTAGGAATCTCCCTAGGATGTCCTTTACCCAAAAGAAGGAAAAATGGGGAGAAAAACATTTTGCTGTTACTTTTGAGACAGTCTCATGTGTTCTAGACTGACCTTAGCTTTACTGTATAGCTGACCATGACCTTGAACCCCTATGCTCCTGCCTTTGTCTCCAAAACACTAAGACTTCCAGTGTGCACTGCCATGCCTAGTGTATGCAGCCCTGGGAATTGAACCCAGGACTTTCTGCATGCTAGAACTCCATCAGCTAAGCCACACCTCCAACTCAAAAAATTCTTAGCAAGTCTTTGAATTAAATTGAGCGGCCACCAAAATCTCCTATATGACTATTGTCAAGGTATTCAGTAAACTGGAGAGATGGCTCAGTAGCTAGAAGCACTGGCTGCTCTCCTCGAGGACCCTGGTTCCATTCACAGCATCCACATGGTAGCCTACAACCACCTGTAACTCCAGGCCCAGAGGATCTGATCCCTTCTTCTGGCGTCTAAGGCACTGCACACAAATGGTGCACATTCATACATGTAGGCAAAACACCTGTGCATGGGAGGAGACAAGCCATTTAAGTGTGATTCTCTCATGAGAAGACCAGAGCCACACTCGGGTATGGGAAGGTAGCCCATCCTTTCCTTGAGTGCCTCCCTTTTGTTGTTGTGGTTGTTAATTCCCTGCTTAAATCCATGTGTAACGCTTTCCTTGATAAGCTCCAACTGTGGCTCATGATGAAGCTCTTTGCTGCCTCAGTCAAGAATCCTGCCTTAAGTGAGTCCAGGATGGCCAAGGCTACACAGAGAAACCCTGTCTCGAAAAACCAAAAAAAAAAAAAAAAAAGAATCCAGCCTTGTCTGCGCGTGCTGGCGCACAGGAGGCAGAGGCAGGCGGATCTCCGTGAGTTTCAGGCCGGCCTGGTCTTCCCGTTATTGCACACATCATCATGGGGCCTTGGGCCCTGCGGCTCACAGCTGCTGACAGGGCCATAGAATGTGCACTGACTGCTTCAGGCACCCTTGTGACCCACCCTCTGGCCTGCCCAACCCCCAAGGTTCCTGTCCAGAAGCTGGTATCCTCCCTCATGGCCTCCAGCTACTGTCACCCTAGGGAACGACACTTCCTCCTCATTATTTCTCAACTACCACCGCTCTCCTCTCTTCCCAACCCTGTTGTTATTGCTGTTGTTTTTATGCTTGTTTGCACCCCTATGTAGCTCAGGCTGGCCTCAATCCCATGATTCCCAACTGCTAGGATTGTAGGTATGGGTCGTCAAACTTGGCTCCCTTTTGTTCTGTTTGAGAAAAGATCTTGGTGTCCCAGGGTGGTCTCAAACTCGGGATCTTCCTGCTTCAAGTTTCTAAGTTCCGGAATGACAGGCACACAGCACCTCTGGCACTAACATTCTGGCCCTTTAAAATTCCCACAAGCCTGCACTCTATTCCTCTAACTCACCGACCCTGTGATGGAAAAGATGAGTCAAAGGCATGCTCTAAGATGCTGGAGCTCAGCATACCAAGGTAAACAAGACTGACGGGGAGGAGGGCAGTGGCTCAGCAGGTAAATGTCTGCTGCCAAGCTGGACATTCTGAGTTTGATTCCCCAGGACCCATAGGATGGAAGGCAGGAAGCAACTCCTGAAACTCATCCTCAGACTTGCACTTGTGAATCGTGGCCTGCATGCCCATACACAGAAAAGATGAAATATAGCTTGAAATGTTAAAAAAAAAAACAAAAACAAAAACAAAAAAGCAAAAACAGTGATACCTGGGCTGGCCATGAATGATACTTGTAATCTCAGCACTGGGGAAAGCAAAGGCAGGAAGAACTCTAGTTTGAGACCAGCTTACACAGCTGCAAAGCTAAACCTTATCTCAGAAATCAATAAGGCTAGCCAAAGGGCCATAGGCCTTTAATCCCAGCTCAGGAGGCAGAGGCAAGCCGATCTCTGTAAATCCAAGACCAGCCTGGTCTACATAGTGAGACCCTGTCCCAAAAGCAAAATTAATAAAACGTTAAAAAAAAGAAAAAGAAAAAGAAAAAGAAAAAAGAAACCCTGACCCACCCATGCGTCTTCCTGCGGAAGGAGGCAGCAGGCAGCTCTGGGGTCCACACAGGAAGACAAGAGGAAAGCTTTCTAGAAAAAGGCAGACTGAAAATTTCAAAATGGCAGAGCTGAACTGGAAGGTGGTGGGAGGGGCTGTGGGAAAGGAGAGAGGGGACCACAGAGGCTGCTGTCCCAAGCTTTAAAATGTGTTCTGGAACAGTGTGGTGGTGAACACCTGGAGTCTTAGCACGCGCAAGACAGGAGGGAAGACTGGAAGTTGATGGCTAGCCTCACCTACAGAACAAGTCAAAGGTAAGGCTGGGCTACAGGAAACTTTTCTTTAAAATATACTACTTATTACGTGTGTGTGTGTGTGTGTTTGTGTGTGTGTGTGTGTGTGTGTGTCTCTGTGTGTGTGTGTGTGTGTGTGTGTGTGTGTGGTGTGTGTGTGTGTGTGTGTGTGTGTGTGTGTGTGTGTGTGTGTAGAGATGCACAGAACAGCACCCACAGATTCTTTCTTTCTTTTTTTTGGGGGGAGGGGAGCTGGCGGTAGTTGGAGACAGAGTTTCTCTGTGTAGTCCTAGCTATGCTAGACTCAAACTCACAGAGATCTGTCTGCCTCTGACTCCTGGGTGCTGGGATTAAAGGCATGCACCACCGCCAACCTGACAGATTCTTTTTTAAAAGAGAAAAAAAAAAAAAAAACAACTAGCCAGATATGTTTGGGCATGCTTATAATTCCAAATTAAGAAGGAGGGAAAGTTCAAGGTCAGGCTAGCTTGGGCTACAAAAGACCCTATTATCAATAAGCAGAAAACAATAGCAGAGCAATATAAGTTTATTATGGACACAGAAGCCACGAAGGAACTAAGCTAGGTGAACCCTAGACTAGATTTCCTATGGGAACCACCAGGTAGGGTCAGGAGCTCTCAACTGGTGGGTCGGCTGCAAAGAAAAGAGAAACAATTGGAAACCAGGTTCTCCTGGTTTAGGCAATTGGGTGTTGGCAACTGGTGGATGTTGGGAACTGAGGATAGAAAAAGGAGTGGGATCTACCAGGCCCCTAACAGCTTGCAAAGCCGATGACGAGCACGTGATAGATTTCTGTATGTGTGGAAAGGTAATGAGCAGAGAACACAGGAGGCCTGCGGGGACGTGGCCTGAAGAGGAGATGTGATGGTTTAACACTGTAGGATGGTGCAGGGTGTGGTGGTGCATGCCTGTGATACCAGCACTCTGGGAGGCAGAGACAGGCAGATCGCTGTGAGTTCAAGGCCAGCCTGGTCTACAAAAGTGAGTCCAGGACAGTCAAGGCTACACAGAGAAGCCCTGTCTTGAAAAACCAAAAAAAGAAAAAGAAAGAAAGAAAAAACAAAATAAAAACAAACAGGAGATTGGGAGGACAAATCCTAAGGAGGCTAGACCTCCCCCACACGCCCCCCACATCAAGATGGAAGGACCAGTGTAGTTTGGCAAGGCGAAGCAGGGGTTTGCATTGCTCAAGCTGGCCTCCCTCTTACCTGTATTTCCCAAGTGCTGGGGACACACACACACACACACACACACACACACACACACACACACACACACACACACGCAGCTTTGTGCCTGGTTCCTGCTCAGGGCTTCAGGCAAGGAGCCTGGATGTCATTTTTGAGGGCCCCGAGGAAACACTTACAGTGTTGGACACACCAGCCCCTAACTAGGGACCCGGAAAGAGGCATGGGAGGGGCCCTGGCTCAGTCTGTGGCTTCACAAAATCAAGATGGCCTGTGATTCACTCTGGGTGGGTTGCTCTCCTTCAGGTGGGTCTAAGGTCGAGGGTGGAGCTGTCTGCATAGTTGCTCATCCAGGCCAGGTGAGAAGAGATCAGAGAAGTCAGACAGCAGGAAGCGAGTACAGGCCCTGTGGGGGAACTGGAGCCTGCAATGGGATTACCTGAAGGCTCTAGGAAAATACAGACTGTGGAGCTCCGTGTGCCCCACCCTCAGCTTCCAACTCAGTGGTTTAAGGTGAAGCCTGCTGACTTCATTTTTGACCATTCCCTGGTCTGCTGACCCAGAGACCGGGCTTTAAAGAACCTTGATGTTTCATAGCCGGGAGGAGGGCCCAGAACCCAAGGATAAACAGAACCCTGTAAAGCAGACATTCTCTCAACCTATGGGCCATGGACCCCTTTTTTGCGGGTGGGGGGCAGGGGGAGGAGAGAAGGGTGTCAAATGCCCTTCTCACAGGGGTTACTGAGGACAATTGGAAAACAGAGATTTACATTATGATTTATAACAGTAGCAAACTTACAGTTATGAAGTGGCAATAGAGTCGTTTTATTGCTGGGGGTCACCACGAGGAACTGCATTGAAGGTTTGCGGCATTAGGAGGGTTGAGAACCAAGGCTCCACTGGATGGATTGGGCAGGACCAGCCCGTGAACGGAAACTGTGATGAGAGCTCCATACCCATCCTACCCCAGGCGGTTAGAAGCCCAGGGGGTGGGCGGTGGGGCTAATGTTTCAGCCTCCATTGTTTTTTTTCCAACACTAGTCCTGACTGGGTTCAGAGTGGGATGGAGAACATCACACTGGCTAGCCCAGTCCCTCCATCCAAGTCCCAGGTCCCATCTCTTTTTTTGTACTTCTTCATCATCTCTTCACTCTCTCCGTAGCCTTGCTCCTCTTTCCTTCCATTGACGATCTCCTATGGCAACAAAGGCCGAGTTGCTGTGTCCTGTGATGGATTCATGCTGCACGGAATCCAGCTGGTACCACTGTGACCGTAGCCATGGCTCTGGGTAGTCCCTGATCTCCATCACTGACCCTCGGGTGGGGCCACGTCTCTCTTCTCTCCATTGGTGGTTCCCCCAAGCCTGTGTGGCTGCTGTTTCAACCAGACAAAATTTCCGCCGCAAACATCCCACGCTATTGTGCTAGCAACGGGATACCAGGCACACAGAATTGTGGTTGTCCTGCCCGCGCCGAGTGCGCACCCTAGCTCAGAGCTATAAAGGACAGTGATGGTGGCTTGGTGCGGTCCGTCGTCTAAGATGATGGATGTGTGAGAACTGACAGTGGTGCCAAGTGCGAAGGAGAAAAGCAAAGTGGTGTCTCTCCCTTCAGCAGGACTGTCATGAGAAGCCCTCAAAGCGGGGAGAGGGGTGGGAATCGCGATCCTAAAGGGCGTTAGAAAAAGGTACGAAAGCCGGCCTTGGTGGCGCGCGCCTTCAATCCCAGCACTCGGGAGGCAGAGGCAGGCGGATCGTTGTGAGTTCGAGGCCAGCCTGGTCTACAAAGCGAGTCCAGGATAGCCAAGGCTACACAGAGAAACCCTGTCTCAAAAAACCAAAAAAAAAAAAAAAAAAAAAAAAAAAAAAAAAAAAAAGAAAGAAAGAAAGAAGGGTACCACAGTCTGGGGAGATGTCTTGTTGGCAAAATGCTGGTTTTGCAAACATGAAGACCCCAGTTTGTTTCCAAGAACAGATGCCTGGCCGTGGTGGCCTGTGCTTGTGACCCCTGACCTAGGGAGGTAAGGCAGGGGGAATTCCTGGCCAGCCTAGCCCAGCCTAGTCATAAAGCCCCAGGCCAATAAAGGAAGGTGGACAGTACCTACAGAATGATAGGAAAGGTTGACCGCTGACCACGCATGCGCTCATGAGCACACACGCTCCTACAGGAGAGGTCATTATTTTGGGTTAGTTTGTTTGTTTCTCGAGACGGGGTTTCTCTGCGTAACAGCTCTGGCTGTCCTAGAACTTGCTCTGTAGTCCAGGCTAGCCTCGAACTCACGGAGATCCGCCTGCCTCTGCCTCCCAAGTGCTGGGATTAAAGGTGTGTGCCACCACGCCCGGGTTGAGGTCATTGTTTTGATCTAAGCTCCTGGAGTGAGCTCCAACAATCTAAACAAATGTAAAATGGACCACTCATGAAAAGGTACATATCCCCAAGTTGAAAATAAACTTTTTTTTTCTTTGCCTAAGATTTAAGAGTCAACAGCCAGCCAGGCGGTGGTGGCTCACACCTTTAATCCCAGCACTCAGGAGGCAGTGGCAGGCAGATCATTGTGAGTTCAAGGCCAGCCTGGTCTACAAAGCGAGTCTGGGATAGCCAAGGCTAACACAGAGAGAGACCCTGTCTTAAAAACAAAAAACAAACAAACAAACCAAAAAAGTATATACCATCACTGCCCAGCACAAATAGCATTTTTAAAAATAGCCCATGAGATTTCATTTCTCTATAGATTTTATCTTTTTTGATAGCCCAGCTTCTTTTTTGAAATAAATAAAATTTGTTTATTATTTTGTGTATGGGTGTTTCTCTGAGTGTATGCACACCATATGCATGCCTGGTACCCACAGAGGCCAGAAGACGGCATCAGATCCTCTGGAACTGGAGTTGCAGACAGTTGTGAGCCACCAAATGGGTGCTGGGAATTTAACTTGGGCTCTTTGGGAAAGCAGCCAGTGCTCCTTAGCTGCTGAGCCATCTCTCCAGTGCCTGTATCTCAGGTCCCTGTAACTCTTTTATTTATTTAAAGATTCATTTATTTATTATGTGTACAGCGTTCTGCGTGCATGTACAACTGCAGACCAGAAGATCTCATTATAGATGGTTGTGAGCCACCATGTGGTTACTGGGAATTGAACTCAGGACCTTTTGAAGAGCAGCCAGTGCTCTTAACCTCTCAGCCATGTCTCCAGCCCTGTAACTCTTACCTTAAAAATAGGCTATAATGATCTTTCCCTTTGACACAAAAGTTTGCTTTTGTTGTTGCTGTTATTTTGAGACAAAGTCTCTCTATGTAGCTCTGGCTGTCCTAGAACTCTCTACGTGGGACAGGCTGGCCTCTGAGTGCTTAGATTAAAAACATGAGCCACCATACCTGGCTATAGAATTTTACTGTTGTTAGGAGGTAAAGAAGGAAGAATATCTGGGTGTGATAATCCCACACCTTTAATTCCATATCTCTGTGGATATGGAGGCATATCTCTGTGAGTCCAAGGCTAGCCTGGTCTCCTTGACTACATCTGTATTCATTAAAACCCAAACATCTGGGTACATCTCTAAGGGATTTTTCCTTTGTTTTTCTGAGACAGGCTGACCTTGAACTCACAAAGATGCCCCTCCTCTGCCTCTGCCTCCTAAGTGCTGGAGTTAAAGGCATGCACCACCACCAGCCTCCCCCCCACCCACCGTGCCCCCTCCCCGAGACAGGGTCTCTCGATGTAGCCTTGGCTGTCCTGGACTCCCTTTGTAGACCAGGCTGGCCTCGAACTCACAGAGATCCAGCTGCCTCTGCCTCCCAAGTGCTGGGGTTACAGGTGTGCACCATCATGCCCGGCCTTTTTTTTTTTTTTAAAGACAGGATAGCACTCCATAAATGTGGCTGTCCTAGAACCCACTGTATAGACTAGGCTGACCTCGAACTCAGAGAGATCTGCCTGATGGGATTAAATGTATGCACCACTACAACAGGCTAGAATGTTTTTAATTTTTCTTTGTTTGTTTGTGTTTGTGCTTTTTTTCTGAGGCAGGATTTCTTTGTATAGTTCTGGCTGTCCTGCTCTCTAGACCAGGCTGGTCTCAAAGTCATAGAGATCCATCTTTTCCTGCCTCCCGAGTCTTGGGATTAAAGGTGTGCACCACCACGCCCGGCACAAATGTTTTTCTTGTTTGTTTAATATATACAGTCTATCTGCATGTACACCAGAAGAGGGCATCAAATCACATTATGGATGGCTGTGAGCCACCATGTGGGTGCCGGGAATTGAACTCATGACCTCTGGAAGAGCAGTGAGTGCTCTTAACCACTGAGCCATCTCTCCAGCCCCATAAATTTTTTACAACCTTGAGACAGGAGATTCCTTGTTAGCAATGACAATACAAGAATCTGTGAGCACTTATCTCACTGACAGTTCAGCAGTTCAAAACCAAATATATTGGGCAGTGGTGGCGCATGCCTTTAATCCTGCACTCCTGAGGAGGGAGAGGCAGGCAGATCTCTGTGAGTTCGAGGCCAGCCTGGTCTACAAAGAGAGTTCAGGACAGCCAGGGCTACACAAAGAAACTCTGTCTTGGAAAAAAAAACAAACCCAAGCAAACAAACAAGTAAACAAAATCAAATATGCAAAGGCACACCTCCTTAATACTATCAGAGCCTACTGAGGCATTCTTTTCTCTGGACTTTTTTTCAGGATTTGGGCCAGATTGATTATAGGTCGGGAAGCTAAGCCTCCAGTCTGTAGCCCTTACTCTAGAGCTGTGGTTCTCAACTTTCCTAATGCTGCCGCTCCTTCAGACAATCCCTCATGTTGTGGTGACCTCCAACCATAAAATCATTTTCATTGCTACTTTAAAACTATAATTTTGCAAACCTGTTATGCTGAATTGTAATGTAAAAATATCTGTGTTTTCTGATGGTCTTAGGTGAAGGGGTCATTCAACCACCAAAGGGCTCTTGACCCACAGGTTGAGAACTGTTGCTCCAGAGTCATACCTCTTCTCTCCTAAAAGATATGTCCCTACTTCCAGACATTAGGCTTTCATGACTGAGAGATCCTGTTCCCGAGGATTCAGGACCAGGTTTTTGAAGAAGTGTTCTCTTTTTTTTTGTTTGTTTATTTTTGTTTTTGTTTTTCCAGACAGGGTTTCTCTGTGTAGCCCTGGCTGTCCTGGACTCGCTTTGTAGACCAGGCTGGCCTTGAACTCACAGCGATCCGCCTGCCTCTGCCTCCTGAGTGCTGGGATTAAAGGTGTGCGCCACCACACCTGGCTCAACTTGAAATGCATTTGAGGATATAAATGTATTACCAACTTCAAGGCTGTCCTCTTGAGGCAAAATGGCTAAGACAGCAGCATAGCATATGGCAAGTGTGTTGGTTTGGATCCTCCTAGAAGCCAGCAATCACCTGGGATTAGACATGTGAGAGATTTGTTTGAAGAAATGGTTTAGAAGGATACAAAGAGATGATTAGAAGTGAGTGGGGAGCCTTTAATCCCAGCACTCGGGGAGACAGAGGCAGGGGGACCTCTGAGTTCGAGGCCAAGCCTGATCTACAAAGTGAGTCCAGGACAGCCAGGGCTGTTACACAGAGAAACTGTCTCAAAAAAAACCAAAAACCAAAACCAAACCAACCAAACAAACAAAAAACCCCAAAACCAAAAACAAAACTAAAAAAGAAGTGGATAGGGGGAAGCTTCAGATCATGGTAATGACATAGACGTGAGACCTAAGCAAGGCAACAGGAAGAAGGAACTGGATACATCCAAATCTAACTCAATTTTGAGATCGCTGCAAGAAAGATGACAGAGTTCACAAGGAAGGCACAGCTAGTAAAAGTGGCCCATTCTGTAAAGAAAAAGCCCTATTCTTATCTCTACTATGCTCGACGTGGGCTAAGGCAGGCTGAGGGAAGTGTGGCCTCAGCAAGGACACACAGTCTCAGAAAAGGACAGCTGTCAGTCAAGTCTATTCCTTGTGGCAAGCCTACTTCCATGACTGCAGCCTGTTTTCCGCCTGTTGCCAGTGGTCAGGCCAACACCCTGTTCCTCAGCCCCTTAAGCTGGGGGGTCTGTCCCCGCTGTACAGCGACGATAACATGACACGCACTGTGCCTGTTGAGAGGATTCAGTGAAATGATGTGTGTGCGGGCGCCATACATGTCAGCAGTGCTTATTCTTAGCATCACTGTAGGCAGCGCGAGAGCAAGAGCTAGGAGAGTTAAGTCTCAACCACTCTTGTGATCTTGGCCCGTGACTCCCCAGGCTGAGATGAATGCCCAGCATGTGGGCAGCACTGTATTGTGTTACAGATTTGTGTCATTAATTTCAAGTAATAGTACTAGAGAAATGATTTCTAGAAATGTCATACTCTTAAGAGTGGTGTCGCAGGACCCCTAGGAGGTCTCAACCCTGCTTGGCAGTTTTCTGTTGCAACATAGGTAGGAATGCAAACAGAGTGGGGGGAGGGGAGAGGGAGATAGCCCTACAGACAGACACACACACACACACACACACACACACACATTCAGGAGGCACACACTGTTCCCCTGTCTCTCCAGGGTCCTTTTAAATTCTAGTCTTATTTATCCACTCACAGAAACCTTGAAAATGTTACATTGTAATAATCTAACATTACCCAAGTGTCTCCGGAACGCTTACTGTGTGTGTCTGGGACTGGGTGGAGGCTTCCCATAGTCTCTCACCTTATTTCTACTTTACAGAGGAGGAAGTGGAGGCCAAGAAGCAGGGAACGGCTTAAATGGCTCACATATAGCTCAGTTTCCTCTGGACAGCTGTTTGGAGCATTCATTACCCCCATTCCATTTCCTTTTTCAGATCTACTTATTTCATCTCACATGCCTAAGTGTTTTACCTACATGTTTGCGTGGTACCCACAGAGGTCAGAAGAGGGTTTGGGATCTCCTGGAACTGAAGTTCCAGAGGATTGTGAACTGGGAGAGCTGGGAATTGAGTTCTAGTCTCCTGGGAGAGCAGCAAGCGCTGTTAGTTGCCGAGCCACTGCTCCAGGCCCTCACCTCATTTCTACCTTCTAAAATACCATTTTCTGTTGTTGTTTGTTTTCTTTGTGAATTTTTGTTCATTACTATTGGGCACGTGTTTGGTGTCTATGGGGGTGCACACGTGTGGAGGTCAGAGGACTGCTGTGTAGAGTCAGTTGTCTCCTTGCAGCTCTCTGTGGGTTCTGGAGAGTTCGCTCCTCAGATCACTAGGTTTGCCTGGCAGGCACTTTCCCTGGGGAGCCATCCCCCAGCCTTTCTTCTATTCTTTCTTTCTTTTCTAAATAATGCTGAATCGAACTTATAGCCTTCTGCCTGTTAAGAAACCTTCCATGGTGGAGCAGTATGTATTTCTAACATAAATAAATAAACATAAATAAAGGTGGGTGTTGTAGTGCACACCCATGGAATTCCAGCATAAGAGCCAAGAACGCAGGGCCAGTAGACGGAGGCAGCCGGATCTCTGTGAGTTCAAGGCCAGCCTGGTCTGCAAAGAGAGTCCAGGACAGCCAAGATTACTGTCTCAAAAAAAAAAAAAAAAAAAAAAAAAAAAAAAACAGACAAACAAAAAACAAAAACAAAACAAAAAACCTAAATAAATAAATAAATAATAAATAAAAAGAAGAAGGAACACAGGGCTATTCTTTGCCCACTGTAACTTTAAGACCAGCCTGGGCTACATGAGACTTTTTTTTTTTTTTGGTTTTTTGGTTTTTCGAGACAGGGTTTCTCTGTGTAGACTTGGCCAGCCTGGACTCACTTTGTAGACCACCACGCCCGGCTTTTCAAATAAGACTTTTAAAACATGAAAATATAGCTGTTACCACCTCTCTAGGATGCCTTTCCCAATCGTTACCTCTGTAGAGGTTACTTTTTCCTTTGCAGGAGGGCCCAACCTGTGGCACTGAACTCCATAAACTTTGGTGACAGAGAGATGTAATGATCTGGTTATTTCCACTAGAATGTGTCCCGAGGAGGAGATGATGCCATACCTGTTTTAGCAGCCTAGGTCCAGCCTGGGGTCAGCCTGGGTCTCTTCCAGCAGGGAATCAGCAGTTATGAATCCCTTTACCCTTGACCTCTACACACGATCGGGTTTATAGACTACTTCTAGCTGTTTGTGTGTGTTTGTTTGTTTTTCAAGACAGAGTTTCTCTGTGTAGCCTTGGCTGTCCTGGATCTCTGTACACCAGGCTGGCCTCAAACTCACAGAGATCTGCCTGTTTCTGCCTCCCTAGTGCTGGGATTAAAGGTGTGCACCACCATGTCCGGCTTTTTTTTTTTTTTTTTTCTGAGACACGTTTCTCTGTGTAGCCTTGGCCATCCTGGACTCACTTTGTAGACCAGGCTGGCCTTGAACTCACAGCAATCCGCCTGTCTCTGCCTCCCGAGTGCTGGGATTAAAGGCGTGCGCCACCACGCCCGGCTCCCGGCTTTTTTTTTTTTTTTTTTTTTTTTTTAAAGCTGTTAGCTTTTGGTTGTCTAGTTCTTAGCCAGGTGGTGGTAGTGGTGCACACCTTCAATTCCATCACTCAGAAGTTCTGCTATGAGCCAGGCGTGGCGGTGCATGCCTTTAATCCCAGCACAAAGTGATAACGGAGAGAGCTTGTCTCAAAAACCTAAACAAAAACAAAAAACCAGCAAAACAACCCAGTTCTGTTATGTCCGGGAGAAGAATGTGTTCCTGAGTGAGAGTAGGAAGGAGTAGAGGGGTGGCTACATGCAGACCTTTGTGGCTGATTTTTGTTCCTTTTGTTTTGATTTTGATTTAAGGCAGGGTTTGTCTCTGTAGCCTCAGCTGTCCTGGACTCACTTTGTAGACCAGGCCTGCCTCTGCCTCCCAAGAGCTGGGATTACAGGTGTGTGCCACCACGCCCAGCATTGCGGGTGACATTATTTATTTATTTATTTATTTATTTATTACTTAGAGAAGTATGGTCTACAAAGCGAGTCCAGGACAGCCAAGCCTACACAGAGAAACCCTGTCTCGAAAAACAAAAATAACAAAACAACAACAACAAAAAAAGAGTCACTTTGTAGACCAGGCTGGCCTTGAACTCACAGAGCTCAGCCTGCCTCTGCCTCCCAGAGTGCTGGGATTACAGGGTGTGCCGCCCTGCCCGGCTAGCTAACAGATTTTATGTGGTCTTCTAAGGGCGGCGTCTCTGTGCTCTGAGTACTGAGGCTAGAGCTACGAGCTGAACACTCACAGTACAGTATGCCTAATGAGGAGACAGTGAAGAAACAAGGAAACACGTACACAAACTAAATTACAGGAGTGCAACTAGAGCAAAACACGGAGGGAGTGGTCAGGTTTTGTTTTTATCAAAGCTTTGCCAAGAGTCGCTCATCTTTTCAGGAAAAAAAAAAAAAATCTCACCACCTATGAGAGCTCCATTATCTCTAATGACCTCCACAATCCAACCTCAAGGTTATATGTCCTCAGAACTTCCGTAGGTCCTGTGTATTCAGCTCAGCCATTTAATAAGCCACCTACTAACTATAATTTAGCGTCCCTTTGTGGAGAAGTAGGCATTTCATGGATGTTTTTAGCATTATGCCTGCGCGTGGGTGTTGGGGAGGCCATGCCTCAAGCCATATAACGCAGAGGGAGACTCTTACAGGTGCGAGCCGCCGGTCCTCCAAACGCTAGGGGACGCTGTAGCACCTTGCGGCCGCTCCAGGTCACTCTCGCGTGGCTGCCCCGCCTCGGGCCCCCGGGCGGAGTGGGCGGGTACGACTGCGCCCAGGTCGCGAGGCGCCCTTCGACCAGCAGCGCCCGGGGCGGGCGAGTATAAATGGAGCGGTGGCTGCTCCGGCCACCCCTCTCCGCCCCGGGTCGCAGCGGCCGGTGTTGCGTTTGGGCTCAGCAAGCCTAAAGCAAAAAAAAAAAAAAAAGCTTAAAAAATTTTAAAAGCCTCAAAATCTAAAAAAAAAAAAAAAAAAAAGGAAAAAAAGAAAATAGAAAAAAGAAGAAAAAGAGAACGAGACAGCGAGTCCTGCTGGGAGCCCGCGGGGAAGTGATTTTCGCAAGCTTCCGGCCTGCCTGTCCGTCGGCGTCTGTCTGTCCCGTGGTGAGCCGTCCCCAGCCCGGCCCGCCCCCGCACGCCTCCGAGACGCGTGGCAGCCCCGCGCCCCGGCCGGCCGCACCACGTGTCCGCGCTGCCCTTCGCCGGCACCCGCAAAGATTTGGTTTCCCCCTTCCCGGGCCGTTGAAATTGTAAACCGCCGGGAGCCCGAGGCCTATATTTATCGAGAAACGCGTGTCCCCGAGGCCGCCGTGAGCGCAGCATCTGGCTGCCTCTTGAAAAAAAATTTTTTTGCCCCCTTTGCAAGGGAATTCCCTACTTCATTTTTTTTTTTTTAAATCTTTAAGCTCCAAACTAGGACAGCTGGAGAGTACAAACTCCAGGAAAGGGCCGTATTGTTTTTGAGGACCTTTTGTCTTGGAGCCTTTGCGGTCCCGAGCAAGTCGGCCCGCACTCCCCGTCCCGCTTCGGGGCGTCCCTGCTCCAGCCTCTCCCGGTGTCGCTGGTGTCACCCACCTGTGCGCCTCGGTGTGGGCCACTGCTCTTTGGAGCCTCTTTTGTCCTGCTGTGAACCCTGTAAGAAGTCCTGGCGGGGCTCGGGGTGGTGGGGGCTGGGGAGATGAACGCTGCGGCCAGCAGCTACCCCATGGCCTCCTTATATGTGGGCGACCTGCACTCGGACGTCACCGAAGCCATGCTGTATGAAAAGTTCAGCCCCGCGGGGCCTGTGCTGTCCATCCGGGTCTGCCGCGATATGATCACCCGCCGCTCTTTGGGTTATGCCTACGTCAACTTCCAGCAGCCAGCTGACGGTGAGTAGAAGCGCTGCTCACACATTGGGGGAGATTCCTGTAGGCAGAGGCCAAGAACTGCCAGGGCTGGGGGACAACATGACAGCACGCTGCCAGAGAAGCCGTAGCGGGAAAGCAAGCTTATAGTGCGTGAGAGCTGGGTTATGTGGTCGTGACCCCGGCTCCAGTCTGGCTTCCACCACTTGCTAACCTGATGACCTTGGACTACTGGGTGGGGGTGGGGTGTTGGAAATGGGGATCCCAATAAAAGTGACTTGGCTAGTCTAGTCCCCTCAAGCAGAAGTGGGTCTGTAGTAGACCCTGTCAAGGACTGGCCCTCCTCAGTGAATTGAAAAAGCACCTTCTCCAGAAGCATAAGTTGCAAAGCTGCTGGCCTTCCCTTACTGTTGGTTAGGGGGCTGATGGCTTTAGGGGGGTGGGGAGCATGGAGAATAAGTTCATACAGTAGACTTGAGGGGCATTGCTTTAGAAGCTTCTACCAGGCCAGACCCCTACCCCCCACCCCCTGTCGTTTGGTATGCTGGTTTGGAGACTTCCTCAGCTCTGCATGAAGCCCTAGGGCTGTGGAGAACAGTACCCAAGGTAGTCTAGAAAGAAACGTGTATAACTTGAAACCCAGTGGACAGTTTGCCTCCCCTGTGAATGGTGCCTCATACTTGTCAAAACCTCTTGTGAAAGAAGGGCTCCTAACCCCGTGTTCCACCATCCCCATAAGAAGAAGTGGAGGCTGCAGGCAAGCCACAAATAAGCCCAGAAGAAACCCAATCAGGGCAGCACATGACTCCAGACTTAAGTGGGAGCAACTTCAGGAACTAGTGGGGGGTGGGCAGGACACCAGCCATTCTGTGTGGCAAAGGATCGCTAAGCCCCCTACTCTTTCTGGTTTTTGGAGACAGGATTTCTCTGTAGCGTTGGCTGTCCTAGACTCACTTCTGTAGACCAGGCTGGCCTGGAACTCAGTGATCAGCCTCCCTCTGCCTCTCTTGAGTGCTGGGATTAAAGGCCTGTGCCACCACGCCCAGCTTAAGCTCCTACTCTTGTCGCCATTTTGTTGACTGTCTATGAGGCAGAGACATTTATTTGTTTATTTATTGCCCAAGTTACAGCTGAGGTGAGAAAATTGGGTCTAGTTGAGAAGCCAGACATTTCTACTGCCATTCAAAGTGCTGGGAGCCCAGGTCTGTTGGCCACAGGGACATGGCGAGGGGGAGGGTTGGTAATGGAGTCTCTTGGCTGTAGCCTGCTCTCTTGACTTCTGAACAAGCGTTGTGTCTCTTAGAGATAGCAGAAGCCATTGGTCAGTGTGTCTGCCAACACATACCTCTGTAAGACTTGTCCCTGCTATAAATAAGCGAAGCCCGATTTGTCAGGCCAAGCTGACTCGGCTGGTGCTGTCTTTCTGAAATAGATCAGGAATTGTGTTGGGAAGGGTTCCTGTACTTCTAATATAATGGGAGAGTTTGAGTTTGCAAACTGTCTTCACTTACAGGCAAGCTCCTACCTGACTTTGACCTGTCTGGTCTCATTCTCTGCCCGGCCACACTCCTCCACCTCCATGTGGACCTACGCACACGCTGTGGGAAAGGCTGAGAGTATATCCTCTTGGCTGACTGGATAGTTGAATGTGTTGAGCAGTTTTAAGGAGCTTTTCCCTTTTCTTTCTTGGCAGTGCTATAGATTAAACCCAGGGATTTAGGCATATTGGGTGATTGCCTGGGAATATGCTGGTCCTTGTCCACCTTTGAAGCAAGGGTGGTAAGGTGAGAAGTGGGCTCACCTACTTTGGTTTTTGCTATTGTTGTGTTTTTTTTTTTTTTTTTCCTTGACGGGGTTTCCCTATGTCCTGTAGACCAAGTTGGCCTAAAACTCAGATCCGCCTGCCTCTGCCTCCCCAGTGCTGGGATTAAAGGTGTGGTGGCCCCCAGCTATTAAAGAGCTTTCTTTAGGATGGAATGTTTTCATTGGGAAGAATTACACCACAGTGCTGGGATTAAGAACCTTACACACCCCAGGGTGGGGTAGTGGTGCACACCTTTAATCCCAGCGGAGGCAGAGGCCGTGGATCTCAGTGAGTTCAAGACCAGCCTGGACTACAGAGTGAGTTTCAGAACAGCCAGAGCTGTTACACAGTGAAACCCTGTCTCGAAAAACCAAAATACAAAAACTGTGTAGCCTTGGCTCTGCCTCCTGGAGTGCTGGGATTAAGCCTGTGGTCCACGGAGCCTGGCACTGTGATCTTTTAGGCTTGTGCCACCGAACCCTCTTGCCACCTTTGACCCGGTTAGAATCTCCCCATGGAGGGTGTTTAGGTTGTGTCCTTGCGTCAGTGCGGTCACCAGATCTGGACATCTTTGTTGCCACCAGTGACGTGTCCATGACTTTTCCTTTTGGTCTTCACACTGTCTCTGGGGCTTGGTTGGGCAGTCAAGGAGCAACCCAACCCTACTAGAATTCCTGGGATTCCGTAGAGTTCCGATTAAATCCCTGAAAGGCCTAGGTACCACAGGCAACAGGGCCTGTCTGTAGTGTCTGCCCTCAGGTAAAGGTGTGGCAGTTTATACTTCTACTTTGATGAGTTACCCTTTTTTTTTTTTTTTGGTATAAAAATAAGCATGGTGTGCTAGCGCGTGCCTTAGGGGGCAGGACTTTTCTAGACAGGGTTTCTCTGTATCCTTGGCTGGCCTTGAACTCAACAGTGATCCACCGGCCTCTACGTGCACCACATCAGCTGTGACCCCTGCCTTTCGTCCTTGAACTCAGTCAGAGCTATGTAAAGAGACCCTGCCTCAAGAATAAACAAAAATATAAAACAGTGGGCTGGAGCCTCCGCTTCATTTCTATTTACTAACTGGCTGCATGGCCTGAACATGGCTATGTTAGCTCTGTAACTGAGTCAGGGTGGCTGGTGGGCAGCAAAGTCCCTTACATGGAAGCTTAGTCCATGGCCAGGCTCTTGGTGCCCACAGGACTTTTTGTTTTTGTTTGCGTTGGTTTTTGTTTTTCCAGACAGTTTCTCTGTAGCCTTGGCTGTCCTGGACTCATTTAGGAGACCAGGCTGGCCTTGAACTCAGCCATCTGCTTGCCTCTCGAGTGCTGGGATTAAAGACATGCGCCACCACACCCAGCCTTGTTCCCAGACCATTTTGATCCTTTTTCTTTTTTTTCTTTCTTTCTTTTCTTTTCTTTTTTTAATCAGGTATTAATAGTTCATTGATCTCTCTGGAATGGTGGCCTCATCTTAGTTGATGTTTAGTGTCTCAATTAAAACATGTTCGTCTTTGACAGCTGAGAGAGCCTTGGACACCATGAACTTCGATGTAATCAAGGGGAAGCCAATCCGGATCATGTGGTCTCAGAGGGACCCGTCTTTGAGGAAGTCTGGTGTGGGAAATGTCTTCATCAAGAACCTGGACAAATCTATAGACAACAAGGCACTTTATGATACGTTTTCAGCCTTTGGGAACATCCTGTCCTGTAAGGTGAGCGCGGACTAAATGGTTTTAGCCGAGTAGTTACGGGGTCTTGAAAACAAGATAAATACCATGGCTGGGTGTGGTGTGCTCTCAAGGCCGAGCTAGGAGCTATCTAGGGAGTTCAAGGCCGGCCTGGGCAATGGAAAGGCAAACAAGATAGTATCAAAGGGAGGAGGGACGGTGCCTCGCTTAGGGAGGGAGGCCATTGGGTAAGGTGGCTTTCTAGATGCCTTCCTTCAGATCTGGGGACTGAACACAGAACCTGATGCGTGAGAGGCAAGTGACCTACCCCTGAGGGCGGCTGTTCTGTTTGTTTATTAATACATTCTAGTGACTTCTAATGTGGCATTTTTGTGCATGTACATAGTATAGCATATCTTCATTATGTTTGCCGTATCTTTCTCCTACGCTGATCCCCATAATCCCACTTCTTGGTTGTGTCTGAATGTGTGTGTGTGTGTGTGTGTGTGTGTCCCAATGCATCTCATTAGGGTTGCTCACACAGCCCCCTCGGCATTGCTGAGTGAAGCCTGTGATAGGGCACCACAAGCTACAACCCTAGCCCTTTGCTTCAAACCCCCCCCCCACCCCCGTTTGTTTTTTTCCTGACAGTGTGTCTCTGTGTGTAGCCCTGGCTGTCCTGGAACTTGCTTTGTTGAGCAGGCTGGCCTTGAACTCACAGCGGTACACCTGCCTCCCAAGTGCTGGGATTAAAGATGTGTACCTCCATGCCCAGCTAAAAGCGAGGGTGCTCACATAGCTAGTTGGACCTCTCCCCCACCCCCATTTGGAGAAAAGGAAAAAAAGTGTGTGGCCCTGGCTGTCCTGGAATCACTGTAGACCAGGCTGGCCTCAAACTCAGAGAGACCTGCCTGCCTCTGCCTCTGAGTTCTGGGATTGAAGGCCTGTCCCAACACACCCAGTGACTTTGAACACTATAGCTTGTAGCCAAGGGCCTTTTGAAAACCACCTGGGCCAAACAGGAAATTCATTTCATAAAGTGCTTGCTGCGCCTGATTTTTGGCCCCTAGAATCCATGTAAAGACTGGGCATGGCCATGCATATATTATACCAGTGCTGGGGAGGCAGACACAGGATTCTTGGGGTTTCCATGTCAGGTTGACCAAGAAACTCTGTATCCAGAAATCCACCTGAGGCTGGCCTGGCCAATACAATTTGGGATAGAAGTAGGCTGTAGTGGGTGCTTGGCAGGTGCTTGCTGCTGCTCAGTGTTCAGTCCTAGTTGGTGCACCTGGCCTGCGGCACCTGGGTGATGTGCCTTCTCTTCACAGGTGGTTTGTGATGAGAATGGCTCTAAGGGCTATGCCTTTGTCCACTTCGAGACCCAGGAGGCCGCCGACAAGGCCATCGAGAAGATGAACGGCATGCTCCTCAATGACCGCAAAGTGTGAGTGTCCCACTCTGGAGGACAGCCATCGCATGAGCCAGCCGTGGCCCCACCTCCGTATTAACTGGCACACACAAGGCGGCTACTGGTTCTCTCGGCCCAAGTGTGGCCTGCTCCTACCTCTCCACTCTCCAGGGCTGGTGAGTCTCCCTGCCCGAGCCATGGCAGCCCTTTTGACTTGCCGCGGTTGGCTCCCTGCCCGAGCCATGGCCTGCCTGCTGCCTCTCCCTTAAAGGCATTCGTCTGTGGGTTTTGTGAGCATCAGCACCTGGGGCTGGCGAGGATTCAGCTCTGAGCCCACTCTGAGCAGGGGTCTCGGCCAGCGGCAGAGTGGAGAGGCCCTGGGCTGACCAGGAGCTGGACACTAGCTATCTGACCGTGGCTTTCCTTTGACTGGGGTCTGCCCATGGGTCTCCTGTTAGTTTTTGGCACCAAATTATGCTCTAGTTCTTTCCTCTGAGCTGCAACAACAGTTCACTATGTGTGTGATCTGCACACGACATTATTTCACAGAATGCTTAGTTTGCACACAGTGAGAAGTCCAGCCCTTTGCAGAGAGACACCGCATGGCATCTTGTCATTACTGTGGAATGGGGACAGAGCTTAGTAGAACCATGTGGGGGAGAGGCCAAAGAACGGTTCCATTTTGGGTGTTATAAGCAATAGTCGTCTCTGTCCTTTGTGGTATGGACAGACAGGCGGTGTTTATGTCTGCGTCAGGAAGTATTTTTCTGCTAAGGATACCAAATGGTACAGCAGGACAAGGATCACCCCAACCGCAGCCGTCTCACTGCTAGACTAACCACTGCTAACAGTTTGTGTCCTTGCAGACGTTTTCTATGCATTTACATAGATGCACAGAAATGAACGTTTTAAAAACATGGTCGTCAGGTTTCTTCACGAAGGCAGTGTGATGTGGTAGGAGGGCTCCGGTCTGAACCAGGAGCCCTGGGGCTGCTCCGTGCAGGATAGTCCCGCCTCTTTTCTTTCTCCTGGGGACTCGGGGCATCTGAGCTTGTTCTCACGGTGGATGGGATCCTGTATTTTAAACCTCTCCTGTCAGCTTTAATCTGCACTCCTTTGGGCCCCTGGAGATCGCGTTTTGTTCCTTCTGAGTAATCAACTGTTACTCATGGTTTTTTTTGTAGGTTTGTGGGCAGATTCAAGTCCCGCAAGGAGCGGGAAGCCGAGCTGGGAGCCAAGGCCAAGGAGTTTACCAATGTTTATATCAAAAACTTTGGGGAGGAGGTGGATGATGATAATCTGAAAGAGCTCTTCAGCCAGTTTGGTGAGTGGTCCACTCTTGTACTGATCATCAGCTCAAAAAATGGTCTGTTTTTACTTAAGTAACAAAGGCCCTGACCACAGGGTCAGAGGTGAATGCAGAAGCCAGCCTTTTCCCCAGGCTTCCTCCTAGTGCTTTCCCTTCTGGGTTATCCCAGGTGCTTGGTTGGACTTTTAAATTTTTTTATTATGTATTTATTTATTTATTTTTAAAATTTTGTTATTTATGCTGTATTCTGCCTGCATGTGAGCCAGCAGGCCAGAAGAGGACACCAGATCTCATTATAGATGGTTGTGAGCCACCATGTGGTTGCTGGGAATTGAACTCAGGACCTCTGGAAGAGCAGCCAGTGCTCTTAACCTCTGAGTCATCTTTCCAGCCTGCTTGGTTGGATTTTAGACCAAGCATGGTACCTTTTTCTGTCTCAGACCCATCTGGTCCGAGATTTGCTCCAGCCAGTTAGTAGCAGGAAGTGTTTTTGAGCTGTGGTAGACATGTTGACACTAATCCTTTCATCCGTTGGTGATAGGTAAGACCCTAAGTGTCAAGGTGATGCGAGATCCAAGTGGGAAATCCAAAGGCTTTGGCTTCGTAAGCTACGAAAAGCACGAGGACGCCAATAAGGTGAGAGAGCTGTGTGTGAGAAGAACCTCAGATGGCACCTGGAGCACAGTGGAAGAGCGCCAGAGTGGGCTGGGGGGGAGCCCAACATCAGCTTCAAAGCCAGTCCACAGCCAGTGGGTCTGTAGCTGATCACCCAGCGTTAGCTCGTGGCTGTTGGAAAGATTGGGACAGATGGTTCTTCCCATTCTTGCTAGGGAAACTGAAGCCTCCTGACTGGGGACAGCAGTCTCCCCGACCGTAACCTACAAAGGGACCTGGAAAGTTGAATACAGATAGATCATCAGACAGGCTCATGGCACATACCTAAATTTATACAAGTATTGATCAGGCTTGGATCCCTCCCCCTAACTAACATACGCGCGCGCGCGCACACACACACACACACACACACACACACACCACACACACACACCCCGTGCCCACTGCACTTGAATCTTTCTCAGTCCTGCTGCTTGGTGCTGGCCTGGGGACAGAAGGTGCTAGAACAGAGCAGAGGAAATCCAGACGGGCTGTTTCCATTTGTCCTGGGGCCTGTCTCTACACCTCTGCCACACTTGTTGAGAATGAGGGTGCTTTGAAGATGTTGGAACTGAGGGTGAGATGTAATAAGGAAAGATCCATCTGGATGCTAAGCCCACTTTCCAGACGAGTCTGGGATTAGTGTAGCGGCCTTCAGAGGTGGAATGAAGCACATTGGTTCGCAGCCCAGTGGGGAAGGTTTTTCATGGTGTGCTGGACTCTGCTCTAAAAGATCATGTCTCTGCGTTGCATCTTCATTCTAGGCTGTGGAAGAAATGAATGGAAAAGAAATGAGTGGGAAAGCCATATTTGTAGGCCGCGCACAGAAGAAAGTAGAACGACAGGCTGAATTAAAGCGGAAATTTGAGCAGCTGAAGCAGGAGAGAATTAGTCGGTACCAGGTGAGGTGGGATGTTTGCAGCGCCTGCCCAGGGCACAGACTTGGGGAGACTCAGCATCTGTGTTACTAATTACTAACCTAATTACTGCTGAGCAGGCATGATGGTTCGGGCCTCTGTTCTGAAAATGTACACTTAACTACTCTTTGCTGTGTGGGTTCATTTTCCTTAAATTAATGCCCCTTTTGGAGCAGCGGCCCAGAGAACCCTGGAGAGTGAGGGGTTGGCCAGAGCAGCTGTGGGGAGGTGATGCACCTGCATCCACAGCCCCAGCAGTTTCAGGACAGAGTTGCTCGGCTTGGGCTTGTATCAGAATCCTGCAGTGTGTGGGTGTGTAAGGCCCAGTACCGGTAGTCCTTATCAACCCTTTCTCCTTAAAACACAAGCGCTGGGCCCAGCTCCGGCTGCTGTTCCAGGGTTTGTGCTTTTGATGCAGACCCTCACACATAGCCTCCCCTGCCTTGTCGCTTGAACGCAGGGGTTTCCAGCTTGAGGTTTTGAGTGGTTGGTTGGTTTGGGCGTCATTTGCCTGCCTCTGTCTTCCGAGCGCTGGGATTAAAGGTGTGCGCCACTGCCTTCCAGCTACAAGCAAGAGCTTTAACTTGACAGGTTCCTAAGTGTGTTGTGGGCCCTACACTGGGGCATGACCGTGTATAAAGGTGTAATTAACAGTAATCCTTTTTCCAGGGAGTGAATCTCTACATTAAGAACTTGGATGACACCATTGATGATGAGAAGTTAAGGAAAGAGTTTTCTCCTTTTGGGTCAATCACCAGCGCTAAGGTAATGAGTATGCCAATGTGGGTTTAGAAACAGTCTGTTGGGTTGTTGGCGTTAGTGAGTGCTGATCTTGAGTACATTACTCTGGCATCTACACCTCGTGTCAGATGCCCCTGAGAGGCTCGCTCTGTAGAAGCAGGTTTTGAGGTGTTTACTTGGAGTCTGACCCACTCATTGTAGCCTCCCCTGCACTCAAATCTTTCCCAGTCCTGCTGCTTGGTGCTGGCCTGGGGACAGAAGGTGCTAGAACAGAGCAGAGGAAATCCAGACGGGCCATTTCCATTTGTCATGGGGCCTGTCTCTACACCTCTGCCACACTTCTTGAGAATGAGGGTACTTTTGAAGAGTTAGCAGGCCTTTGACAAAGTTTGGCTGGGCAGCCATGGTTGCGTGGGCATGGTCAGCAGCGTGTCCTTGGCACTTCAGGAGTGTGACAGATGGGTGTCTAGAATGTGCTGACACAGCTGCCTCTTGGTAGAGGTGGCAGCAGTTGCCATGAGGCCGTTAGGTAGTAAGAAAGGAGGCTGGTGGCTAAGTAGGATTTGGTGGCCCTGCCCTGGCCTTTAGTGTAAGGTGTTACATGTGTTGGTGTGGAGTTTTTTGTTTGCTTGTTTTGGTTTTTTGAGACAGGGTTTCTCTGTGTAACTTTGGCTATCCTGAACTAACTTTATAGACCAGGCTGACCTCAAACTCACAGAGATCCACCTTCCTCTGCCTCCCTGAGTGCTGGGATTAAAGGCGTGCGCCACCACCACCCCGCTGGTGTGGGGTTTTTGTTTGTCCAAGACCAGGTCTCTCACTATGTAGCCATGGCTGCCTTAGAACTTGCTGCATAGACCAGGCTGACCTAAAACTCAAGGATCCTCCTGCCCCTGCCTCCTGGGTGCTGGGATGAAGGTGTGTGCCACCGTGGGAGGCTGGGTCTAAATGATGCGCCTTTTGGGGTGCTGGCAGAGTGCTTAGTCAGGGTAGTTGTGGAGGTAACATAACTGCTCTGACTGTCCTGACACACACTGGCTTCCCTAACTTCCTCTTGGTGTCACCATTTGACTAGCCCCGTTGCAGTGTCCCCTACAAAACCCTAGATTGTAAAGTCCCAGGTGCTGTTTCCAGGAGTATGGCTGGCTGTTCCATGGGTAGAACATTGTAGTCCTCCTGGCTGAGGGTAATGACACGGAGGTTCTGCACCTGCAGTGTGTTTGGAGTTGTCTTACAGAGTGTGGGAATTGAGGCTCAGGGGGCCTGTAAGGCTGATTAGCATCTGGGTCCCTGTCCTCAGGTAACTGCCTCCCACCAACTATGGTGGCAGCCATTTTTGACCTGGGAAAAACTAAAAACCAGTCACAGCTGGTCTTGAGCATCTGCGCTTCCTAAGTGCTGGCCTATCCAAGTGCGGGGTTTGGTGGTTTCAGTTGTGCCTTCCTCGCCACAAACCATAGCAACTGGTCTTTTTCGGTAGGTGATGCTAGAAGACGGAAGGAGCAAAGGGTTTGGCTTTGTCTGTTTCTCATCTCCGGAAGAGGCGACCAAAGCGGTCACCGAGATGAACGGACGCATCGTGGGCTCCAAGCCACTCTATGTCGCCCTGGCCCAGAGGAAGGAAGAACGGAAGGCTCACCTGACCAACCAGTACATGCAGCGCGTGGCTGGCATGAGAGCACTCCCCGCCAATGCCATCTTAAATCAGTTCCAGCCTGCAGCTGGCGGCTACTTTGTGCCAGCAGTGCCACAGGTGGGTCTGCAGGGTATTGTGGCAACTGCTTTGGTACCCTACGGCTGAGGGGAGGGGTTTTGGGCACTGGTATTGAAGTAAAGAATAGAGCTATCATTCGCATACGTAGTGGAGGAGGTGGAGTAAAACACACCCATTGATTGGCTTTTGAGTAGAGTGCCCTTCGCCCAAATAGTTAGCCTAGTGATAAGGTGAGGGAAACAAGACTGGTGTGGGTACAGGCGCTTAAAACAGTTGGGGTGTTCTTTCCCCCTCCAGGCACAGGGAAGACCTCCATATTACACACCTAACCAGTTAGCGCAGATGAGGCCTAATCCACGTTGGCAGCAAGGCGGGAGACCTCAAGGTAGGTAGTGGGAAGCAGGGCTTTGCTCATCAGGGCACCCTACCCATTCCACACACTTCTGCCCTGGCCGGCCCATGACGTGCACCCTTCTCTCGTCACCAGGCTTCCAAGGAGTGCCGAGTGCTCTGCGGCAGTCTGGGCCTCGTCCGGCTCTTCGCCATCTGGCTCCAACTGGTAATGCTCCAGCCTCTCGTGGCCTTCCTACCACCGCTCAGAGAGTCGGTGAGCAAACTGGCCTGTAGGAGCCTGGCTGGGGAGGAGGGTATCAGGCGTGGTCAATCTGGGACCTCTGGTTCTTTCCTAAGTCCTGGTTCTGTTTCCTTAGCTGTGTGCTTAGGTGGTTTATGTCGCTCATTCAGGATCTTTGACGTTGTTGAGTCCTGTTGGTTACTTTGAACATGCTTTGCTCATCGGTGTCATGTGAAAGGTCAACCAGAAGTATTCTATCTGGATCACTACACAGACAACGAGCTGTTGAGAGGGCGGGGGACAAGGAAGTGTTTAGAGTATGTCCTATCTAAATGCGCAGACTTCCGTGGTGTCCTTTGGCCCTGTGAGGGACATGTGTGATCATGTGCTGGAAATTCTTCCTTGGGACGTGGCCAGTTGGGCATCTGCTGCCGACACTGATGTGCATTTGCTGGTCTGTTGTAGGGTCTGAGTGCCCGGACCGCTTGGCTATGGACTTTGGTGGGGCTGGTGCCGCCCAGCAAGGGCTGACTGACAGCTGCCAGTCTGGAGGTGGTATTGGATGCACACAGAAGGGGGAACGCTGGGGTTTGACGGGCCTTTGCCCAGGCTGATGTGCTTTAATTATGCTTGCTCTTTCCATAAGGCGTTCCTGCGGCTGTGCCAAACCTTGCGCCTCGTGCTACGGTTGCTGCTGCTGCTCCCAGGGCTGTGGCTCCATACAAATACGCCTCCAGCGTCCGCAGCCCTCACCCTGCCATCCAGCCGCTGCAGGTGAGGCCCACCAGAGCCCTGAAGGGGCTGTCTGTCCTCAGTTTTAAAAGATGCCTTGTTTTAATTCCTCTTAACAGGTTTTACATACCTGCTCTTCTGTGTGGTGACTGTCAGGCACTGTCCCTGAGTGCGACAGCTTGAAAGCCTTCTGATTAGTTTTCAAGAATACACAGAAGCTGCTTCCGGTCCCTCCACGACACACTGTCCTCACTCAGCTCCCGGAGCCTCTGCAGCCCTTTCAGATCTGGTGACCTAACTGATCCTTGGCTGTTGCTCACCAGGCTGATAGGAACATAAATGCGACCTCTAACAAAAATAAAACTCAGCTTCAGGGCTAGGGACTGGCTCAAGCCTAGATGCCTATGGAAGGGCTAGGAAGACCCGAGGTTACCACCCAAGCTGGCACAGTGGTAATCCCCGGTGCTGTGGGGCCAGAGATAGCCAGATCGTGGCTAGCCCGTGTGGCCAAAGTAGTGAGCTCTTGGCTCCATGAGGGGACCAAGTCTTAGGAAATAAGGTGGGGTGTTAGACAGCTGACTTTTACCTCTGGCATACACCGGTGGAGACGCCATATTCACAGAGCACAGAGAGAGGCAGGGAGGGCCATCTTTGTAATATCAGTGTGGGGATGGCAAACCTGGAGGATCCCTGAGGCTTGTTGGCTCGCTAGCCTAGCCTACCAGGCAGATTCCAGACCAGGGAGATAATCTTGTCAAAGAAAAAAGGTTAGTGGGGAGGCGCCTGAGGAACAAGCACCAGGGCTGACCTCCCCCACATAGTCAAGTGCACACAAACACCCAAAAGAAAAGACTTCCCCGAACCTTGGGGGCTTGAGTTGCCTGACTGTTTACTTCCACTGTGAGCCAAGGTGCTGCCAGTTTGTTTCCAAGCTTGACAGGAGTTTGCTGCGGCTGTGCAGATGGCTCAAGAACAAGCTGCTTTGTGAATTCTTCTATGGTGGCTTCATTCTCCACATTCTCTAAAGTGGGGGTTTCTTGGAGCTTGATGCTAATACGGGAGTTGTCTTTCACCTGTAAGGCCTTCAGGGCTCTGAGCAGCATTGCTCTTGCATGCTAATAATCCTCAAGTAATCACAAATATATTTAAAACATCTGGCCCAGGCTCCGATGCTGTAGGAAAAACTTAAGTTTAGCCAGGATGCTGGCATAGCACGTAATCCTGGCCCTGGGGTGGCAGAGACAAGAGGAAGGATTAGGAGCTGAAGGTTGGCACTTACTACACATTGAGTGCAAGGCCGGCCTGGGTTAGAGACTACACAGAAAGCCAGACCTCTGATAAGACGGTAATGAGGTGCATTTAAGACTGTTTTGGTTCTCACACTGGCTCTTGGCTCCACTGTACTGGAAATAACTTTTTTTCCTCAAATGTAGAAGGCTACATGTGCAGACATCAATTTCAGCCCTTGGGAGTTAGAGGCAAGGGGAACAAGAATTCCAGGCCAGCCAAGACCACACAAAAAACACAATTGTTTCCTGTGGCCTGGTTTTTGGTTTTTGGTTTTTTTCTTTTTAATTGCACGGCCTTGAATTGTCAGGCAAGTAGACCAGTGGTGAATGCTCACCCAGCATGGCAGGTTGGCTTGGTCAGAGGAGAGTGGCAGCTCCTCCTGATAGCTTGCCACTTGCAGCTAGTTTTTCTTCACCGCGTTCTGCCCTCACTGTCCTTGTTCCCTAAGGACAGGATTAGGTCTTTAAATGCGCAGGAAAGCTCCCTTTTCACATGTCTTCCTTAGTGCTAACCCTTCCTGTCCTGGTTCACAGGCCCCGCAGCCTGCAGTCCATGTCCAGGGTCAGGAACCCCTGACGGCCTCTATGCTGGCCGCAGCACCGCCCCAGGAACAGAAGCAGATGCTGGGTAAGCGTCCCGAGTGCTGTAGAGGTGGGGAATGGGGGTGGGGGCGGGGGCGTCTGGTGCTAGTTCAGGCTCCTGGGATTGGACACTGTTACGATGACAACTGTTCTGCCCACAGGGGAGCGACTGTTCCCACTTATCCAAACAATGCACTCTAATCTGGCTGGAAAGATCACAGGGATGCTGCTGGAGATTGACAACTCTGAGCTGCTGCACATGCTGGAGTCTCCTGAGTCCCTCCGGTCCAAGGTGAGCTGCTCTCTGACGTCAGGGAATGGCATTGGAGTGTTCAGAGACAAAGGTCTACTCCACTTGGTCTGGGTGCTGGAGAGACACTTAGCTCTCCTCAGGGTCACTGAGCACCTGGGGGTCTTTCACAGGTGGATGAAGCTGTGGCAGTCCTGCAGGCTCATCATGCCAAGAAAGAAGCTGCCCAGAAGGTGGGCACTGTTGCTGCTGCTGCTGCTGCTGCTACCTCTTAGACAAGGAAAAAGTAAGTGTGCTTGACAGTTGTGGGTTTCAGATGGAGTCTCACCTAAATGCATACACACCCAGGCTGTCCTTCCCTTCACTCAGCCTCCAGAATGTTAGTGGGATTATACACGGTATGACGCAGCACTTACCTGCAATCCCAGCTGCCCAGTCTGAGCAGCATAGAAGGCCCTTAGCACCAATACAGCAAAAGCGCTTCCTTAGGAAGCACATGATCACACACTCAGGGTTCTCACAGGGCTCCCTTCCTTACATAAGAGAATGCTGGACAGAGGTCAGAGCTGGGGGGAGGGCACGGGAGACTGCTGGTGCTAATGGAGGAGCACACCTCTGCTTCCCTAGCATGCTTGCTTATTTGTGTTGGTGCTTCTTTTTTAGGAGTCAAAAGCCAAATAACCCCTCATGGCATTCAGCCAAGGTCTGAGGACGTCCTGGTTTGTCTGTGGACCTCCACACCAAGAACCACGCGCTGCAAATTCAATAGGTCATTTTGTATCCAAAGGTCAATTATGAAGCACCTAGAATTTTTCAATTAAAGAATATATTCTCTGGGTTTTGCTGTGGCCCAGATGGTGGTAACTTTTTTTTCTATTGTGGATTCTGATTATTTCCCCCTCCCAGATTTGGTTTTGATGTACCCAAGACTTAAGTTTCTCAATAAAGAAAATAAAATCTCTATAAAACTTGGTGTCATTTGTATGCTACAAATCAATTTTATTCTGTAATTTTGGGCTCTTGCTAGAAGTATTGTTGGTCTCTGAATATTATATAAATTTACACTTCCTTATTTTTTAGGAGAATAATTTGTGGCTAACAAGGGTGCATGAGTTAAATGTGGGGCTGGGGTGGGGCTTGCCTGTCATAGACCGAACCCTGGGCGCAAACCTATGGTCCCAGCTGGAGTCAGAATGACCAGAAGTTAGAGGACAAGGATGCTCTTGGCTAAAGCAACAGAGGATGCTGGCTGCCCTCATGTGGGAATGTGTATGGTGAAAGCCTAGGCCTTCTGGGGTTACTGCAAACCCTCCACTAAGGTTAAGGCGAGCCAGTCTCCAGTAGTTACTGCACCCTGCTCCCAGGCCAGCAGGTGCAGGCGCCCAGTTCCTGTGCTAGCCAAGGTCAGTTGCTCTATTTGTCTTTCTGCCTTTCCATCCAGGCCTTCAGTAGGGCTGTGGGTCGTTTCCCTTAAGAGCTGGTCTCCCATGCAGGTGGTGGGGGCTGGGCAGTGCACACGCCTGTAATTGAGCACCTGGCCTCCACTGTAAAGTTTTAAAGGTGAAAACCATACCAAGAATTCTACATGAGGCAGGGCATGGTGGCGCAAGCCTTTAAGGCCGTGGCTACTTCTCACTCCCTCCAGCCTCTGCATGTGTTTTGTAGTGGATGTTAATTCAGAACATGGGTGAGACCACATCTAAAGAAAGGCCTAGGTCTGTGTGATCCAGCTGGGATACAAACATGTAATCCAGGAGACAGGCATGCAGATCTGAGTTCAAGGCCAGCCTGGTATAGAGCAAGTTTCAGGTAAAGAAAAGCTTACATCCAGGCACTGTGATACATGCCTTTAATCCCAAACGAGGGTAAAGTTGTTTGTAGAAGGAAGCACTCATGTTTGAAAGTGATGTCTAATCGCTTGGCAAAGATTTGACAGAATAGGATATGCCCAACTCTCAAGAAAGGAAAAGGGAAGCTACTTAGGCAGTTTGGCTGGCGGTGGTGGCACACGCCTTTAATCCCAGCACTTGGGAGGCAGAGGCAGGTGGAGCTACGTGAGTTCAAAGCCAGCCAGGTCTACAGAGTGAGTCCAGGGCAGCCAGAGCTACACGGAGAAACCCTGTCTCAAAAACAAAAAACAAAACAAAAAACAAGAGAGTTCTGGCCGGCGCGTGGTGGCGCACGCCTTTAGTTCCAGCACTCAGGAGGCAGAGACAGGCGGATCACTGAGTTCGAGGCCAGTCTGGTCTACAAAGTGAGTCCAAGACAGCCAAAGCAACACAGAGAAACCCTGTCATGAAAAACTAAAAAAAAAACCGGGCGTGGTGGCGCACGCCTGTAATCCCAGCACTCGGGAGGCAGAGGTAGGCGGATCGCTGTGAGTTCGAGGCCAGCCTGGTCTACAAAGCAAGTCCAGGACAGCCAAGGCTATACACAGAGAAACCCTGTCTCAAAAAACAACAAAAAAAGAGGCATATTTTCAGAGAGAGAGGAGCAGTTTTTACCAGGAAAGTAATAGATGGATTGCAAAGAGAACTCAGGTGAAGACGGAATGAGCCAGAAAATGAGAAGATTACATTGTTTGAGTTAGTTTGAGGCCATGCAGAGCAATTCCAGGCCAAGAAAGAAGCCAAATTAAGTAAGTCATCTGGGAGAAGAGTTTGAGTCAGAACAGCTGAGTGAAACCAGCCAGCCCAGAGCTCAGAAAGAACAAGTATGGGTGAGTTTATTAAGCAGTAAGTCTCAGAAGCTGAAAACATTCTAGACCTAGGTTAGATTGCAAGGAGGCTAGAAGTTTCCAGGCCTAGACCTAGGTTAGCAGAAGGAGGCAGTAAGCCTCCCACAACAACTGAGCCAGGAGAATAGAAATTACTTTTACAGGTTTTTTTTTGTTTTTTGGGTTTTTTGAGGCAGGGTTTCTCTATCTTGGCCATCCTTTGGACTCGCTTTGTAGACCAGGCTGGCCTCGAACTCACAGCGATCCGCCTGCCTCTGCCTCCCGAGTGCTGGGATTACAGGCCTGCGCCACCATGCTTGGCTACTTTTACAGTTTTAATTACTTTTTTCATCACTGGAACATAATCTGTGGCAGGGTTATGTCAGGGGAGGAGGCTTTACTCAATTCATCACAGCAGGGAAGGCATGTTCACCGCACATGAGTGTCTGCTGGGCAGTGCAGCATGAAACAGGACCAGGGACAGACACCACCTTCAAAAATCACCCCTAGTGACTCAGCGTGCCAGAGTCCCCACACCCTAAAGATCCCCTCACTTCTCAAAACAGTGCCATTAGCTGAGAAACATGTCACGGGTGGGCAGGACTTGCCATTCAAACTGTAATAACCAATTCGGCAAATATTTTTGTTTGTATGTTTGTTTTCTGGGGGAGTTGTTTCTTTTTTGTTTTGTTTGAAACTGGGTTTCTCTGTGTAGTCCTGGCTGTTCTGGACTCGCTTTGTAAACCAGGCTGGCCTTGAACTCACAGTGATCTGCCTGCCTCTGCCTCCAAGTGCTGGGATTACAGGCATGTGCCACCACGCCCAATTCTGGCAAATCTTTAGGGTTTTTTTTTTTTTTTTTCCAGATACAGAAATATATCCTTATTTCTCCTCTACTGTGTAAAACCTAAAATATTTTGAAAATATTCTTTTGGAACTTCTCTTTATTTGTGCAGTGGCTTCTAGAATCTAGCCAGTGTCCGGTCCTAGGCTTCCTTGCTTTTTCCTAGTCTGTGGGTAGACCGGCCATCATTGACTGAGCTGGGACCCTGTGTGTTGTCTCGTAGGAAGTTTCTGTTATAGTAATGCTTAGAGGTATGACCTTTTAGCCGGAATTCCTCCCCTGAGGAGGCATGAGCAGTGTCCGTTCTCTCCTCAAAAGGTTCCTAAACCAAAGGGAAGTAGGATTCGGCCATTTCCCCCCCCCCCCCCCCCCCCCCCCCCAGTGAGTTTATCAGGCCTCCTTACAGAGCCGAGGCAAGGGATGGGTCTCCCCAGGCAGCTGCCAAGGACTGGGTACAAAACATGGATGGATTCCTCACAGCCATCAAGATGGAGCACCCCTCCCCTCTGATAACTTTCCCCAACCTGTACACTCTAGCACCTCTGAGCCCCCGAGCCCACAAGGCCACATTCAGCTGTGCTAAAAATGACGTGTGTGTGTCTGTGTCTATCTGTCCGTCTGTCCATCTTCCAAGTCCCCTCCAGACTGAAGGTGGCTGGTCCTTGCCACTGACCTGGTGAAAGTGGCTGGTCCTTGCCACTGACCTGATGAAGGTGGCTGATCCTTGCCACTGACCTGATGAAGGTGGCTGATCCTTGCCACTGACCTGATGAAGGTGGCTGATCCTTGCCACTGACCTGATGAAGGTGGCTGGTCCTTGCCACTGACCTGGTGAAAGTGGCTGGTCCTTGCCACTGACCTGATGAAGGTGGCTGATCCTTGCCACTGACCTGATGAAGGTGGCTGATCCTTGCCACTGACCTGATGAAGGTGACTGGTCCTTGCCACTGATCTGGTGAAGGTGACTGGTCCTTGCCACTGATCTGGTGAAGGTGACTGGTCCTTGCCACTGATCTGATGAAGGTGGCCGTTATAATGCATACTCCAACAGTCTTCAGGGTGAATCCTTAGAGTTAGAACTGCTGGGTCAAAGGGTCAAATTACTGTAAAGACACAGGGAGTGGTGGCCCACACTTTTCATCCCAGTACTCGTGAGACAGAGGCAGGGGGCTCTCTGATTTTCAGACCAGCCTGGTCTACATAGTGAGTTCCAGAACAGCCAGGGGTACATAGAACCTGTCTCAAAAAATATTTATTTTCTGCCTTTAATCCCAGCACTCGGGCAGGCAGAGGCAGGTGGATCGCTGTGAATTCGAGGCCAGCCTGGTCTACAGAGCAAGTCCAGGACAGCCAAGGACACACACATACACACACACACACACACACACACACACACACCAAAACAAAACAAAACAAAAAACTATTCTTTTCAATTATATGTGCTTGGTGGCTTATAACCATCTGTAATGTGATATGGCGCCCTCTTCTGGCTTGCAGGAGTACATGCAAGCAGAGCACTGTATACATGATAATAAATAAATAAATCTCAATTATATGTGCTGTGGGTGTATAATCAGTGAGTATGACTACCTGAAGAGGCCAGAAGAGGATGTTGGATCCACTGGAGCTGGAGTTGCATGCAGTTGTTTTATTTTCCTTTTGAGACAGGGCCTGTGTAGCCTTGTTTATTTTGGCACTTACTGTGTAGACTGATGGGCCTCAAACTAGCAGCAATCCTCCTGCCTCAGGTTCTCAAGTATTACAAGTGCACCACCACCATTTTTCAAACTTTGTTTGTTTGTTTGTTTGGTTGGTTGGTTTGGTTGGTTGTTCCAGACAGTGTTTCTCTGGCTGTCCTGGAACTTGTTCTGTAGACCAGGCTGGCCTCGAACTCATAGAGATCTACCTGCCTCTGCCTCCCAAGTGCTGGGATTAAAGGTGTGCACCACGGCCCCCCCCCCCAGCCTTTTCAAACATTTTAAAAATTTTATGTTTAATTGTGTGTATATTTGCACAAGAATTTGAGTGGAAGCTGAGAGGTGGTGGCGCACACCTTTAATCCCAGCACTCGGGAGGCAGAGGCAGGTGGATCTCTGAGTTCGAGGCCAGCCTGGTCTACAAGGGGAGTCCGGGACAGCCAAGGCTACACAGAGAAACCCTGTCTTGAAAAAAAAAAAAAAAAAAGAATTTGAGTGGAGGTGCCTCTGGCGGCCAGTGGTGTCGGTCCCACTGGAGCTGGGGTTACAGGTGGTTCTGACTCATCTAATGTGGGTACTGAGAATCAAACTCTCTCCTCTGGCAGAGCATTATGTGCCCTTACGTGTTGAGCCATCTCTTCAGCCCCTCCACCTTTTCAATCTAACATTCCCCCGCACCCTGAAGCCACCAGGTATTCACAGACCCACCACCAACTGAGCCAAATGCTTGACCCAGGAGCCTGCACGTCTTGGGTATTAGACATTGTGTGATATCTGAGGCACACAGACACTTCTGCTTTATCAGGCTGTTGTTTTTATTTTACTTTGGTTATAATATATTTTTGCTGTGTAAGAACTTGTTTTTAATGTAATTAGCCTTTTTTGTTTGTTTCAAGACAGGGTTTCTCTGTGTAGACTCACTTTGTAGAACAGGCTGGCCTAAAACTCACAGAGATCCACCTGCCCCTGCCTCCCGAGTGCTGGGATTAAAGGTGTGCACCACCACCGTCCGGCACTTTTGTCATTTTTTTAAAGACCTCACTGTGTAGCCCTGGCTGGCTCAGAACTCACTCTGCAGAACAGGCTGGCCTTGAACTAACAGACATCTGTCTGCCCCTATCTCCAGATTGCTGGAGTTATCACACCCCTCGCTACTGCTTTTTTGAGATGGAATCTCATAGCCCAGGATGGTCTGAAACTCACTATGGAGCTGAGGATGGCCTTGAACTCCTCATTAGCTCATCTCCATCTCCTCCATCTCCTAATTTCTGGGGCTACAATTTGTGTATGTGCCTCCATTCCTGGGTTTGTTTTTGTTTTGTTGTTGTTTAGTTGGTTGGGTTTTTTTTTCCGAGGCAGGGTTTCTCTGTGTAGCCTTGGCTGTCCTAGACTCACTTTGTAGACCAGGCCGGCCTCAAACTCACAGCAATCCACCTGCCTGCCTCTGCCTCCCTAATGCTCCGATTAAAGGATTAAAGACGGGGTCAGGCTTTGTGACATACCATGCAGTTTCCCAAGGAGCCTCTAGAGGGCAGTGCTACCCCAGTGAGAGCCTCTGTCCCATCCGGGAAATGTCTAAGTTGAATTTGTCTTCCACCTAACGGCTCTGTGCCGTCCTGCCCCAGTCCAGCTGTCTGTGGTCTTCAGTGGCTCCTACAAAGGCCCCTTAGACTTCTCATATCACACTTCCTGTCCTCCTTCACACTTCCTGTTTTAGTAGACACTACCACCTAGCCAGCTTGAGGCTCAAGGTCTTGGGGCTCATACTGCGCATCTGGGCCCAGCTGGCTCCTCGTCTTCCCACCCCGACCACACAATCCTCCTAGGTACTCTTTCTGTCTCCAGGATGACCTCTGCTTCCTGGTAGTTTGGTCAGAGCCATCATTTTGTTGTTGTTGTTGTCTGTGTAAACATAGGTTCTTCCTATGTTGCCCTGGCTAGCCTGGGACTTACTACATAGCCCAGGCTGGCCATGGATTTGTCATCTTATGTCTACTTCCCAAGTCCTGGGATAACAGGGAAGTGCTATCAAGCCTGGACAGATAATTTCTCCCTCAATTTTAATTTTAATTTAAAAATATATTTACAGCTGTGTGGTGGTGGTGCATACCTTTAACCCCAGCACTCGGGAGGCAGAGGCAGGTGGATCTCTCTCTCTCTTTCTCTCTTTTTTTTTTTTTCTTTCCTTCTTTATGGTTTTTTGATACAGGGTTTCTCTGTGTAGCCCTGGCTGTCCTGGAACTCACTCTGTATATAAAGCTGGCCTCAAACTCAGAGATCCACCTGCCTCTGCCTCCCAAGTGCTGGGATTAAAGGTGCGCGCCATCATGCCCGGCAAGAGGCAAATGGATCTCTGAGTTTGAGGACAGCCTGGTCTACAGAATTAGTTTCAGGACAGCCAGGACTACATAGAGAAACCCTGCCTTGAAAAACCAAATATATATATATATTTGATTGTTATGAGTGTGTGTGTGTGTGTGTGTGTGTGTGTGAGAGAGAGAGAGAGAGAGAGAGAGAGAGAGAGAGAGAGAGAGAGAGAGAGAGAGAGAGAGAGAGAGATGGGTACCAGGATAGAACTCGGGTTAGCAGTTTTACTCAGCAAGTGTTTTATCCTGAGCCATCTTGTCAGAACTGTACTTTGTTTTGTCTTTTTGTTTTTGTCTTTCAAGACAGAGTTTCTCTGTGTAGCACTGGTCATCCTGGATCTCACTATGGTGACAGGCTGGTCTCAAACTCAGAGATCTGGTTGTCTCTGCCTCCTAGTGCTGGGATTAAAGGTATGCACCATCATGCCCAGTTCAGACCTCTACATTTAAATTTCACCTTATTTTTGTTTTTGAGACAGTCGGGCACTTGGAGCTGCCCATCTCCACCTCCCCTAAGAGTTACAGTCAGGGGCTGGAGAGATGGCTCAGAGGTTAAGAGCACTGTCTGCTCTTCCAGAGGTCCTGAGTTCAATTCCCAGCAACCACATGTGGCTCATAGCCATCTATAATAGGATCTAATGCCTTCTTCTGGTAGGCAGGTGCACATGGGCAGAATGGCGTATACATAATAAATAAATAAATCTTAAAAAAAAAAAAAGAAAGAAAAAAGAGTTACAGTCAAGTGTCTGATTTTTCACATGGGTGCTGGGCATTCATTCTTTGTGCTTGCAGGCCAGGGAGATTTTACAGCGACCTTACCCTGGTCTCTCTAAAGTCATCTTTTGGGCGACTCTTCCCCGCTAGGTTATGAGTGTCCCCAGGCTTGGCACCTCTATAGGAACTTCATTACCACACAAATAGCATTTGCTGAACAACTGAGATGAGAAACACATTAAAAGACTAACACAACCCTCCTTGGCCTGCTTAACGGGTGAGGAAGGACCAGGTGCCACACCTGTGAGGCTGATGCATGCCAGAGCTGGAGCCAGCCTACAGAAGGCTGTTGACAGTCTCCACAGACAGGCTGTAAGGGCTAGCATCAGGGTGCAGGGAGCCCAGCCCTCTCTCCAAGGCTGACTTGGTCCAAACACCAGTGACTTCCAAGTTCTTTCTGACTTGTGCAAAGACGACAGACTGGATGGTGAGCTCAGGTGTTTGGCATCATCTGCAGGCCTGGCTGCCTCGCAGCAGATGAGGTAGTCACCTGTCCTTGCCCTGCCTGGAAACTCGTGCAGGATCTGGAGAAGACGTTCTGTGGTTAGGTTCCAGTTGGGGGGAGGAGGGAAGCCGAGCCTTTCAGCCTCTCTTTGATCCCTAACTGCTCTGCCTACAAAGGCCCAGGGCAGCAAGGATAAGAAGCCACCAAGCAAGCCGGGCGGTGGTGGTGCACGCCTTTAACCCCAGCACTTGGGAAGCAGAGGCAGGTGGATTGCTGTGAGTTCGAGGCCTACAAAGTTAGTCCAGGTCAGCCAAGGCTACACAGAGAAACCCTGTCTCGAAAAAACAATTAAAAAAAGAGAAACCACCAAGCAGGTGGTCATTGGTGCCTGGACGGGAGTACAGGTGATGGGGGTATGCTCTCTATGTGCCTGTGCCTTCGAGCCTTTGAGTTTGGGGAGGAGGGGGTAGCCTCAGGGACACTGGTGTGAAACAAGCCTGTGTGGCCTGAACCCTTCGCCTTCCTCAGGAACAGTCTGTGCAGCCTGGCTTGTCTTGCTCTGGGCACTTTCTCAGGTGTAGCTGGGGCCTGGGAGCCAGTACTGGTGTAGCCTCCTTACCACGGGTAGCTGTGTCTATCCACAGGGCTCTCCATGAACTGCCACAACCTGTCTTGGGCCATCAAGGGCCCCTGAGCAGTTGTTGTTGTTTGTTTGTTTTTGATAAATAAACTCTGGTTTTGTAGTGAACTCCAGGTAGGTCCCAGAAGTGGCACCTAGGACAGCCCTATCCTCCTGCTCTGTCCCCTGGAGGCTGAGACCTTGGGGAGACACCCTGAGGGCTCAGCGCAGGAAGGCTGAAATCGAAATCAGGCAGGAGTGCCTCTCTGTTCTCCTGCAGGTGACTAGCTTGGCTAGGCCGGTTCTTTCTCTCACACCCTGGTGCTGTGTTTAGTGGGTGTCTATAGTCGGTCTCACGACGCGTACTTGCCTCATTCACCCACTGACCTGCCCCAGAATTCTTCTCCTATGGGATGTCCAAAGCTTCTTCTTTTTCCAGGTCCCGTCTGGAACTGGCGAAACATACGCAAGTCAGATTTATTCCTATGCCGTCCCTCCAGAGTCCTGCCTGGAAGTGGCAGTTTATAGCAGCCTACGGTAGGCTGGCTTCACTCATTACACAGGATTTTAGCCAGCTGTGCCACACATGGCACTCCACGTGTGTAGAGGCTGAGCCCCATTGGTTACCGGGAAACCCTGCCCCCACCAGCTGCCCCCTGCCACAGTGTCTGCTTTGAAATCAAGAGCCTGTGGGTAGGGCTGTTGCTCTTGGGGTGTGTTCCCATTTGGGGGTCATGCTCGGGATAAACTTGGAGGAAAAGGGAGGGGAAAGAAGGGGGGAAGAAGGGGAGGGGAGAGAGAGGAGAAGCATGCTGTTCCAGACCTAGCAGGGACCTGGCTTTTTGCTTGTTTGCTTTTGTTTTTTGAGACAGGGTTTCTCTGTATAACCTTGGCCGTCCCAGAACTCGCTGTGTAGACCAGGCTGGCTTTGAACTCAGAGATCTTCCTGCCTCTGTCTCCTGAGTACTAGGATTAAAGGCATGTGCCACCATGCCTGGCTCAACCTGGCTCCTTAAAAAGTTTTTCTTATGGCTGGTCAGTTATAGTGGTCAGGGTGGGCAGCTGTGATCCCAGGTAATGTGATCTTCTGAGGGCGAGTGTGTGAGAGAGAAGATGCATCTGAAGGCCTCCGAGATGCTGACTCTGGGGTGACGAGGCCAGGTAGAGCAGGTTGGACCAAGGCCTCCAGGAGAAAGGGTTGCACAGCCCTTTGAGACATAGATGAAAATAGGTAGTAAGGATTTTGTCTCAGGGTTTCCCTGATGGTCCTGAGGAAGTGGAATTAAGAGACAGGGGTCATTCAGCGCTTCTCCAAGGGTTTTCCAGTGGCCCACCTGTGACCGCTGTATTCTGAGGTGCCTGCTCTGTGCTGTCATCAGCTCCCTTAACAGAGTCCTACTGTAGCTCTATGTGTGCCAGATGCTGCAGAGAGAGACAGAGAGAGACAGAGAGAGAGAGTGAGCTCCTGGCCTCGGGATCGCTGGGCTTGTAGCTATCCTTGGTTGAGTCCATGCTGGACAAAGCCAAGGCAGCTGCTGCCCGCTGAGTATCCCGTCTTGTGGCGAGGAAGCAGAAATCAGGGCATAGACTGCTGCTAGAATTTGTTTTCAAAAATATTTAATATCATTACATTTCAAAGTCCATCATGTATTGAATAAATCAGTTCACCAGCAGCATACAGTTCCACCCTAACTTTGTAAGTTACCGACAAATCCAGAAAGAGACTGGGAGGATTATTAATCCTGGTTATGCAGGCGGTGGAATGATGGGATTTGTAGTCTATTCTTTTTCTTATTTTTAATTTATTATAATTTATTCAGATTACATCCAGATTGTTATCCCCTCGGTTGTATCTTCCCATTCCTATTTCCCTCATGTAGCTTTTCTTTAAGGTGTTTCACTTAGATTTGGTTTTGTGTGGTTTGGGGTTTTTTTGTTTGTTTGTTTGTTTTGAGACAGGGTTTCTCTGTGTAGCCTTGGCTGTCCTGGGTTCACTTTGTGGACCAGGCTGGCCTCAAACTCATAGTGATCTGTTTGCCTTTGCCTCCCTGAGTGCTGGGATTACAGGTGTGAACCACCACATCTGGCTTATCCTTAAAGTTTTTTTTTCTTTTTTTGTGGTGGGGGGTTTCCGAGACAGGGTTTCTCTGTGTTAGCCTTGGCTGTCCTAGACTCACGTTATAGACCAGGCTGGCCTTGAACTCACAGAGATCTACTTGCCTCTGCCTCCTGAGTACTAGGATTAAAGGGCGCCAACACGCCCGGCTTAAGTTTTAAATTTAAAACTAATTAAATTTTTTTTTCTCCAGTATATATGTAATGTTTTCTAAATGAAGAAGACTTTTTTTTATTTATTTACTTACTTATTTTGGTTTTTTGAGACAGGGTTTCTCTATACCCTTGGCTGTCCTGGAACTCATTCTGTAGATCAGGTTGGCCTAGAACTCACAGTGATCTGCCTGCCTCTGCCTCCCGAGTGCTGGGATTAAAGGCGTGCACCACCATGTCTGGCTCTTGTTTTGTTTTGTTTTTTAAAGGCCAAATATCTGCTCAAGCTCCCCCTTCTAGCAGACAAACACTGAAAACCCCCTCACCCACATGAGGACACTGCGGGCACACGACCACTAGCAAGACACAGGAGGGCCACACTGCCATCTTTTCACCACAGAGGCCCCAGTGCTACAGCTTGGCCCTTCTCAGAGGCAGGAGAGGTGCAGGACCTGCCCCTCACTCTGAGCTGTTTGGGGATAGCATAACTTTGTTGTCAATACAGCAGCAGCAGGGCACATTCTGGGAATAGGTGGCATTTCTAGGAAGGCAGGCCAGGGCCACACTGCCAAATCCTTTTAATATGATACTGCCATAAATAAGCTATACAAGTTAATTGTTAGTTGACCATATCATGGTCATATCAACTACTAGCCTAGTTTTATACCAAGAATACACACTTTAGGTGCAACAGATAGATATGATTCTATAGAAAGACAAAGTAAAAAGGAAAGACAAAGTAAAATAGTTAAATGAGGTCTTCAAAAACCTCAGAGACATACAGCATATCATACAGCATATGGCATTTTAAAATGGTTTTTTTTTTATTATTTTAAAGATTCACTGACTCCTAGCAACACCTAGCCTACCTCAAAGAGAACGGTGAGCATCAAAGAACCTCTTTATGGAGATGGCTTCAAATGTGGCAAACAAGCTACTGGGCAAAACGCCCTAATTTCTACCACAGACAGAATTCTGCCTAAAAAAGGGCAAGCTTGGATGCAGGCAGAGTCGACAGCCAAACTCTGCCAAGACAGGGTAAACAAGTTCTCAATAGTTCCTGCCTCACAAATATGTCTGTCAGATACATTGGGCCAGAAGGCTGAAGAAGATGCTCCAACATAATAGAGAGTTTTGGGTGACTATTCAGGTAGCAAACTGTCTCTGTCATCTTCTCATTTGGGAAGCTACTAACCTGCACTCCCGGCACACTCAGGTAATCAAGTTTATTCCTTCTCAAGTCTCTGATGGAGTTGAAGACCAGGTAGCTTAGTTTTACAACAAAGCTTGGTTGTTTAAGGGTTAAGATGTTTTTAGGTCTAGATTAATGTTTTAAGTTGATAATGACAAGATGTGATGGAGATTGGTTTACATTCAGAATTTTAGATGCACCAAGATAGGAGAGATGTTTTCCTCAAGGCTGTCAAATACAAATAGCCAAAACACTAAGAATGTAACATTTATATAATTCCTGATTGGGTCATGGTTCTTCTTCCTATAGGTAGTTTATTGTGTATATATATATATGTGTGATAATATAAATGTATATGTAAAAAATTTAAAAATGTAAAAAAAAGAAAGAAAGAAAACAAAAAAGAAAAAAATGAGACTACCTACTTCATGCACCTTCACAGGCGGTGGGTGCTGAGTGTTCTGTGTGCACATCTGAGCCTTGGAGATGGCAGCTCTGCTCCGCTCCATTCCAAACCTGTGCTCTCTGCCTCTCTTCCTGTAAACTTGGGGCATTTCTCCACCATGGGTCCCCCACATTCCTGCATCTAGGTACAGGAACAGCACTGTACCCAGCCGACATCCAGATGTGCTACACTGCAGCCATGAAGATGTCTCCAGTCAGTCCTGTCTTTGTGTCCTCGGGTGTTTTCTTATTGCTCTTAGGGGCCCTTGGTGATGGTCATTTTTGCTTCTAATGTGTAACCTGAGTGGTCAGAGGTAACCAGAAAGCCAGATGGTCTTTGTAACAGTGTTGACACCCCTGGCACTATGTATCTCTTTTCTCTAAGACCTTTCCATTTGGTGTCATTCATGACTGCTTGGGTGGGTGTCCGAGCACCAGGAAGCTGTGACTGCCAAGCATTTGCTTTGCCATGGGAAGATGTCACACAGTGGCCCTGTGCTCCTACCCCGCACTGTGGCAGTACAGAGGATGTGTCTCCCAACACACAGGTGCCCCTAGCCAAGCCAGGCTCCGTGCTAGGCACTGGCAGGCTCAGACATTGATAGTTCTATCAACTGCTCCCAGTTGAAAAAGATATCCCCAGCAGCCTATGTACCTGAGGCTTAGTCCTGGGCTCGGTGCTGGTGGCAGCTGCGGGTTGAGGAGGAGGTTTTCTGGTTCTGGGGAACGCGTCATTGAAGGAGAGTCTGGAATTAATCTGCTCTTTTTCTTTTCTTCAATTTCCTGCCCACCATGGGATGAGCGGCTTTGCCCTGCCTAGCTCTTCGCCACAATTTGTTGCTTCACCATCAGCCAAAAGCAGTGGGGCCAGCTAACCACAGACTCCTGAAACTGTGAGTCAAAATAAACTCTTTTATGCTTCAAATTGATTTTCTCTGATATTTTGTTACAATGACAGAAAGCCAACCTCATGTTACAGATGGGACATTTAAAGCTTGGGTAAGAAAGGTAATTTGTCCAGACACTAAGCAAGTCAGACTTTGAAGCCCGAAGTTTAGGTTTTTTTGGTTTTGTTTTTTGTTTTTTTAAGATTTACTTTTATTTTAATGTATGTGAGTGTCTTGCCTGTATGTGTGTCTGTGCACATATACATGCAGGTGCCACTGGAAGCCAGAAGAGGGCACTGGATCCTCTGGAAATGGTGTTACACACAGTTGTCAGCTGCCGTGTGGGTGCTGGGAATCGAATCCTGGTCCTCTGGAAGAATAGCTGGTGCTTTTAACTGCTGAATCATGTCTCTCTCCAGCCCACAAAATCCTGAAGCTTTAGGAGAACTCACCATCTCCCAGATATTCTGGGTCCTCTCATTGTATACATAGAAGAGGCCCCCTTCTTTGGCCTCTCACAGGAAACCCTCCCAGGTCCAAGGGGAGGGGCTGCTGTCTGACAGCCCAGCCCCCGCATCAGTCACTCCCCCAGCGTCACTCCTGTCACTCCTCCGGCCTCACTCTAGCTGCTAGTCCCTGCCCTCCCTGAGGCCCATCCAAGGGTGAACTCCATAGAAGTGCATCCCTGGGCACCTGGGTGGGTCCACCTCCGCTGGGTGTGTCTCAAGATGAGGATGGGCCCAGGACCTGCTCTTAATGACACAGTTTGGGCAGCTGGACTCAGTTCCCGCAGGTAAATTACAGGCTTAGGAAGTCAGAAATCAAATAAACACTCCAGCTCCCAGCGCGGCTGCTCCAAGGAGAGCAGTGGTTTCCGAACCTCCCCACCCAACTCAGTCTAATTACCACCTGTCAGTCCCCTGGGACAGGGGCCTTTTCTTTGACTCACAGGTTCCAGAAACAGGATGGGGCTGCTGGGCCCCCAGGGTGACGCCAACTTGGTGACCAACCTGTTCTTAGTTCCCAGACATAAGCAAACACTGACACTCCTCCCCCTTCGCCCCACGCCTGGCTGGAGTGCTGAGGGCTCTTCCTGGGGAACGAGGGAAGCCAATCCTTTCCTGTGAGGAGCCGAGCGGTCATCCACAGGTCTGTGCCAAGGATGTATATGGAGGGCCTGTCCAGGTGCAGCGTGAGACATTCCGAGGTCATCAGCTAGTAGTAGAAGAGGTGGCATCTGACGCGTGTCATCCTGGACCAGCTACTTCAGCTGTGTTCTTGCTTCAGCTAAGAGTTCATTTTGTCCCAATGCCCATCGTAGAAGCGGTAGAGGGAACTGGAAGTTCCCAGAGTCCTTTGCTTCTAGGTAGAAGGGCAGGCCCAGGACCCACGTAATGTTCCTCTTTACTGGAAGCCATGAAGGCCGACCAGATGGTTCTTTTCCTTTTCCTTTCCTTTTTCTTTCTTCCTTCCTTTCTTTCTTTCCTTTCCTTTCCATGTCTCCCTATGTGGCCTTGAACTCACGGAGATCTTTGGGTCTCTGCCTTTCTAGTGCTGGGATTAATGGCATGCAATACCACACTTTGCTCTGATTCTTTTTCCTTTTTAGTTTTGTTTTTTTTTTTTTTTTTTTTTTGAGACAGGGTTTCTTGCTTTGTAGACCAGGTGGCCTCGAAACTCATAGTGATCCATCTGCCTCTGCCTCTGCCTCCTAAGTGGTGGGATTAAAAGTGTGTGCCACCACACCTGGCTCTGATTCTTTTTCTAACTCTGGTTTCAAGGAGTATAGTACTGCATTGATCTAAGTGTGTGTATGTGTCTGTTATACCTAAAAATGTCCCTACAGTGAATAGGTCAGAGCCCAGATCAGCCAGTTCCAACCTCCAGGGCATCTTAGGCCATCTGGGGTATGCCATTCGGGGCTGGGGCTGGCCAAGGACCAGTCTTCCTCATGTGACTCCTCCAGTAGAGACCCCGGACCCCTCCGTCAGCACAGCTCTGGGAAGCCCTGTGCATTCAGTCTGTGCTTGGGGTAGGGGGACTGTGAGGGGAGGGCAATAGGCCACAGGCCCCAAGAAGGGGAAAGAAGAGCTGGGAAAGGACCAAAATTTTAGCAGGAAGTAGCCAGGGGAAGCGAGGTCCTCCCATTGCCCCTGTCTGAGCTATGATAACATATGAGGGTTTCCTGCCTCTGGAGAGGGGCCTGACCACATGCACAAGGTAGTAGAAGCAGGCTGTTAGTCAGGCCCTCAGTGGCAGCCGCAGGCCTTCACCACCATGTTGCGGTGCTTGCGCAGGATGACGTTGTTGCTGCTGTCATAGTAGAGCACAGAGGTGGCACTCAGTTTGGTGGGTGCACAGCATGCCTTGGGGACAACATCCGGTTTCATCAGGTGCACCTGGCAGGGAGGCGGGAGACACAGGCAAGGGCATGAACCTGGTGTCCTCCTCAAAGGCCTGCCTAGCAAAGCCCCAGCTCCCATGAGCTTCCTTTCCAGAGGCCCTTAGCTCCTTTCACCAGGCCATGGTCATTCTCCACCCGTGGCTAACGGAGGTCTCTCCCTGTACATCTGTCCTGCCCACTGACCTCAGAGCACAGTCCAGGCACCTGGCTCTGCAGTACTGACACATAAGCCTATTGGCACCCTTTTTTTTTTTTTTTTTCTAGGCAGGGTTTCTCTGTGTAGCCTTGGCTGTTCTAGACTGGCTTTGTAGACCAGGCTGGCCCCAAACTCACATCGATCTGCCTGCCTCTGCCTCCTGAATACTGGGATTAAAGGCATGTGCCACCACACCCAGCAAGTCCATAGGGACTCTTAGCTCCTGGTCCACTGTCACATCTACAGCCCAGACACAGACAACCTTGCTGGCCCCTAGCAACTGGACACCTCTATGGTGCCTCTTCTGGGGCCTCACCACCCCACACTGCTTGGTGCTCTACAACCCCAATAGGTATAGAGCTCTGTGTGTGTGTGTGTGTGTGTGTCACACTCTGCAACATGGCTCTGCAACATGGCTATGGCTTAGAAATACTCCTGGAGCCAGGCGTGGTGGTGCACACCTGTAATCCCAGCACCCAGGGAGGCAGAGGCAGGCAGATCTCTGTGAGTTTGAGGCCAGCCTGGTCTACAAAGTGAGTCCAGGACAACTAGGGCTACACAGAGAAACCCTGTCTTGAAAAACCAAACAAGGGCTGGGCGTGGTGACGCACACCTTTAATCCCAGCGCAGGGAGGCAGAGGCAGGTGGATCGCTGTGAATTCGAGGCCAGCCTGGTCTACAAAGTGAGTCTAGAACAGCAAAAGAAAAGAAAAACCAAACCAAAAAAGTGCTCATGGAACCAATGCTTAAGTTCTGGAACGCTGCCCCACTTCCTGTGGCTCAGCCTCATAGCTTCTGAGATGAGGCTGTCTGTGTGGGTGGTAGATAGAGACAGCATGGGGCTCCCACTGGCCATTTGACAGTGCCAGCACATGAAACAGGTGCCAATCCAGACACCCTTCCCTTAAGTCTCAGTGGGGAACTGTTGTCAGCCTCTATACATTCTCATCCTGAGACTTGGCAGGACCGGCTGCAGTGCAAACTGCACTCCTCTCAGGGCCCCCACCAGAGGGGAGGCTGGAGGGAACGAAAACCTACCTCCCCCTTCTGTGTGTGTGTGTGTGTTACTAGGCTTTCCAGCTCCTGGGAGTGGGGTCCACGTGAAGCAAGCTGATGGGTACCCTCTTCCCACAGCCTGTGCACTGCTGTCCAGCTCTGACTGGGCTAGTATGGGGCAGCAGCTTCACCGAGGCCATGGAGGGAGGACAGACCTCTGGGGTGACATATAGCCAGACTGGGACCTGGGGACAGGGACAGCTGCTCCACATCTCCTCATTTACAAACTCATGTGACATACTAGGAGATGCTAGCTGTGTGTGTCTGTGGGGGGTGGGGGGAGGGGAGACATGGCTGACATGGCTGGGGTGGGTCCAGAAGGGGACTTTTTTGAGGTGGGATTCTGGAGAGAGGGCTGTTGATGTCATAGGACACCCCTTTCTCTCACCTGCCACAGCCCTAGGCTTCATCAGCTGATGTGAGTGGGAAGAACAGCTTTTCATTCATTCGGCATCCACAAACTGACTCAAAATATGCATGGGGCGATCTGCAATAGTTGATTTTTTTTTTTTTTTTTTTTTTTTTTTTTGAGACAGTGTCTCACTATTTAGTGCTGGCTGTCCTGGAACTTGCTATGTAGAACAGACTGGCCTTGAATTCAGAGAACACTACCTGCCTTTGCCTCCTGAGTGCTAGGATTAAAGGTGTACATCACTGAGACACCTGGCTTGACCCTTCTCCTCCTCTTCCTCCTCCACTTCCTCTTCTTTGCAGGAGATCGAGGCAGATTTCAAGACAGGGTTTCTCTGTGTTGCCCTGACTGTCCTGGAACTAGCTCTGTAGACAAGGCTGACCTTGAACTCAGAGATCTACCTGTCTCTGCCTCCCAAATGCTGGGATTAAAGGCGTGCGCCACCACGCCCGGCTGACTTTTTTATCTTTCTGCTGCCATCCTGGATGTTCCTGATGCAGAGGCACAAGCCAGACTCCCTCCATTAGCAGTGAACTGCTTTACCCTAGAACACATGGTCCTCCTCTCACTCACGGTTGCTTGGCTTACGTGCTTACTTACCACAGCCTCCCAGGGCACAGAGATTGTCCTGTCTGCTGCTGGGCAGGTAGGTCATGAGCACTTACTTAGTCAAGTCATTGTGAACAGGGGAAACAGAGGCCAGAGAAAAATGGGAAGGCGACAAGACCCAGGAGAAGCAAGTGCACCCATCTGGCCAGAGGTGTGCTTGAGGACTAATGCCTGCATATCTCCCTGTCGCCCTGGGCCACTCCTCCATGGATGGTGGCTCCAGAAGCCCAGCAAATACCAGTGGCCATGGTGAAAGGGCTTCTTAGCATCAGCTCAAAGCAGCCCTTTTAAATTCCTGATGTTCACCCCAGGGCATCACTTGGCATAGGCTCTTCCTAGATAAACACAAAGCCACAGGACACCAGGATTCCAGGAAGAATGTTCCAGAAGGTGGCTTCAACACCAGAGTCAGCAAGGACAAACTCCTGTCAATTCAGGCTGCAATGTGGCTCTGACTAGAACCTGCTTCCTCGCTGAGAATGGCCCAGAATCTAAGGCTCACCAGTGCTACCCACTGAGAGAGCAGTCAGGGAAGAGGTGGGGGGGGTTGCCAAAAACCATGGCAGGGGTGGGGCTCTGGATAGCTCTCAGTTGGCTGTGTGCCTGTTTAGTGTGCAGAAAGCCACAACATCACACCAAACTAGACCTAATAATAATAATAATGGATACTAGTAATCCCATCACCCTGGACCATAGGCAGCGGGAGCAGAAGTTCAAAGTCATCCTTGGTTATGTACCGAGACTTAAGGCAGCCTGGGCTGTATGAGGGGAAGGTATCAGGAATGAGCCGAGGGAAGGCCCACCTGCCAGGCAGGATGGATGAGCATACAGGCACACCAGGGAGGTCAGGTCCGCCACATCCATTGGGCACCTGTGCCCTGAGGTCACACAGGCCCCTGTGGGGTGCCCAGCTGTGGTGTGTCAACACAGGTCCACGGGGTCCCTTATACACATGTAGCACGTGTCTGCTCATGTGTCTGCACATAGATGCTCCTGTGAGCAACAACTCTTTTTTTGGGGTGGGGTGGGGTTCAAGACAGGGTTTCTCTGTATAGCCTTGGCTGTCCTGGACTCACTTTGTAAGCCAGGCTGTCCTCGAACTCTCAAAGATCCACCTGCCTCTGCCTCCCAAGCGCTGGGATTAAAGGCGTGCGCCGCCACGCCTGGCTGAAGCCAAGTCTGCCAGTCTGCAAGGAAAGTTCCTCTTTGCTGCTGGTCCTACCACCCCTCCCCCACCTGTCACAGCAGGCCACTGTGGTACTGACCAGCGACTGCAAGATGGCATGGTTGGTGGCGTTCATACACGAGTCCAGTGGAAAGGCACACTCCCCCTCGCAGTAATAGGCTGAGTAGCCCTGGGGGGCAATGACCCAGTCCTGTGGGTGGGAAAAGGTGAGTCACATCAATGTCCTCCCATAGACCATCAGTACAGCACCTGTCACAGGAAGACCTGAGGCCATGTACCCCCATCCCCTCAGCAACCCTCAGTAAGCGAGGCTGGACCCCAGCTCCGTTCTTTACACCTCCCCCTCCTCTGCTGTCTCCTCCACAACTGCCCATGTCTCCTGCAGCAGCAGGCAGAGCCCAGAGGCCCTGCCCACCCAGCCTCACTTTCCCTGTTGGATTGCTGGCAGTTCACTGGGCAGAAGGCTCAGGCCGCCTCTGTTTTCATGGCTTCTATTCATAACTAAAGGCACAGCAGTTCCACCTCCACCCTGACACACAGCAGGCTCTACAGGTGGCATTCAGAGGAGAGGCAGAAATTACCAGCCAGCCGAGGTCCCGGAAGCTGACGTAGAGCTCGTGCCTGCGGCAAACCTCTCTGCCTCGGGAACCGTGGCCATCATCTGCAGGGAAAAGAAGGTGCGTGCTCTATTCCGGGGTCCTGCTCTACAGAGTTGCCATGGGCACTCCCAGTGTGGGGGTGACATGACAGGCACATTTGCAATAAAGGACAACAGGAAACTAACGCATTGGAACCACAAGTTCCACTTCTAGATCCCTGCGCGTGCGCATGACCCAGCCCAACAGTCCTCAGTGGCTCCCCTGTCACCACAGGGTCTGGCGGTTCAGCAGGATCTCTCATCTTGCTGCCTGGGGGGAGGGGGGCTCTAGATACCCCAGTGAACACCCCAGCAGGACCCTAGGGCACACCCAGTTTCTGCTTTCCTCTGCAGACTGCAGCCCATCCTCCCTGCCAGGCACACGCCCAAAGTCAAGGGGCTCTCATCAGATCCATTGGAAGGTCACCACGTTGTAAAGAGGTGTCAGATAAGGCTCAACCCCATCCTCACCAAAGATCCCTGGGAGTTTGTTGGGGTGCGGAAGCTCGTTAGTTTTCTTTGGCTGCCTCCTCTTCAGTGGCCTCGCTGCCCGAGGGGCCCGCACAGGACTCAGGCTGGCCCTGAAGAAGGTGACCATGAAAGGCTGTCTGGAGTGTGGTGCGTGTTGTCCCAGCAGACCAGCCAGCCCAGGATCCAAGCTGTGACCTGTGAGACAGAGACAGAGATAACAGAGAGGAAGTGGAGGGACTTGACTTGTGGTTGGTGGTGTGTCACCTATGAACCGCAGTTTCCTCAACTGGAGACGAACCCAAGCACTATGACAAGCAAGTCTGAGGTGACAGGGACCAGGACCTCGGTAGCCACAGGCATCTGCTGGTGATAACCTGACACAGGCTTGAGAAACGCATGTCAAGGGATTTGTCCATTACCTTCTTCTTTAGCCCACCCCCCACTGTAACCTCATATTTCATTCTCTTTCTTTCTTTCTCTCTCTCTTTCTTTCTTTCTTTTTCTTCTAGTTTTTCCAGACAGGGCTTCCTCTCTGCAGCCATGGCTGTCCTGGAACTCACTCTAGACCAGGCTGGCTTCAAACTCACAGAGATCCACCTGTCTCTGCCTCTTGAGTGCTAGGATTAAAGTCATGAGCTACCACCGCTGGGCCCATGTTTCATTCTTTTTTGTTGTTGTTTTTTTTTGAGACAGAGTTTCTCAGTATAGCCTCGGCTGCTCTGGACTCACTTTGTAGACCAGGCTGGCCTCAAACTCAAAGAGATCTGCCTGGCTCTGCCTCCCTGAGTGCTTAGATTACAGGTGTGCCCCACCACACCCTGCTCATATTTAATTCTTTATGGGAAAAAAAAGTCATAGGCACTCAGAGATGATCAGAGCCCACTGCTAGGGATGCTCAGGTCTGGGGCTTCCTTGGTCCAGTGACCCAACAAACACCTCTGGAGCCTAGAAGGTGTGGCTCATGACACACCAGCTCACGGCAGCCTCTGCAAGGACAGACATATTCTCCCAGCACCACAAGCTTGCTGATCCAAGGGTGGACACTCACTGCCCCTCTGATGCCCACACCAAGGCCACAGGTGAACAGGGACAGAGGATGGGACAGTCACAAAACAGAAGGTTCAGTTCACATTGTCTCAGTGGCAACTGTGTGTTCACAGCTTCAAGGAAAGGAGGGGCCTCCGGGAGACAGACTGGGGCCTTGTCCATAGGAAAAGTTTCACCCCAGATCCACCAAGGACTGCAGGTGCTCCCACACACAGTCAACCCAGGAGAGCAAAGCCTCCACCAGCTGTGGCTTTGCTGATGGGTCCTGCCAGTGGGCCCTGTCTTTTCTAACTGCAGAGGCAGTATGTTAAGCTGGTGAGATGACCCGCTTCTGCAAACCCAGCACTCAGCAGGCAGAGCAGGAGGATGAGGTCATTTGAGGTAATTCTACTCTACATAGTTTGAGGTCAGCCTGGGCCATATAAAAGCCTGTTTCAAAAAACAAAACAAAACAAAACAAAAACAACAACAGCAAAACAAAACAAAACAAAAAAACGAAGCTTGGCATGATGGCGCACTCCTTTGATCCTATGCCTAGGAGGCAGAAACAGGCGAATTTCTGTGAATTCAAGGCCAGCCTGGGATACACAGGTGACTTCCAGACCAGCCAAAGCTGTCTCAAAAGAAAAAAAAAAAGCCTTACAATTAAAAATTAAAAATACAAATCAAATCAACCCAAATAAACAAAACCAGGGAAGCAGCGTACCAACCACAGGGGGCAGGAGAAGGGGTGGGAGTAGGGTAGGGGGAGACGACTTCCCCCTAAGGAGAAAGGCTAACCATAAACTCCCTTCCTGGCTCCAGAGACTCCACCTCATATCCTGGACTGCTTCTGCCCTGCTGGTTTAAGTTCTAACAATCTTTAGCGTGGAGAGCACCAAAAACCCTTCCCATTGTTAGAATTGGTCTCCTGAATACCACCCATGTGCAGCAGCTCGATTGGGGTGGGTCACCTCCCATCAGGCATCAGGGTCATGACAGGACTCAGAACCATTTCCCTTTGTGCCTGGGTGAGATTCCTTACACCAAAGCCCGGCAATGCTCACTTCATACGTCATCAAACAGCGCCGTTGTTCAGCTGACTTCTTGCAGGCACCAATGCACACACGCATACACGCATGCATGCATGTGCACATATAAACTCAGGCAGTTATGTGGCTCAGGGGAAGAGGTCTTGCTTAGTCTGCTCAAGGCCCTGGCTTCCACCACCACTGCTGGTAGAAATGTAAAAGAGCCCAGAGGGCTCAAGCCACGTCTCAGAAGTAGAGCTCTTGCCTAGCAAGTATGATGCCTTAGGGACAATCCCTAACACAAAAGCTAACACAACACAACACGCTCGTATGTGCATGCACACACAGGTCTGTTTACTTCACTTGGACTCTACCAGGCTCTTCATTATACACTGAGGTCAGGGCCACCGACTCCTGTGGTGGACAGTCCACTCGGGTCAGCCCTTCAAGCAGCTGGCTCCATCCCAGGAGTCCACCAGCCACTTGAAAGAAAAACACATCAATCTAACCTTTGACCTATGACTTCATCTGCCACCAAAATTTTGTGGTAGCCCTGTGAGACTCCATCCCAGGACTGTGGCTGAGAGCTGTGGGGTGAGGGTGGAGGTTGGCAGGTGTACCCCTGGAAGAGACTCAGTGAATCTGGCAGGAAGCACTTTACTTTAGTTGTGAGATCACAGATTCAGAAGGGCAGACCCCAGAGCTGCCACACTGGGGTCAAGAAGGGAGACCAGCTGGACTTGCGGAACAGAATGTCAGTGTGGTGTGGGCAACAGGGGGCACTGCATTTTACACGGCAAGAATCCATGCACGCCATTGGTTAGATCCTACACTCCACCTGCACTAAGCCCCGGCCTCTCCTGACACACACTGGGACTGCTTGTGCACAGTGGGTCTTCCCGGTGGAGTAACAGCACCATCTTCCCACAGTTTCATCCCACAGGAACATGCCTGCCTGCCTTCTAGGGACAGCCAAGCCGCTCCCAGAAGGAAGATGGGAACAGGCAGGATTCAGGGAAACAAAACTAGGAACAGAAACCAGGGATCTGGGAGAGAACCCAGAGGGGCAAAGTGGAGTGAGCGCCGCCTACTGCTCAAACCCACAGCTCTGCATTCCATGGCAGCAGTGACGTGGCAGCAGGCAAGCTCTGGGTGGACGTCTTCCTGCCCTCATGGTTGTCTCTGCATTTCATGACTCAGTTATGAGGGGCAGCACTGGCATTGAGACCGCCCAGGGGGCCCTCTGCAGCCTTGTGTGTGACTGAGACAGAAAATGGGACAGGGGGACAGTATCCTCAACGGTTTTAACGGAAGTCTTTAGTTAGGCACAGGACACGCAGGCTCAGCTTGGAGTTTTTAATTAAAATCACTTGGCTCTTGAGAAGAGACCATCGAGCAGCAGGAAGCCGGAGGAGCCAGTGGTACAATGGTCACACGCTGCTCAGGATGCCTCCCAGCTCACTAACTCCTTCATAAACCAGGCCTGGTGGGAAGGGCCAGGGCTCTTCAGTTGTCAGCTTTGATCTGCTGCATGGGCTTGAGGTTGGGGCACACCTTGAAGGAGCAGGCGGTGGTGGCCTTGATGTCGTCCACCGAGGAGCCCTCCCACATCTCCACCAGCGTCAGCCCCTTCTTGGGGTCCACATCAAACACGGCCTTCTCGGTGATGATGAGGTCCACGCAGCGCTTGCCGGTCAGCGGCATGGTGCATTTGTCCACAATTTTGGGCTCCTTTGTCTTTGTGCAGTGTTCCATGGTGACCACCACTTTGGTCCTGTCACCCGATACCAAGTCCATGGCCCCGCCCATGCCCTTCACCTTCTTGCCTGGCACCATCCAGTTGGCCAGGTCGCCATATTTGGAAACTTGCATGGCACCGAGCATGGTCAGTTGGATGTGTCCCCCGCGGATCATGGCAAAAGAGTCATCGCTGGCAAAGAAACAGCCCCCGGGAATCACGGTCACCGTCTGCTTGCCCGCGTTGATGATGTCAGCATCCACCTCATTTTTCGAGGGGAACCGGCCCAATCCCAGGATCCCATTTTCACTGTGCAGGTAGACCGTCATCTTGGGGCTGATGTAGTTGCTGGCCAGGAGAGGGATCCCGATGCCCAGATTGGCATACATGCCGTCCTCGAACTCGAGAGCCGCGCGCTTGATGATACGCGTCCTGGATGTGTCCTGTTGCTTGTTCTTGGCCGCGGGCTTGCTGTCGCACGTGGTCAGGCGCTCGATGCGCTTCTCGTACTTCGGCCCCTTGATCACGCGGTCCACATAGATGTTGGGGATGTGGATGTCCTCCTGGCGGAAAGAGCCCACGTCCACGATCTCCTCCACCTCCACCACAGCTATGTCCGCGGCCTTGCACATGGGCACGTTGAAGTTGCGTGCGCTGCCCCGGAAGATCACGTTGCCGGAGCGGTCGGCCTTCCAACCCTTGACCAGGGCGAAGTCTGCGCGGATGGCGTGCTCCAGCAGGAAGTGGCGGCCATTGAACTCGCGTACCTCCCGCGGTTGGCTCAGGGTGACCAGGTGGCCGTCGGGCGAGTACCGGATTGGGGCGCCCCCTTCCTGTACCAGCGTGCCGTAGCCCGTGGGCGTGTAGAAGGCGGGCAGGCCCGCGCCACCCGCGCGGATGCGCTCCGCCAGGGTTCCCTGCGGTGTCATCTCCAGGTCCAGCTCGCCTGCCAGGTACAAACGCTCGCATAGCGCGTTTTCTCCCAGGTACGAGCACACCACCCGCTTGACCTGCTTGGAGGCCAGCAAGATGCCCAGGCCGAAGTCATCCACGCCTACGTTGCTGCTGACGATCTTCAGGTCCTTCACGCCCGTCGTCTTCAGCGCGCCGATCAGATTCTCGGGGATGCCGCAGAGCCCGAAGCCCCCGAGCATGACCGTCGCCCCGTCCTTGATACCTTCCACCGCCTTCACCGGGTCCGTGTAGAAGTGGACCCGGCCGCAGCGGTCGCTAGCAAAGCGGCGGACAAGGCGGTGGGGCAGCGCGGGCCGCGGGAGCGCCCAAGCCAGATACCTCAGCGCAGCCATCGTCCACGGGCTACGGGGCTCCCAGGTGCCAGACAGAAAGGGAAATCCAGGGTGCACCCTGTGAGCGCACCTCATATTACCTGTGCATTGCGTCATAGAGCAGGGAGGACACTGTCAGAGATCGCCATGGATCTCACTCTGCTGAGGACACCCTTGGCCATGCCTGCCCGCCTGGCCTGTGGCTCAAGAGCGTTGGACAGACACTCCTACCCTTGGTTAATGCTGCTGACAACTGGGCCCCAGTGCACACAGGAGAGCTCACCTTGTGCCGGGAGGGGCGTTTAGGACCCTCCACCTTGAAGGGCTGAAGTTAGCCAGATGTTTTAAAGCACAGTCCCATCTGTCACCCCTGCTGTTAAACTGCTCTGAACTCTCCAAGCACCTTGCCAGATTTCTCTAACTCAGAGTGACATCTGCCATCTCTCTGGCCTTCTCTTTCCAAGTTATCCCTCCAGCCTCTTGCTGGACCCTAGAGAGGCCAGTCTCCTGCCCTGTTGTCCTTTCTGTCCTCACTGCCCAACATATAGAAAATGTCCCAGAAAACCCCTGTGAGTGAAGCAGCGGGTGTCAACCTCTGTCGCTGAGGAAACTGAGGCTTAGGCACTGACTTCCAACACTGCCCAGCTGAGATAGCCCAGGCCTGGCTGGGCTGGTAAGATCCCTTAGCCCTTCTTCCTCTCAGAGTGAGGCCTGCTGCCCAGAGAGAGGAGCCTTTTTCCTGGAGAGGATCCCAGAGCTGGCTAAGTATGAGGGACAGGAAAGCATTCCTGGCTGGGGCTTCCCTCTGTCCAGGACCTCACCAGTCTGACCAGCAAGTCCTCAAGAAAGGCCAAGCATGCCCCTCCCAGGTCCCCCCCCCCCCCACTGCTCTGTGTACTGGCAGCCTCTCCTGGAGCCACCTCCCCACACCCCCAGGGCTGCTCCCTGCTCAGTCCTGGAGCCTCACCATCCTCGGTTTCCACATAGAGGCGCAGTCCCAGGTCCTTGTTCTGGTTCAGCAACCAGCGGTCACTGGCTGCTGTGATGTCCAGCACCAGCCAGCCCTCGTCCCCAGATCGGAGCGTCTGAAGATCCAAAAAGAACAAGTCAGACTCCCTGTGGACATGAAAGAACAATTAACCGAAGGTCGAGGTCAGCACAGCTGCCTGTATCCTGTGCCTGCCCTGGGGACCACTTTCAGAGGCTCTGCCCTGCCTGGCTCTGGGCTGGCCTCCTTTGGTACCACACTTCACGGATTACCAACTCCCGATGGTGTACTGCATCCATGTGATGATGGGGACACTGGCTCAATGGCTCAGTGCTGTGGCCTATCGAGGGCCATAGCCACAGCAGCAGGATAGGGAGTTCCAGGCCAAGCCCTTTCCTCATTACTGAAGCTCCTCTCCCAGGAGGCTCCCTCTCCTCTCTCGGAAAGGCACCCTCTGGGCAGGACTCTGGCTAGAGCCTAGGCCGTGAGGCGGGCATCTGGGCAGAGGGACGGTACCTGCTGGAGTGCTCCTGGACCACCTCGAACATGCTGACATGGAGGGTTGTGTTGAGCGGGTGGGGGCTGGGCTCTTTATATATCCGGAACTCAGCAGCTGTGACAGCCTCCCCATCAGGAATCTGGCTTAGGTCAAAGCGGAATTCCTTCCAGTGTGGCTCCTGGTAGCCCAGAGTACGGTCACGCTCCACTGGAAGGCAAAGTGGGAGTTGGTCATCACCAGGAGCTAGGATAGCTTGTGCTCAGAGTAGGAGCCCAGGCGGCCTGGGTGTGGCCAGGTCCTGCCTACACACACACACAAGCTTCTGGTCTGCCCTGGGTGCACATCTGGCTCCAGAAGGTGGGGTAGTGGGAAACACAGCAAGTGCTCAGCAGGCCCAGGACCCACGGATGAATCACAGTGCCTTCCAGAGCTTAGGCCAGCGGCCAGATGGACACAGGTCCCAAAGCAGAAAATCACAGTTGGGGGGAGGGAACCCTGTGGATGGGGACATAATTGGATGAATTTCAGTGGGACAGAGGACTCCCAGAGCCTGCCCTGGATCTGACAGCTAAGCTGGGCTTTTGGGGCTGTGTTTAACTCCCCTCAGTGTCCTGGGAGAGGCTGCGCAGAGGGCAGCCATGTCACAAGGTCAGCAGGGGAAGGGACCTTAGGGGAGGGAGGACACCCAGTGCCAACAACTAGAGGACACAGGGAAGGAGGCAGGTGGAAAGCAAGTGGAAAAGGTGACACCTGACCGGATGGATAAGAAGGTGTCCTGGCAGTGCCCAGGCATACTCTAGGCAGAGGGGAGTTGTCTGTAGACCCAGACTGTGGAGTGTAGCAGCAGCTGTGGCTGGGAGCAAGGCTGTGCTAGTGGGAGCCATATGGTCTAAGGGACCCCTGCAGGATCTGCTCGAAGCAAGGGTAATGGCAGTCTAAGGTGATAGCTGAGGAAGAGCTTGGGCTGGAAGCTGACCTTGCTCCCTATAGCAAAGGCCAAGGCTTTAGGACATGTGCCCAGCTGCGTGGATGTGCCAGGATGGTATATTTAGGGTGGCCTTCCTTCAGCTTCTTGTCACTTTCAAATGCCAAAAATCTGTGTTTCCGGAAAGAAGGGGTGGGGAGCCGCCCAGCACCTTCCTCAAAACCCAACAGAGATTTTAATTATATGTTTTAGTCTTTAAAAAAAAAAAAATCCTGTGAGGCTATGGGCTCAGTGACCACAAGCATGGTTTAAAAAAGCACTAGGCTGAGCAGATGTGAGGAACACTTCCTGTCCTCTCCCTAGAGTCCTAGCCCAGTGATGGATAGAATACAGATGTGTTGGGCAGAGGAAGGGACAGGCACATCTGGGCAGAAGCAGGTGGAACGAAAGGGGAAGAATAGTGCCCCACAGTGCCTAAAGATGCTGGGCATGTAGCACATTCTCACCCAAAAGTCAAGAGGTGGCATGTGACGGGCAGGTGTTTGTCCCTCATGTAGGCAGACAGCATCAAGGGCGGGTTCTAAACCTTGACTTAGTGCCTTTTCCTGCTGTGAATACCTATCCTGACATGTCCTCCCTCCTATACAGTACACACCCTCAATGTTGGTGACAATTTCAGTGGGCCCAGCAGCTGCACAGGTACCTCTGCTGCCATGACTGTGCAATAGACACTGATGTGTGGGATAAGGTTGGTTCAGGCAGCTGTGCGTAACAAGAGTGTGGGCAGATTCAGTCCCTCAGGCACATCTTCCTCCCTACCTCTTTTAGGAAACAGTGGGGGCACACAAGTGCATCCTGGGAGCTTTATCTGAGGACTGACTCTGAGCTCTGTGGCCACCCTCCCTTTAAGGATATGTGTGGCCTACACAGGGTGTCTTGAAATACTCTTGGGTTGAACTGGCACCCATGCCCAGACTTCTGTGCAATGGGTCTTGAAAGCAAGAACCAGGGATTCCAGTGCAGGAAACTCTGCCTTGGTTGTTCCAGACCAGCAGTAGAACCCAGAAGTTTCTAGGAAAATGGGTGTGATTTTCATCTGCAGTGGATCAGAGGTCCACATGTCATGCCACAACAGATCTCGCTGCTGGAGGTGGCTCAAGGGAGCGCCCCATTCCTTTTCAGAATGGTGGATGTAATGTATGTACCCACTGGGGTTTGGGAAGTGAAGGGTTCCGCAGAGCAGTCTCTGGGGCCTTTGTTTTCCCTGTGGGATTTCTTGAACAGCTGTCTCTGCTTTAGTAATAGAGGGACACCAAGAAGTGTAGCTTGTGTGCCAAGAGCTGAGGCTCTTGATCCCCGTTATGACCTTGGCAGCTCCCAGGGTCACCCTCTGTGTGAACATAGCATCTGTACATGAGCAGGTGGGTGTCCTCTCCATGCAGGGCTACAGAAGTGCGGGAGCTGTGGGACAAGTGACAGCCACCTGAGTTTTACATCCTCAAACTTCCCCGTGTAATCATGTGACGACATTCAGGGAGCTCAATCAAGGGAGTGTGCCTGACGTGCAAAGCCACAGAAGGGCAGAGAGACGTTTGACTTTGCCTTTGTTCCTTCCTTCCTTCCTTCCTGTCTGTCTTTCTGTCTTTTGCTTTCCTGTCTCTTTTGAGACAGGGTCTTACTGTGTAGCTCTGGGTGTCCTAGACCTAGCTATGTAGACCAGGCTGGCCTTGAACTCACAGAGAGCTTCCTGTCTCTGCCACCTTAGTACTGAGATCAAAGGTGTGCGCCACAACTCCCAGCTCAGTTTCATTTTTCTAAACGAAAGTATAGAACAATGTGTGTCGTGAAAATCTATGTCACCCCAAAGGCATACGGAAGGCTTCAAGGTGGCTCCTTTGCGCCCGCCTGATGCTGGGCAGTGCGCCGGGATCGGTGTCTGAGGCTTTGTAATGAGCCTCAAAATGAAGCCAGAAGAACACCATAAAAACATTTCCCTTCCCACGAATACCCAGCCTCACCTTCCCATAAATTAGGGTCTGGAATCTCCCAAAGATGCCGAGACTCCTAGAGGCAGCCCCTCAACAATGTTCTGGCTGGGGCAGAGCACTGTGTAGCATTTAGATGTTTCCAATGTACATGGGCATGGGACCCAGGAATCCTAGCTCTGGGCAGGAGCTCCTTCCATCACAGCAGCCTAAAGCAAGATGGATGCCCAGGGAGCAGGGGGTGAGGGGTTTAAATAAAAGCTGCTGCAGCTTCCTGGCCACTGGTTGTAGAGTCCACCGAGAGGATTTGGGAAACGGCATGGCCTGGGAGATGTGGTTTCTTGGGTTTTCCCAGTGGAAATCCTGATGCTGGCAAAACTCGGTCCCTGGTAGATTCAGATAGACTGGGGGACACACTGCCGATTTCCTGGCGACTGTCCTGCATCCTGACCATGTAAGATATGCTCTGCCAGAAATTCTCTGAGGTGACTCCAGGAGGGACAGTTGGTGTTTGGAGCAAGGTCTCCTAGTAGAACCTCTCTCTTTGCAATTAATAATGGGTAATTGGAGGGGGAGGTGCCCCAGAATCTCGCCTTGCGGGGTACGTAGGGGAAGGTGATGGACGTTTTCTTCTCATGGTTCTGACAGCTCCATACAAACCCTTTAATTTCGCTGGCAAACCGGCTCAGAGGTTAAAAGCATTTACTGCTCTTGCAGAGGGCCTGGGTACAGTTCCCAGCGGCACTCCTCAGCTCCCAAGCGCCTGTAACTCCAGTTCCCATGGATGTGATACCCTCTTCTGACCAGCAGGCTGTAGGGCTCTGCCTGTCTCTGCCTCCCAGTGTTGGGGTTATAGCATCTTACCCCACAGTGCATTGGGGTTATAGCATCTTACCCCACAGTGCATTGGGGTTATAGCATCTTACCCCACAGTGCATTGGGGTGTTGAACGGGAACAGAGACAGGGCAAGGGGTGGAAAAGGAAGTCAGACTACTTGCAAGATCCTTGCTTTACACATTTCGTGAAGATTTCACTAAATATGAAAGAAAACCCAATTTAAATACAAGAATAGAAAGCACACCTAGGCAAATTCAAAGCATAGTATTTGAACTAGTTGTATATATTGAGTTTGTGGCTTAGTTACAGTGAGAAAAAAAGCTTGATTAAAAAAAATCAGAACAATTTGACTATACATTTTATTTGTTTGTTTTTTGAGACAATTTGACTATACTTTTTTTCCCCCCCTGAGACAGGGTTTCTCTGTGTAGCCTGGCTGTCCTGGACTCACTTTGTAGACCATGCTGGCCTTGAACTCACAGCGATCTGCCTGCCTCTGCCTCCCAAGTGCTGGGATTAAAGGCGTGCGCCACCACGCCTAGCTTGACTACACATTCCTAGGGAAGGAGTGCAAGAACAAAATAAAGGGGGCTGGAGAGATGGGTCAGTGGTTAGAGCACTTGCTGCTTTTGCAGAGGTTCAATGTTTAGCTCATAGCACCTCGATCACAGCTAACAGCTGTCTGTAACTCCAGTTTTAGGGAGTCCAGTGCCCTCTTCTGGCCTCTGTGGGCACTGTGTGTACATGGTGGGCAGTCATATACACAGGCAAAATATGAAAGCATTTTTAAAAAGAGTACTCCAGAGGCCAACATTGAAAGGGCTTCACAGGGGCCAGAGGGACAAAACAAAAACAATAAGCCAGGCAGTGAGGAGGGCTTCTAACCTCAGCTCTGGGAAGGCAGAGACAGGCAGATCCCCCAGGTACACTTAGCCAACCAGCCTGGCTTCATCAGTGAATTCCAGGCTAGGGAGAGGCTTTGTCAGAAAAAAAGAAGCAATGTGTGACCTCTAAACACACAGGCGCACATGCACACGCGCGCGCGCGCGCGCACACACACACACACAGTGCAAAACATATGTTAACACACAGCAGATAAGCAGCTCAGACATTGCTTGCCTCTCACAGGTGTTTACCACCGCTGGGCATTCTTTGCTGTAAGCGCCATTCTTTGTATTCCAGGCTCTTAAGAGGCATCCATGGCCTCCTATCAGATGCTCACACAGATCCCTTCCCAAGCTGCAATGGCTGACAATGACTAGATATTGCCCAAGATCCTCGGGGAGGCAAAACTGCTCCTGCTGAGAACCACCACTGTCTATAGATGACCCTAGCAACCCACATGCCATTTTAAAACTTGGTGAGCCATGACTGTAGAAAAGGAACTAGGTGAAAAACAAAAAAACCCAAATCAAACCAAAACCAAAAAAAAAAAAAAAAAAAAAAATCAAAAACAAAACAAAACAAAAAACCAGAAAAAGAACTAGACCAATGAGATGGCTTCATCCACAAATCTAATGATCATAGTTTGATCCCAGAACCCACAGTGGAAGGAGAGAATTGACTGCCAAAAGTTGTCCTCTGACCTCCACATGTGCGCTGTGACACGTGTTTACTTGCACTCACATATACATAAAAAGGTTGTTTTTTGGCGGGGGAGGGGTGTTTCAAGACAGGGTTTCTTTGTGTTGCCTTGGATGTCCTGGACTCACTTTGTAGACCAGGCTGGCCTTGAACTCACAGCAATCTGCCTGCCTCTGCCTCCCAAGTGCTGGGATTAAAGGTGTGTGCCGCCACACCCCGCTCACATAAAAAGATTTTTAATATTTCAAAAAGATCCGTTTATTTTTAATTATGTGCAGGTGTCTGTGTGGAAGTATGTGCACATGAGTGCAGGTACCCTTGAATGCCACAAGAGGGCATCAGATCCCCTAGAGCTGGGCAGTTGTGATCCACCCAACCTGAGTTATTGGGAATAGAACTCAGGTTTCTACAAGAGAGGCACAAGCTCTCAACCGCTGAGCCACCCCTCCAGCCCCAATAATAAATAAAAAATTTAAATGAAAAAACAAACAACAACAACAAGCATTCAGAGAGGTGAAGGAAGAGCTGACCTAACAGAGAAACCCTGAAAAACACAGGGCCTGTGCATATGAACCCTAAAGAAACTGGCTTGGCTGGAACCCAGTGGCAGGGGCTGAGGTACACAAGAGGACCACAAAACAACAGGAAAGGCCAGGCTTTTCACTGGACACTCTGTTCCTTACCTCAAATAACTCAGTACAGTGATCCCAGACACCCTGTGACCTAGAAAGAATTATGTTGTTTAATTGTTGATGATTCTGTGACAGTGTGTGGCACTCAGAGGCAAGCCTGCTGCCATTTGGGAGCTATGTATGTCTAGAGTTTCTAGCAATGGGATCTGAGGAGGAGCTCAGTGTGAACTCACTTATACCACAAACATGAAGACTGGTGTGCAGGTCCCCACAATCCACATGAAGGCTGGGCAGGCTTCTTGCCATCCCAGCACTTGTGAGGCAGAGAAAAGACGCTCAGAGCAGGGTGGCTAGCTAGACTAGCCGGAATTAGCAAGTTCTCGGTCCAGGGAGAGACTCTGTAATATGTAAGGTGGACAGTGATCAATGAAGACACCCGATGTTAACTTCAGGCCTACACAAGTCACGCACGCATGCTCGCATGCTACGCACGCACACACCAAAGAAGAAAATCGAGTTTCCAGCAAGGACTCTGGACAGGCAGCTCCACAAAGCTGAGAGACAGGGGTGGGGCAGGGGCTTGGGTTTGGAGGTGGGCATTCTGCCCTCAGCAAAGCTATAAACGGGGACGCGGAGTTTACCATCTGAGCTGCCTGAGGCTTTGAGAAAACAACCCTAGAACCCTTGGCCTCCTTCTCCAGCCCCTGATAAAAACCAGCTCCAGATGCCATGCTTTCAGAAAAGGCCCACTGTGGGCAGAAGGCGGCTTCCCTGACCACAGCAGTGTCCACATCCTGCTAGTCTACATCTGGGGTGCCCAGCCAGCCAGACTACACCTCCACATGCCAAGCCCTGCGTCGATCAGCAGGACACTCACAAAACGGCCTTCCCCCACCCCTCCTAGACAAAGTTAGATTCACTCAGACAACCTAAATTTGTCCTGCTTGTTTTTGATTTTTTTTTTTTTCCGAGACAGGGTTTCTCTGTGTAGCCTTGGCTGTCCTTGACTCACTTTGTAGGCCAGGCTGGCCTCGAACTCACAGCAATTCGCCTGCCTCTGCCTCCCGAGTGCTGGGATTAAAGGTGTACACCACCACACCCGGCTGCCAGTCTCTTCTTGAGCTTGTTTTCCTAGGTTGCTCTCTCTTGCCTGACACACTTTCTTTCCCCTCAATCCAGCTGAAGAGTCTCCTCAACTTCCTCCAGCTCCTTACACAGCAGGCCGTGGGTCTGCCCCGTCCCCTTGTGTCAGTGGGTTCTGTCCTGGCTTAGCTGCCTCTCTAAACGGTGAGCTCTTTGGGGCAGTAGCTGACCATGTCCGGTGGGTGGATGGCCTGCAGCAGCCTGCTCATCAAGCCCCTGTGTTTTGAAGGACAGAGGATGAGCTTAGGCTCAGTGTCCATCACTCACAGCTCCCAGGCCTGGGGTGCTGCTGCTGGTTGTACGACCACGCTAGATACTGTGATGTCTGTGCTGGCCGTGAGATTTGCTTCCTTTTCTGATGGGGGGGGGGGCACCCTTGAGGGTGAGCACAGGCTCCCCGGGTCCTGAGGAAGAGAGGCTGGGCCTGACTGCCCTGTGCTCGTGGCAAAGGCTGAGGGGTCCACCCTGGGCTCCTGCAGGACCTCAGAAGAGGGTGGGGCCCTGGGGTTGGTGACCTGTGCATTCTGTACCTGAAGGAATTTCTCCCACCAGGACATCAGCACTGTGGTGAGGCCTAGGCTGATCCTGAGGTATTTTCAGCCGAGTCTCCGCACTGGCTTTCTTCACAGGCCGTTTCCATAAATGGCTCTGCACACATAATTACCGGCCCAGTCCTCAGCTGGCTCCAGACCCCAAATTAAAAGGGAACACCCGCACAGGCAACCACATCAAGCCTGCTGAGGTAAAAAAAAATAATTCCCAGGAGATGTGAGCAAGGGTGCGATTCCTCCAGAAGAAACTCAAGGAAGAAGGGAACGGTGGGAATGTTCCAGAAAGATGTGGTCATGATGACACACCCCGGCTTGTCTCCCTATCCCATGAGTCACTCTTGGAGTGACCCCCCATCAATGGGCAGGGTGTGGGCACGGTTTGAGTCAGAACTGGAAAGGTCTTCAGGGTTGGGGTTCAGAGACAGCGAAACTGAGGCCCAAAGGGGTTCTGGCTGAGGTCACACACACACTTGAGTCCCATTCAAGATGGACTTTCAGACTCAGCCACGTGAAACGAGTGGCTCTTGGAGTTCAACAGGTGGCATATGGGATGGAGGTGACTCTCAACACATTTTTTCCCCCACAAGGACCCTAGAATGCCTGCTGAAGCCGCCTTCCTCCCGCTGGGTGCCAGGAACCAGGGATGTCAGGAGGTGCTCTGTGCTGCCTCCATACAGATGGGGGCGGCTGGCATCCATGCCACCTGGTGCAGCTCTCCGTGCTCCCTGACTCCTGCTGGGCTGTCTCCTTCCCCTCTGCCAGTCTGCCCAGTGCGCCCACCTGCACGCAGCGAACAGCTGGGGCACATGGCACATGGTGGGTCAAGGGCTGGGGCCATTTCTAGATTGCTCTCCAAGGACAAGGAGAAAGAAGGCTAACTTTGACCCCCAAGTCAGGCAGAGAAGCCATGCGCCCTAGGAGATGTACCATATGGGCTGGGGCTGCAGCATGACAGAGCTTGCCTGTCAAGGATGGTCAGGTGTCTGAGCATCTTGCCCACCTCTTTTAAAACAGGAGTAGAGTTTATCTACAGATGGATGTGGGTGTGGGTGAAGGTCAGTGGTAGGAGCACTCAGTTAGGAAGGAAAAGTCCCAACTCTGATGCCCAGGGCATGCCCGTGTATGGAAACACACGCACGCACGCACACACACAACACAACACAGCAGCAGTGGGTAAGAATGAGGAAATGTTTTTTGGCACTGGGGATTGAACTCAGGGCCTAACACACTAGGCAAGCACTCTACCCCTGAGCTACATCTTCCATCTCTTTCCTTTTAAGAAATGATTTTTACTCGGGTGTGGTGATGCACACCTGTAATCCCAGCACTCTGGGAGGCAGAGACAGGTGTATCTCTGTGAGTCAGAGGCCAGTCTGGTCTACAAACTGAACCTAGGGCAGCCAAGGCTACATAGAAAAACCTTGTATCAAAAATAAATAAATAAGAGCTGGGCGTGGTGGCGCATGCCTTTAATCCCAGCACTCGGGAGGCAGAGGCAGACGGATGGCTGTGAGTTCGAGGCCAGCCTGGTCTACAAAGGGAGTCCAGGATGGCCAAGGCTACACAGAGAAACCCTGTCTCGAAAAACCAAAAATAAATAAATAAGAGAGAGAGAGAGAGAGAGAGAGAGAGAGAGAGAGAGAGAGAGAGAGAGAGAGAGAGAAAGAAAACCCAGGTTGGAGAGATAGCTCAGCGGTTAAGAGCACTGTCTGATCTTCCAGAGGTCCTGAGTTCAATTCCTGGCAACCACACGGTGGCTCACAACCTTCTGTAATATGATTTGATGCCCTCTTCTAGCCTGCAGGTGTACATGCAGGCAGAGCACTGTATATCTTTTTTAAAAATTAAAAAAAGAAATAATTTTATACTTTTAATTGCATGTATGCATGTCTGCTTGTATGTAGGTATGTGCACTTGAGCGCAGGTGCTCATAGAGGCCAAAGGTATTAGATCTCTCTAGAACTACAGTAACAGGGGCTTGTGAGCCATTTAATATGGGTGCTGAGAACCAAATTGGGTCCTCTAGGAGTGCAGCAAGCTTTTTTGAACCCTAAGCCATCTCTACAGCTGTGATTTTCTTTCTTTGTTTCTTTGTTGTTTCTTTCTTTCTTTCTCAAGACAGGGTTTCTCTATGTAGTCTTGGCTGTCCTGAACTGGCTTTGTAGACCAGGCTGGCCGCGAACTCACAGAGATCCACCTGCCTCTGTCTCCTGGGTGCTGGGATAAAAGGCATGTGCCCCCCTACCCAGATCTAGCCAATGGACAGGACATTCTCCACAGTTGAGTGGAGAGTGGGGTATGACTTTCACACGTACTCTGGTGCCTCATATTTGACCATGTCCCCTGGAGGGGGAGACCTGGTGGCACTCAGAGGAAGGATAGCAGGCTACCAAGAAGAGACTTGATACCCTATGAACATATAAAGGGGGAGGAAGTCCCCCTCAGTCACAGTCATAGGGGAGGGGAATAAGGGGAAAATGGGAGGGAGGAAGGAATGGGAGGATACAAGGGATGGGATAACCATTGAGATGTAACAAGAATAAATTAATAAAAATTTTTTTTAAAAGATAAAAAACAAAAAGGTGTGTGCCACCATGCCAGGCCTCTGACACTCACTCACTCCCGCTCTCTCTCTCTCTCTCTTTCTCTCTCTCTCTCTGTGGAGACAGGGTCTCACTGAGTTTCCCAGGCTGGCTTTGAACTCCCAAATTATCTATCATGAATAAGACTGAATGCACACAGGTCACTCTGTAGGGCCCCTTCATGGAATGCAGGAGCTGAGAACGACAGAAGCAAGAATGCAGATGACTCTTAGAGAAATGCGTTGTGTGAGAGTTTTGACAGGTGACACACTGGGGTGGCCACACGCTGCATGATCCCACTTCTATGAAGCTCAGAAGCAGTCTGGAGGAGCCTTTAGTGATAGGACTCATAAAGCCATTGCCCAGGGGGACTGGCTGGTGGATAGAAGCACATTTCCCAAGGGAACTAAGTCATTATCTCGTGGCGAAAGGTCTGACTTGTATACAATGAGCACGTGAACGTATACGGGTGGCAGCTGTACGGAGGGCATAAGCACAGGATGCCAACCAACTGCTGCTGTGTGGCCTCGGGAGTGTCCTAGCCTTCTCTGAGCCTCACTCTCCTGCCACAGTACTCGTGAACGCAAATGTGCAAACAGATCTGGAGGGCTGAGCACGTGGCCAGCATGGTTATCATCTCACTAAACCCGGGCAGTCCCTCAAGAAAAGCATCTCCGAGCCGGGTGTGGTGGCGCAAGCCTTTAATCCCAGCACTCGGGAGGCAGAGGCAGGCGGATCGCTGTGAGTTTGAAGCCAGCCTGGTCTACAAAGTGAGTCCAGGATGGCCAAGGCTACACAGAGAAACCCTGTCTCGAAACGCCCCCCCCCAAAAAAAGAAAAGCAAAGCATCTCTATTTCACAGAGGGGGAAACTGAGGCTCAGAGATGGGGCCAGGATAGGCCAGATCACAGTGAGAGTAGGCATGGCAACCGGATGGGGAGTCTCTCTGTGTGAGTCCCAGGTCAGAAGTCCCTTGATGCAGCCCTTCTCAGGTCCTCTGGTGTCTGTTATCCCCGACAACTGTCCTCATGGTGCATGTACATGTTCTCTGTCTCTCCTACGTGAAGGTTGTCTTCGAAAGGACACAGGCAGTGTGACATGCCCTGCCACCGGAACCAGGAGTCAGGCCTCATGACACACAGTAAATACTGCATGACTACTTGTGGGAGGAGTGGATGAGTGAGTGAGTGAGTGGATGAGTGAGTGAGTGAGTGAGGAAAATGAAGGAACTCCTTGAGAAAGAGTCAAAGGAAGTGACCCTGAGGCCAGTGGTGAGCAATTATCACTGTTCACAGGGCTGGCAGGGTCTCTAATGCCCACACAGTCTCATTCCCTCAGATCCAGCCACCATGGTTCGTTGCTGTCCCTACCCTTGGGCATCTGAGACCTTGGGAATAAAAACTCCTCGGCTGGGAAAGGGGCTGATGCAAGCGCACATGGCTCCGTTGTGATCCTGCTTGGACTCTGCCTGTTAGTGCAGTTTGAGCCTCAGTTTCCCTCTCCAGAACACAGCCACCTGCCTGTCCACTGACATAAGCAGATCTGGTCCTTCTAATCTCCTTTTGCCCTTGGGATGGACTGGAGGGCCTGAGGCCACCCAGCCCAGGGACAGGGCAGTGAGCAAGCGGGTGCCTCTAAAACAGAGCCAAAGATCAAGGCTGGGCCGCATCTTGTGTCTCTGATACCATCACTGCAGACACCGGCAAGAAACAGGACCACAGCAGGGAGGACACATGGCAGGGACAAGCAGGGACTAAGGGCAGGTCCGGGAGGGGACAAGAGTCTGGGTCTGGTGCTGAAAGTACCAGCTTAGCTCAGTGCTCTCCCTTCTCTGACCACAGGGACACCAGGGACAGGGGTCTGCTGTCACATCTGCTCCACAGTGTCACAGCCATTGAAGACACTGGGCTGCTGCTGCTTCACGTGGGGTCCTGACCTTCAGGCTCAGCCTGTGTGTGACACACGGGGCCGGTAATCACCAGGTAAGCAATTATTCTAAGATGGGCATGGTAGTGCAAACCCTTAATCCTGGCACTCAGGAGGCAGAGCCAAGTGGATCTCTGAGTTCAAGGCCAGCCTGGTCTGCAGAATGAGTTCCAGGACCGACAAGGTTACACAGAGAAACCTGTCTTGGCTGGGGGGGGGGGGGGGGTAGGGGAAATCAATTTCTAAGTTTCAGTGTATGCAAGACACAGACACACGGGGCTAATTTATCTTTCTTTCCTCCTTCCCTTCTCTCCATCTCTCCTCTCTCTTCTCCCATCCTTTTTCTTTCAACGGGGTCTGTTGTTACTCTGATGCCCTGGCTGGCTTTAAAAATATGATGTAGCCCAGGCTGGCTTTGAAGATGTGGCAATCCTCCTGCCTCAGCCTCCTGAGTGTTAGGGTTACATTCAGGCTGCAGCTGGAAGGGCTGAGGGTCAGCAGTGGCCTAGCTCCAGTTCACACTGGGAGTCAGAAGCGGCCTAGGTCCAGTTCACACTGCAGGGGGTCAATAGTGTCCAGACCTCCAGTTCACACTCTAAAGGGAGTGAGGCTGCTTTTCTGCTCCTGCTTATCTGTCAGTCAGTCATATAGCCTTGAGGACAGGCCATAGGAGTCCCATTTATTTATTCATCTGTTTTCAGATGGCCTCACTATGTAGCCGTGGCTGGCCTGGAACTCTGGGAGAAAGAGAGATCTACCTGCCTCTTCCTCCTCAGTGCTATAATTAAAGGTGTGTGTCACCATGCCAGGGCAAGAGTCCCATTTAAAAGGACAGATGTTTGGCTCAGAGACAACAAAGAACTTCCCACACACAGCAGCAGCAGGCAGCAGGCAGCCTCGATCTATTTACAGCAACAGTTTCCCACCAAAGCCCTTCATGTTTTGACCAGAGGATGGGGGTAGGGTGCAGAACACAGGCTGGGTGGTGATTCACCCTGATCAACAGCTCCTCTGGGGACATTGTTGGGCAACTCTATCCTTAGTTCTTAGTCCTAAGCCCCGGGTCAGCCTGTCCTAAGGATGGAGAGGCAGTTACAGGACCACATGTGGTCTGTCCTCAGTCCCCATCCTGCCCACTAAGTGGGTAAGCAGTATCTGGATCCTGCTGGTTGTAGTCCGTCCTGGTCCTGTGCTTTTGGTCCTAAATAGCTGCCTTCCCACTGTCTTCTGCTCTACCTGGGCCACCACCAGCTCTAGGTCGGGAACAGAGGCTTGAGTGCCCTCCCTTCCTGCCTTCAGGTAGGAAAACAAGCGGCTGAGGACTCTGCACACCCTGCTGTCCCATCTCCTGTATTCTTCTGCCCCTACCCTATCAAGAACTGTCCTCTGCGGCATGGCATGGTGGCGCACTCCTTTAATCCCAGCACTTGGAAGGCGGATCACTGTGAGTTCGAGGCCAGCCTGGTCCACAAAGTGAGTTCAGGGCAGCCAAGGCTACGCAGAGAGATCTTGTCTCAAAAAAAAAAAAAAAAAAAAGAGCCGTCCTTATCTTGGAGGGAACATCACCAACCCAAGCACTGGATGTAGAGCTAGGCAATCCAAGTGTCTCCTGGGCTATTTCAGGGCAGTCACTGACTGTGTGTCCCCTGCTCTCCCCTGGGCAATGGGAGAGTGGAGAAGACTCCCTGCTCTCAGCTCAAGGCCTGGTATTCAGACCTGCTGAGACCCCACCAAGACCAGCAAAGCAGGCGGGGAATCTGACCAACAGCGGTGAAATCCGCTGGAAAAGTTCCTTCCAGCTTAGTGGAAGTTGGGGCTAAGAGCGCCTGCTGCTCATGACTTCCTATAGTTTTTTATTCCAGTCCTGGAGGACCTGACACCCTCTTCTGCCCTCATGAGGCATGACATGCACTGGGTCCACATATCATACATGCAGGAAAAATCTCATATACACAAAAGACAAATAAAAACATAATTTTAAAGGTGGGGGGATGTAGCTAGAGAGAAATATCGCTCAGGAGTTAAGAACACTGGCTACCCTTCCAGAGAGCCTGGATTTGATTTTTTTTCCCAGCACGCACATGGCTGCTGGTGACTGTAACTTCAGTTTCAAGCCATGTGATGCTATCTTCTAGCCTCTGTCAGCACCAGGCATGAAGGTGGTACATGGACACACACACAGGCAAAACATACACATAAATTAAAAAAAAAAAAACAAAAAAACAAAAAACTAGTAGGAGAAAGTGGTCCCGAGGTCAAGAGATCCCTGGAGAAAGGAGGAGCCGCACTTGGGGAGAATGGACTCACAGCTGCCCCTTGGGTCATTCTCTGGCCTGAACACTTTCCAAGCCAGGCCAAGGTCCAAGCGCTGGGGCCCAGGCCCACAAGACTACAGTCATGGTCTGAGTCTGTCCACTCCACCTCCTGACAGTGCACCCCACCCACCCACTTCCTGCTGCCCAGAAAGAGCCTGCTGTCAGGGCGTGAGGGTCAGTTCTGGTCACTTTGATGATATGACCACAGGTTTCCACACTGAACTTTGTCCCTCTCTTCAGGGCTGCGGTTATCACAATGACAGCATCACAGCCTCTGTTTACTCATCTGTCTCGCCAGGACTGACTTTTCCGGTGCCACCTAGGGGACTTGGGCATCACCAGATTCCCACTCTTGGGCGCCATGGTGGGCGAAAACCCTGGGAACCTGTCCTGCCCTCAGACCTTCCAGCCCTGACCCCTACAACCAATCGCCTCTCATGGTGGTTACGGTGGTTACGCTGCATCGCGGCTCCCTGTCCCAAGGGCCCTCAGACAGGAGGCCAGGCTTACTCCGCAAGTAAGTTACAGCACCCCTCCATTCTCTCTGCACTCACCCATGTTGACGAAGCTCATGACCAGGTCCGCCCGGCCCAAGTGAGGCTGCGGTTGCCCGCCGTCGTCGTCACCCGCCATTGCGTGGTACAGGTCTAGCATGAAGAGGGGCGCAGACGCTGGCTGCCGGGACGCGGCGGGTGGCGCACGGGGTCGGGGCCGCCCGGGCAGCCCAAGCACCGCCAGGATCTCGCGCTGCATGTCACGGCGCTCGCGCGCTCCCAGGCGACGCTGGGGACAGGTGTGCGGAGGACGCGGGCCGTGGCCGCCGCCCAGCGCGCACAGAGCCAGACCCAGTAGCCAGAGCGGCCCGGGACGCACGGCCATCTCGGACTCTCAGCGGACGCGCATACACCTGTGGTCGGCCGGGCCCGGGTGCGACGCCCTGACGGCGAGGACCCGACGGCTCAGCGGATCCCCTGAGCTGCACCGGTAGCGGGCAGCTCGGCAGCGACTGCGCACCACGCCCTCGGCAGGCCGTCGGGCGCCCGTAGGTCCCTCAGAGCAACGTGGGATCCCACGGCGCCGTCCCGCGAGTGTCCGAAGCAGGACCTGCTGTAGCGGCTCACAAACAAGAGCGCCTCCTAGGCTCCGCCCATGTCCGGACCAACCAATGGGAGCTCGGGGGCGGGCCTGAGCGCAGACAGAGGCCCGCAACACTTACACGGCGGGAGCGCTTGGTGTGGCCCGAAGGTGGGTACAGTCGGGCTGGAGAGAGGTCTTCAAAGGTGTCCTGGGTCCCCATCCCGGCGCCTGGGCGCACACCGGTCTCCAGGAGGAAACATTGGAGTCTCTGAAGCAGGCACCTGCGTCCTAGGGCGGTGGGATCCTGAGTCCCCGGGCAGCGGTGGGAGCCGCAGCGTGGCCCTTCTGCTCTGGGAGTCTCCGCACGCACCCCTAATTCCGGCCGTCCGGGCAGGGCGAGTGCCCATAGTGCAGCGAGGGTGGAGCACATTCCGTTGCCAGCAGTAGCCAGGTCCCAGCCCCCGCTACTCCTCGGGAGCCAGGTTGATGATCCAACCCGGGGTGGGCTCTGGAGCCGGCTTCCAAGAAAGGGACCCCGGGAAAATTCCTTGGCTGGTTCCCCTCCTTCATGCACTCCGGTCTCCCCTGGCGGCTGCCACAACACTGTCTCAGCTATTAAAGGTGTCGGTGTGGCTTGAGTGGCACTGAGACTGAGCTCCGGAAGGCTGGAAGGAGTTGACCAGGAAAGACGGAAGTCAGTGGGAGGAAAGTGCCCAGCAGAGGCTGGGAGTGTCATAATGGCAGGTAACAGCGCTTCCATACCTATTCTTAGAATTCACAAGCCATTATGGGCACACAGCCGCCTTTCCTTTCTTTCCTTTCCTCTTTCTCTTCTCTACTCTCCTCTCCCCTCTATTCCCCTCCCCTGCCCTCCCGTTTTCTCCCCCCCCCATGTTTTTAAAGCTTACAGAAAGCAATTTATTAACAGAAAATAATTTGAGAAGTCCTGTTCATAGACTCGCGCCCTTCCTTTGAGTGCTGTCAACAGCGCATGGGGATGACATCCTCAACCCACTCACTCAGTCCTTTTCCCTAAACAAGAGCTCTGAGGCTGACTGGGCTCCAGGTTCAGGGGTGTCTTGGGTCTGCTTCCTCCCATGGTTCGAAGTGTTATATGGAAAGCAGTGATGCTCAGCTCCTTGCTTCTCTGGACCACATCCTGGGCAGCCACATGGCTCAGTACGGAGAGGGATCATCTCGGTCTGCCTTCACCAGCAGATCGTTTTCTTTTTCTTTTCTTTCTTTCTTTTTTGTCTTTTGTTTTTTTGTTTTGTTTTTCGAGACAGTGTTTCTCTGTGCAGCCTTGGCTGTTCTGGACTCACTTTGTAGACCAGGCTGGCCTCGAACTCACAGCAATCCACCTGCCACTGCCTCCCGAGTGCTGGGACTAAAGGCATGTGCCACCACGCCTGGCGCAGATCGTTTTCTTGCCAGAAAGATCAGTAACATGGACAAAGGTCTCCTTGAAGGATGCAAAGATGTGGCAGACACCTAATACGTTCTCTGCTTCAGCCAGCCACTCGAGGTCCAAGACTTGTTCTTCCTTCTTTTTCTTCCCCTTGAGAGGTGTCATTTTTGAATGTCATCTCCAGACTCCTCCACTCATCTTTTTCTTTCTCTTTAAAAGAAAATTATTTTTATGTTGTGCATTGGTGTTTTACCTGCATGTCTGTCTGTGTGAGGGTGTTGAATCCCCTGAAACTGGAGTTACAGAAAGTTGTGGTCTGCCATGTGGGTGCTAGGAATCGAACCCTGGTCCTTTGGAAGAGCTGCATGTGCTCTTTACCACTGAACCATCTCTCCAGCCTCTCTTTTCTCCTCCTCCATCTCCTCTTCCTCTTCCTTCTTGCAACTTTTCACTGTGTAGCCTTGGCTGACCTGGAACTTATCCTATAGACCAGGCTGGCCTCAAACTCACAGAGATACGCCTGCCTCTAGGATTAAAGCATGTGCTACTGTGCCCCGCAAACCCTTTCTTTTTAACATATGAGGGCACTGGAGGTTAAGCACTTTACCTGAGGCCACACAGCAGCAGAACTGGAGAGCTGGGCATGAAGAGTGGCTGCAGGAGAGGATTCCAGGAGAGAGACTACAGAGGGCCCTGTAGACGATGCTGCACGAGGGCCCAGGCCAATTATTAATTCTCTAGTGTATTCAAAATAAAAATCCTAGTAAGTGTATAATGACCACCAAAATCATGGTGGTGTGATCCTTCCAAAGTTTTTGTTTTTTCTTCCTTAAATGTGTGCACCTCCTGCGTACCAGTGTCCTCTGATGTTAGGAGAGGGCAGTGCATCCCCTGAACTGAAGTTTCCTTCTTCAGCCTTGTCTCAAAGTTTCAATTATCAACTAAATTCTTCAGGTTATCATGTGCAGGTTATCTGCCTTTTACCCAACAAGTCAACTTCTGAAGTGCTTGCAAGCCCCCATTAAGACATAGAACAACTGAGGGTATGGGAGGATCACTGTAAATTCAAGGCCAGAATCGTTTACATAGTTTGAGACAGACAGCCCAGGACTAGTTTCATAGCTATAGTCAGACTTTGTCTCAAAACAAAATCAAATAGAACAAGGAGGAGAAGGAAGAAGAGGAGAGTAGGAGAACAGAAAGAAGGAAGAAAAAGGCAAAATTGCTGGGCTTTTCAAAGATGATGCTGCCAGGTAGGAGACAAATATTGTAATAGGGGAAGGGGCTGACAGTGATTCTCTAGTAGTGATGGGGTGAAAGTTGGGCAGGGGCGCTGAATCCACAGAGCTTGCTGACTGAAGTAGAAAGCAGTAAGATGCTGTCCATATCATTTTTGTCCAGGAGCTCCTGAGTCTCCTGCCCACAGCACCCCCTGTCCCCTCTGGATCCTGGGTACCCTCTGCACCAGCCTCCACATCTTGCCACCAAGAATCCCCACACTCCACCCGCACTTCTAGGTAACGCTGGGCTACCAGGCTACCTACTACAAGTAGCCCAGCATGGGGTGGTTCTCAGGGCTGGAACCATTGAAGTGAGCTTAAGAGCTAGCCACTTAAACTTCACAGCACTTCACATTCCTGTATCAGCGTTTAGCCAGACACCCAAGAGCCTCTGCCCAGAGTTAACTTGGCAACAGTCATGGCGGACTGCTCTGCAATCAACCCCACTCTAATGGGGCTGACTGATCATCTGTGAGCTTGGTCATTTCCAAAGGCAGAATGAAAGCTGCACCCCAGAGGAGCTGGTGAAGTTTCTGGAAGTGCAGAGGAGGGGTGCCGGAACAGCAGAAAGACTGAGGTGACTAAAGTGTTTTGGAGAAGGTCGTATCAGAACCTGAGCGTCCTGGCTCACCTGCTATGACTTTGCTGAGTTACTTAACTTTCTTATCCGCAGGGGCATTCAAGATGATAGAATTGGGATGTGCATTGAGATTTATCCAGAGTGCAAGTTCTCTGTAATGTATGGAATGCTAGGATGCTAGCTCTTGATGTGTTGTTTAAAGCCCCAGAAGGCACAAAATATGTATCATTCATATGTGTGTGCATGTTGAATGTATGGAGGTCAGAGAACAACTTGTGGGAGTCATTGGTTTTTTGTTACCATGTGGTCTCTAGCCTGAGCTCAGGTGATTAGCCTTGGTGGCAAGCACCTTTGCTGAGCCATCTCATTGGTCTTCAGGCATGTGTTTTCCTTTTTGAATCATGTCTCAGAACTATTATTATGGGGGGAGAGGCTCGTGTAGAGGTTAAAAGATGATGTTGTGGGTTTTGTGCCCCATTCCTATCTTTTTTTTGTGGGTTCTGGGGATTATAGGCAAGTCTCCAGGCTTGTGTGGTCACTCAGAACCTTTACTGATGATCCCTCGTCAGTCTCTGTGGCCCTTTAAGCCTTTATCTGGCCTCTTTCCTTTGTCTTAAACGCTTTTAATGTCAAACGCTTTTAATGCATCTCCAGCCCCAAATACTTTTAATTATGAGTATGCACAGCATGTGGGTACGTGTATGTGAGCACAGGTATCCACGGAAGCCAGAAGGTCCCCTGGAGCTGGAGTTGCAGGTAGTTGTATGCCACCATATGGGAGCTGGGAACTGAACTCAGGTCTTTTGCAAGGAAGCGTGCAAGTAGTTTTAATGGCCGAGCCAGCTCTTCAATCTCACATTGACAGCTTTTATGTTTCCACTTTCATGAAAAAAGCGTGGAGACCACCAGGCTACATGCAGCCCCTTCAGTGTGAACATTTGGCCCTATCCACTTTGGCAAACACGCATTTACATCTTGCCAAATTCTAGAATTTGAGGGGCATGTGGCCTGAAGAGTAAGAACATAGATCTGAATTTGGACTCCTTTTTTGAATTCTCATTAGTCAAGTTGGATTCTGGTTGTTCTAGTCATGTCAGGGCCAGCTAAGGACTAGGGTAAGTAGAGGCAGACTAGCATGGAAGTCCAAGACTCAACTCCAGAAGCATCCACCAATGCTTTCATACCGTGATCGTGTGAACACACCTGCCTCTCCACCTGTTCTGCACACCTTTAATCCTAGCAGAGCCAGGTGGATCTCTGTGAGTCTGGCCTACAAAATAAGTCCAGGACAGCCAGGGCCGTTACACAGAGAAACTGTTTCGAAGAACCAAACCAAAAAACAAAACGAGTGGAATGGACCGCCTTCCAGTTGTCCACTGGGCTCAACTTCACCTGACCCATCTTCCCCAGTATTAGGCTGTTTTCCCTCATGGGTTTGGAAACAAGCGAGAGGGCCCCAGGGAAGCAACGCCCTTTGTGGCCTTGTCCACTGTGGACTATGAAAGGAGGGCATGTGGGCAAACTACTAAGTTCAGGAAGAGTGGAAGAAATGATTGCTGTTTAGATTTACAGAACCGCAGGACACCTGTCTAGGGTACCAGGGGCCCACACACATCTTCTGGCCACAAACCACGCATGAGAAAGGGTGGGCCAGTCTGTGACCACCCATCTCCTGTATAACCTGCCCTGAAATCCTCTGTACGGTGCCATCTGAACAGCTAGTTTATCAGAATAAGGCTCTTTCTACGCCACGGCCTTGTCTGCCCATTTGTTCCCATCCTATATAGTGCTCTCAAGGTTAATTCTGGCTGTTCTAGTCATGTCAGGGCCATAAAGACTGGGGGAAGAAGCAGCAGACTAGCATGGGAATCCAAGACTCAACTCCAGAAGGTCCATCAGATAACATAAAAATTTCAGCATACTGTGGGAGGTCTGCATGTCCCGATGTAAATTTCTCACATATTATCTGTTGAATCATGTAGGTGGACAAGGTCCCTACATGCCTGTGTAAAAACATCCTGCTTCTTTAGTGCCTCATCAAAATCAACAAGATTAAAATAAAGAAAAAAGTATTAAGTTCTTTTGATTTTTTTTCTTCCATCAAGAAAACTCTTGTGAATGATGTATTTAAGTACTACAACATTTTTATATCTTAGGGGTAACATTCAAATATAAAGTAGTGGTTCAGAATAAAGCCAAGAATTACAAAACATTTGTTACTGCAAGCAATTTTAATACAAAAGTGTGTCTTGTTTTTAAACAGTTCATTGGTAGAGCTTCAGTTTCTGCCTCAATTAAAACCAATTGAGATAATCACACAGCAACATGGTCAGAGCTGACAAGGAACAGCAGCGAAAAACCAGGAGCCCCAGACAGCCCCTCTTTGTGGTCACTTGGTCAGCTGACTTTATTACACACAGAAAAGACGGAAGCAAACGGGACTGGTGAACACGTGTGCTGGTGAACTCCGTTAAAGGATGAGCAAGTGTTTGTCTTAGGTCCACATCAAAATAGGCTTATGGAATTCATTCCTCAGTTTGTGGGAGGTTGATCGACCATTTAAATAAATAGAAAAAAAAAAGCAGATAAACAAATGTGTAATTCACAGTGCCACCAAGGAGCTCCCACTGTGAATTCCCAGGGGCCTGGGGACACAGGAGTCACTGATGGCTAGGTTGGACAGTTAACTTACAAATCAGTTTAAAACCCCAAAGTTCTGAAGTTTCCTTTTACCCCTGAATCCTAGCAGCTATGTGCCCTTTAACACCCAGTACTGAGACATTATTTTTAGACAGTATTGCAATGAACTCTTTGCTGTATCATGTGCAAAAGCTATCTAGATGAGGTTCTGTCTCTTTAGCTAAAATTACATTGACAGTAAAACAATGGAAATGCAAGCTTAAGTGCCCTCTCCTCAGTTCTTACTAATCGAGGTGTCTGTGATTTAAAAAGAAGAGTTCCTTAAACTTCGCGGAATTCTTATTTTTTAATATAATTTATCTTGCTGATATAGCAAGTCAAGTTTATAAAGAAGATGCATTTAGGAATAATCCTAAAAGATAAAGCAGGTTTATAACCCTGCACCACATGAAACCCTATTTAGAGGCTTTTCTTTTTAATACACATTTGTGTCTTGACCTTTTGTTTTCCTCAAATATTTCATCTCTGGGCCCCATCTGTTACAGGGCTACCAGGAGGCAAATTTTATCTACATAAATATTCACATGAAAATAGTAACTTACAAAAAGGAAAAAAAATAAGGCAGCTTCATAACACAATTATTCTTTTACAATTTTAACAATATAACTTCTCCCATTCAGAATAAATATACACCCAATGTATGGAGCAGGATTAAAGTGGATAGTGGTGTGGGGTGCTTGTACAGTGTTATCGCTTGGGACATGGAGTCCTGGGGGAGGCAGTGGTGGTCTTCTTAGACATGGTTGGGATTTTGGAAGGCTTGGCAAGCCCTCTTCTGGAGCTGCCCTGGCCCCCTGCAGCACTGCTCTCAGAAGTATCTGAACAAGCTGACTGCGTCTCAAGAAGGTCAAAGTCAGAGGCATCGCTTCCTCGACGGCTGCTTGCTCGACTCCCTGCCCGACTCCCCGCACGACTTCCTGGACGGCTGGCGGACTTCTTAGGGTCTGGAATTTAAGAATAAAGCAGGACACTTAATGGAGAAGGCATTGAAATGGAAACACTTGTGACTGAGGCCATGGGGCTGCTGCTAAAAGCTCTTGATTTGCTGAATGGCCTTGGGGAAAATCACAGCCATTCTGAATACACATTTCACCATAACAGCAGGTGATGAGCCTTTTCTAGCTTGTGAGGCTACTATGGTCCCTAGCAGAAAGCAGGTGCTGTCAGCGGCTGGACCACCTTTCAAAGCTGCGCAGTCATCACGGCACAGGTGGGAGAACTGATGAGGGTGTAGCATATGTGAGCAGGTGCAGATGGGAGGGAGCCGAGTTTCAAGTTCCCAGGAGGAGGAGCAGCCAGCCAGCTCCACTTTCCCCGGTCACCAGCAGCCATAGAAGACATGGTGCAATGGGCAAGTGACTAACAAGCAGCTTGCTTTAGCTCTGGGCTGGTGCTTTCTTCCTTTCAGCTGCGATCATTTCTGATCCAGAACAAGGACTCCATGTTGAGTGTAGGAGGTTAGAGTCTGTTGCATTGACAAGAAAACCAATGGCTGCCTAAAAACTGCAAGTGTCTTTCTGGGCAGGACACCAAGCACTCTTCCCAGCACTGGCTCCTGAGAGGCCAATGCTTCCCCAGTTCACAGTAGCTGGGTTATTCCTCCCATCCTCGGCCCCACGCACTGCAGGTACTTACCTGCCCGGTTAGTTTTGGCACCTGTGGAAGCTGGGGAAGAACTATTGCTGGTGTCGCCAGCAAGGGATGTTCGGCTAGAATGAAAAGTTGGTGTTGGTCGTTTCAGCTTGCTGCCTGTCGATGGAATAACCTTCAAAATAATAAAAGATCATATTTACTTGATAAAATCTTTGATAGGTATGTAATTAAATTGTTTACTTAAAAGCTTCTTTATAGATAACCATTTGAGAAAGCAAATTAAAAGTCCAGGAAAACAAAGATTTATTTACAAAATGTCCTATATCATGGATTTTTAAAAAATATTCTCAAAAAGGTTTTATGGTCCAATTAAAAATGTCAGAGCGTCTCCTGACACCTGTCACGCCCTAGGGATGACAACCTTCCCATGTCTGTTGTCCTGTTCTACACTTCCCTAGAAAATGTGACATTTTCAGTAGCAAGACACTATGGTTACAAATGACTACAGGGATGGGTTCCAAGAAGAGAAATCCAAAACCCCTATGTGCCAATGTGCTGGGGTGGCAATGTAAAGCAGCTCAAGTGACATGCACCTGCCATCACTAAGCACACACAGCAACTGTAGTCAAGACTTCTTTATGAGCCAGCCTGTTATCTAGAGGCTTCTTCCCAGGAAATGAGGATTGAATCTTGTCTCTCCACTTCTATCACACACCCTTCCTATTAGGTAAACTGTCTGGGCTCCTTGCTGTTTGCCCTATGGCCCAGGGAACTCCTGTTCACTTCTTACCTGAGCCCACACTGTGACTGTACAATAACCTTCCTCCCCAAGCAGACACTGCTCAGCCCATGGACTGCAGAGGCTATGCTGACGGGGTCACCTTGTCAGAGTGGCCTCGTCTCTCAACACCACTTGAAGCTTTCTGCTTCTGTGTTTCCATTTTTAAGAACAGTACTTTTCATTGCCTGACATCTATATCTGCTCACTGCCTCTTTGTCCCACATTAAAGCATCACTTTCATAAAAGCAGGAACTTTTATTTTACTGATGTACTCTCACATCTTAGCACGTAAAACTATGTGGCAGCAAAGGAGGAATACATGATGCATAGAAGCATGTCCTAACCTGAACAGGAGTTGCATTTTATGACTGCTTCTTCTGGTGGGAGCTATATTACCTATGTGATTTTATTTTTTAATATCATAGACTTGCATGTAAAGAAAGAATATTTTAACATCTGATATTACTTATAACATGGTATACAATTCCAGTTTCTCTTTGAAATAAGTCGGGCAAATTGTTTTCCAGAACCTTTAAGATGCTTAGATAGAGAGGAAAGCGCCTATCTCATTGTTCAGGTTCAATGTCTTCATAAAGGAAAAGCAAAAGCGACAGGAATTAACTGACACTCAAGCAGAACTCTCCTGGCCACCGGGGAGGAGAAGCACCAGTTCCAAGAGCTATCCTTCCTGAGCACTGCTGCTTGGAGTCCACCGCTCTGGGGCCTCTGGGATGCGGCCCTAAGCTAGGGCCTGGCCTGGCCACAGGCTATCAATGAGTAAAGAACTTGAGACAAAAGATCACATTGTAAAATAAAGCAAAAAGGCTCATCCCTCCACATCATATGCAATCTGTGTCATGATCAACATTGACAATTTTCACAGTGGGGATTTTTGGAGCTGGAGCCTTCAGAAGGGAAAAAGTAAGGGCAGGCTGAATCTCGGGTTCTCGGGCAGTGGCTGGAGTTTGAGCTGGAGTGGGCTATGTCCACAAGTGTCAGCTCACTCACAGCTGCTGGCTACTGTGCCTCTGTGCCCTTCTGCAGCTGAAGCGTGCCTGACTGAAGGAACACCATGCTTAGAGGGTTAGAACCCAGTGTTTCCTGCAGGGGCTGAGAGAAGCTAAGTATGCCACTGTTACACTGGCTTCTCTGCCCAGGTTTTTTTTTTTTTTTTTTAAATAATTTATTCTTATTTTATGTGTATTGGTGTTTTTGCCTGTTGGAGGAGACTGATCTTGGAGTTATAGACAGTTGTGAGCTGCCATGTGGGTTCTGGGAATTGAACCCGGGTCCTTTGGAAGAGCAGTCAGTGCTTTTAACTGATGAGCCAGGTTTTGTTTCATTTTTTCCTTTTCCTCTTTTGAGACAAGTTCTCAATACACAGCCCACATGGCTTTGACATCATGATCCACCAGCCTCCACTTCCCAAAGCTGGGATTCCAGGTGTGTGCTACAATACCCAACCATGATTTGTTTCTCTATAACACTGTTCCTCCAGAAGTGTTCAGATATTTTAACAGCTGCACTTGGACATGCTTAACTGTTGGTATGTGCATTCAAAATAAAGCTATGGAAGTCCAGGTGCCTAGATCATGGAACCAAGAAGGTGGAACTGGAGCCCCAGAGCAGTGGTCACTAGTTGGGAAACTGTGCTGGGCTGAAATCGATAGCACCCATGCCTTGGACCCATGTGGCAGCACCAATCACCCTGAGTAAGGGTCTTGCAAATCATCCTCTCGTTCTACACACATAGAACATTGGTGAACATGCATTGTAGTTTAATTTCAAGTGTTTATAACTCGTCTGTGTAGCTGACAACTGGAGATTCCAAGAGGCCTAATTACAAGTAATAATAAGTAAATGGCCAGGAATGACTGTTATCAATCATCCTGAACACATGTCATGCTAAGAACTGGCAAAGCTTGTTTTAGGCCTCTCTTATTCATCTCCAGTTTTGGTGAATCCGAGTTAGAAACTCCTGAAAACACTTGACCAACTCGATCAATCAGCTGTGTCAGCAAGCATCCCAGAGATGGAAGAGACACTGGGCTCATGTCAGGAAGAAGAGCCGGGCAGGGTCTTGGCATGAGTGAGGGCCTCTTTGTGACTATGTCCCACTCAGCAAAGCCATACTCTACCTCAGGGCTGAGTAGCTGGAGGTCAGGACAGTGGCTGTCCCTGACAGGGGTGCCAGATTTACTGTTTACCAACCAGGGTTTGTCATAACAGCGAGAGAACTGAAGTGGAGTCTGTGAAATGGAAATCCGAAGGGAAGGGCAGGAACAATTGAAAATGGAACAGAAAGGGGAGTAAATTGGAAACAACAACAACAACAATAACAACAACAAAAGATACTAAATTTTAAACAAACAGAAAACAAATAAATACATGTAATTCCAATGGGCAGAGGTGAGCGGTTCGAAAGGTACTCTTACCTGTACCACTGTGCCAGCTCATCTGTCATCTCTGGCTGCACAGACAGTACCTGACTATTCAAACCAGTAACCCTAACTCTGAACAAGCTCAGCCTCACACTGGGGATAAGAGGACAGACCTGTCTCAGATGTGACCAGCCTGACCAGAGACTTTACTAAGTACCTCTGTGCACTGTGGGCATCTGGGAAGAATTGCTCTGCATGTTTTTATGTTCTTTTTCTTGCTAGTCTTTTCAGAGGCTGCCCATCAGTGAACAGATAGGACGGGAAAAGACAGCATGGAGGAGGTCAGCACATACCTTGGCCCCGCTGGCTGGGGTGGCTGGAGAAGAAGGCATGGATGTACAGCTGTGGTTACTCTGACTAGCACTTGAGCTGGAGCGGGTGGGAGAAGCTGCCCGGGAAGACGGTTTGGATCTTCGACCCCGTGACCGGAATGGAGTCATCCCCTGGGATGCCCCTTCTGGCAGGATGAATTTTTCTCTAAGTTCTATGTTAGTTCTGCCTCGTGCTAAAATGAGAATGAAAAACATGCATGTTGTCAGTTATCTTAAAAATGTATCTTGGATGGTCATACAGCTGCTTGACCCCATGATAACAGTAAGCTGTGCATAGGCTCTATACCACCTATGGATTCTTTAAAAACAGCTTTGTCATGTTCTGACCTACAGCAGACACACTGGCTAAGAGCCTAGCTTGCTGTAACAAGCAAGCCTGGGAACAGATGACCATCCGGTTCTGCTGTCACGGTCTGGCTTTGCTGCTGTCACCTGGGGTAAGCAAACTGTAGCTGCTCAAGGAGACACAGGTGCAACAAGATACAAGCCTTAATCAGACTTTTATTTTCTCTCTCATAGACATGTCTACTTTTTGCTGGAATTTTGCAGGCTGTATGGTGATAATATAGTGGAGAAAAGCACATTAATGAAAGCAAGACTCTTCCTTCTGAGTTCTATCAATAACAATTCTAAAGAAAGGGGTCCAGGAAGCCAGGATAGTAAGGATGAGGACAGAGTCTTTAAGAAGTAAACATGTAGGGAGAGAGAGATCAAGACCATGCACAAAACTGTGAGTGAGAATGTGTTAAGAAAAAAAGCTGGAAGCAGTCGGAAGCTGAAGGAGCAACTGCAAGTAGGAGAGGAATCGCAGTTGAAGAATCTGGGAAAGCACTGAAGGCCAAATAATGCTGCCTTGTGACTTTCTGGAGCGGTAGGACCAGAACTTAAAGTATGGATTTAATCATAGACCTCAAGTACAGCCAGAACAAATGTTAATGTAAGACACTGTTCCTCTGAAACAGATCCCATGATTTCTCAGTGACAATGCCCTACAGTAAGTATGAGCCTGAACATCCATTCTAGACTACATTTTAAAAATATACCAAACATATCTGGTGGTGGAGTCTCAACTGAGTAAACATTGGATAGTTGCTTCTAAACAAACTGCCTGAAAAACAGCAGAGGATATAAGAGGAACTCTTAGAAATGGCAACTAGAGCCAGGTGTGGTGGTGCATGCCTTTAATCCCAGCACTTGGGAGGCAGAGGCAGGCAGATCTTCCTGAGTTCGAGGCCAGCCTGGTCTACAAAGCAAGTCCAGAACAGCCAAGGCTGCACAGAGAAACCCTGTCTTGAAAAACAAATAAAAACAAAAAAACAAAAAGAAATGACGACTAGTTATAGACAGCCACACTTACAATGTTTTAGAGAGGCTACAGGCAAGTGGCAGGATAAGCCAGCTACTTCAAGGCTGAGGCAGGGAGAATGTTTCAGCCCAGGAGTTTGAGACTAGCTTGGGAAAACAGCTAAATTCCATCTCAACACACACCCACACCCACACAAAGAAAGAGGACCACCTGTAATAACAGAGGGATAAGACTGTGTTCCTCCCATATTCAAATTTATACAGTATGGCCACATGCAGCTCTATACTGGATTTTCATTGGCATCTCTATCCCATTAAGACAAAAGACGGAAGCACCTACGAAGACTGGTCAAGCCACAGCAGAGGTGGCCTGTCTCCCACCTTAGCTCATCTCTTCACCCTGCCTCAATTGCCACTCCTGGCCATTCTCTCTCTCTCTTTTTTTTTCCTGGCCATTCTCTTTATGGCATCCCCCACATCAGTTTGTCTCCACTACTCCATGGTAATTGCTGGGTAAAGGCTTACTTCGTAAGAGGATCTTTTTTAATTTTATTTTTTGTTTTGTTTTTGTTTTTGAGACTGGGTTTCTCTGTGTAGCCTTGGCTGTCCTGGACTCACTTTGTAGACCAGGCTGGCCTCGAACTCACAGAGATCCACCTGCCTCTGCCTCCTGAGTGCTGGGATCAAAGTCGTGTGCAACCACTGCCCGGCTTATTTTATTTTTTAAAGATTCATTTTCTTATGTATACAGTGTTCTGCCTGCATGTACATCTGCACGCCAGAATCTCATTATAGATGGTTGTCAGCCACCATGCAACTGCTGGAAATTGAACTCAGGACCTTTGGAAGAGCAGCCAGTGCTCTTAACCTCTGAGCCATCTCTCCAGCCCAAGAGGACCTTTTAAAAATTTTTGGTTTTTTGAGACAGGGTTTTTCTGTGTAGCCTTGGCTGTCCTGGACTCACTTTGTAGACTAGGCTGGCCTCCGCCTACACAGCAATCCGCCTGCCTCTGCCTCTCTAGTGTTGGGATTAAAGGCATGTACCAGCTAATTTTTTGGTTTTTCAAGATAGGGTTTCTCTGTGTAATAGCCCTGGATATCCTGGACTCTCTTTGTAGACCAGGCTGGCCTTGATTTCACAGCCTGCCTCTGCTTCCTGAGTGCTGGGATTACAGGTGTGTGCCACCGAGCCTGGCTAAGAGGACCTTTTTTAAAAATCTTAGAACAGATGAAAACCACAAGAAAGCTGGCTTGGGAGAGATGGCTCATTGGGCATAAGGACCCAAGCTTGGATCCCCAGAAGCCATGTAAATGCCAGGTGTGGCAGTGCCCATGTGTAACCCGGTGCTGGAGAGACACAGGGAGGTCCTGGTTAGCCAGTCTTAGCCCAAACAGCAAGCTCCAGGGTTGGTGAGAGAAATGACTCTGCTCTCACTGTTCCTCTGCCAGGAGCAACAGCTGCTCATTCCTGCAACCTACAGCATATCACAATGAACATATTAGCATATCTGTATTTCTTTGAGCAATTGTATACACACTTTTAGGTACCAGATATTTTAATATAAAGAAAATATTCCTCCATCTCCTATATGTCCCATGTTAAATTTCAACTAACTGTAAAGTATAAGTTTATTATATATGTATTACTTGACTGGTTAAATGTTGTACTTCTAACTTGTTTATAATTTTAAAAATATTATATCCAATGCTATGACAACTTCTAAAATCTTGTACACATCCTGATATGGATTCTTTAAGATAAATTTCTACAAGTAGGTTTGATGTGGGAGGAAGAGACATTTCCTTCAGTGCCTATGCTCCTTAAGTTACCCTAACTAAACCCTGGTTCAATGTGTATATACATGCACAGAATCCTAAACCGGTCTTTTTGCTTTTGTTTTAGATTTATGTATATGAGTGTCTTGTCTGCATGTATGTGTACATACCAAGAGTACCTCATGCCTGTAGAGGTCAGAAGAGGGAGTAGAATCCCAAGAAATGCAGTTAGGGATGGCTATGAGCCACCAAGTGGGTTCTGGGAACTGAATCTGCTGTGTCCTCTGTAAGAGCAGCTCCTCACTGCTGAGCCAGCTCTCCAGTTCTTCATTTCATTTATTTGTTTGATTGTTTTTTGAGACAGGGTTTCTCTGTATAAGTCTTGCTTCTTGTTTTTATTTTATATCATATGCATGTGAGTATGGGTGGGGGAGCAGGGAGAGGGGAAGGTGCTCATAGAAGGCAGAAGAGGGAGCTGTAAGTCTCCTGATGGGGGTACTGGGAACTGAACTCTGGTCCCTTGCAAGGGCATTATACAGTCTTAACTGCTGACCTAGTCATTTCTCCAGCCTCCAAACCATCTTTTAAATCTCCATAAATGAAGATTCCTAGATTTTTACTATCCCAGGGAAGTAATGTCTAACCCTTTAAAATATACAAAGTACATTAGGCACAGGTATATCCATTTTTAAAAAGCAGGGACATTTAAAATTAAATTAATTTACTTATTTTGTGCATATGTGGGTGGGTGCTCTGTAATGTAAGTTTTGGTTTCTTTGTAAACTCAGTTATGTTATGTAAATGTTCTTGTTTTAATCCCAAGTGTGGGATTTTAGTTTAGGCTTTAGTATGCCCACCTCGTGTGCAGCGTGGTCTAGGATTCTGAGGAAGATAAATACAGGGGCTTGGAGAGAGAAAAGTGTGATGCATGGCATGCAGCACTTTGGTGAGACCAGAGTTGCACAGTGTGCCGTTTGCTGTTAATGAAGTTTGGTATTGTCTCAAAAGGCCAGGTGGTGGTGGTACAGGACTTTAATTCCAGCACGGGGGGCGGGGGGATGATAGCAGGCGAATCTCTGTGAGTTCGAGGTCAGACTGATCTACAAAGCCAATCCAGGACAGCCAGGGCTACATAGTGAGACCTTGTCTCAAAAAACTAAAAACGGGTATTGTCTCAAAAGAACCCAGCTGATTCTAAACAGCTGGGAGAAGTAAAGGGGTCTGTGGCCTCTCTCGCCACTAACCTTTCTCTCTTACCCAAGGTTAAGGGGTTGGTAGAAGGAATGTAAAGGCTTTAATACCCCCAATAAAACAGTTTTTAAAAAGAGCATCAACAGTGCTCATGCCGCAGTGTACAGGTAAGTGAGAGCATGACCTGGGGAACTAGATCTCTCCCTTCCACTACGGAGGGTCCAGTCATCAGGCTTGGCAGCAAATGCCTTTACCTGCTGATCCATCTCATCTCGATAGGCCTAGAAGCACTGTGCTTTTTTTTTTTTTTTTTAAACTCCATCCAAAGCCTTATGTATGATCTCCATTGCCACAGATGAATTAAGAAAACAAATAAAACCCTCTGTGGCAGTATCAGAAAACTGTAAGTGGCAAGTCTATCTAGTGGAATATTATGTTTTACATTTGGCTAAAGCAGCACATGATTTGAGATCTTTTAGCAATTCAGTAGCTATGTAACAGTAACAAATGAACGCTATCAATAATCTTGTCAGTGTATCACCCTCTAAGGCTCACAGGCCCACAGAAGACAACAGCAATTGGTCCTACAGAAACCCTAGGAAGAACCTTATCTACTTCATCTATTTTTTGATGAAGGGTTTTACTGTGTAGTCCAGGCTACAACTCTTGATCTTCCTGCTTTTGCCTTAAGTACCTGGAATTATAGGCAAATGCTACCAGGCCTAGCAAGAAACTTGTATTCTTGGTGTTCATGTCCTTCCAACTCCCTGCAATGCACTCCGGGCCCTGGGCGCCTACTTCTAGCACTGTGTTGATGTGGTGGCAGTTACTGAGAGCTGCTGGTCAGTTCTGTCTTGGCCAGGGGACGCAAGTTGGTTGCTGAGCTCCAAGAAGGCAACGCTGGAGAGCTGGGGGAGTCTTACCTGTGCTCTGAAGGATGAAGAGGGCTAACAGTGGCCCACAGAAAATAGTACTAGGCTGCCCTCCCAAACTTCCTTCGAGTTCCAATTTTTACAGAGTAAGATAAAGATAAAGCAGGCAGTGTTCTCGCCAGACAGCAGCATAATATACTTGTGAATAGAGCAGGCAACAAACAAGCAGGCAACCAAGGATCATAAATGCCGCATGCAGCATCGCTGGTGCTTAAACAAGACAAGATATTGGGACTGTAACGGATTTAGAGAACATTTTTTGTTGTTCTTACAGAGACAAGGTTAAAAAGACGTTTGTGTTGCTACTTACTTAAAACAGTGAAAAGATTTTTAAATCAAGAACACTATTCATAATACGATTAAATACTAAAACTGATTAACTCCTTTTAGAGTTTATCATAAAAAGTATTATCAAACTTACATTTAAACACTTCTGATGGGAACTATTACTGTTTAGCTATTATTCTGGCTTGATGGAGTAAGTGCAGAATGAATTAAATTTATAGATACACCTAGACTCACGTGAGAACCATATCCTTTGCATCTCTGTAAATCTTTCAGAATGATTAAAAAAAAAGCCACACACAAAACTTGCAAAGAAGCTATGTTACTGTACTGTAAACATTGATTTTTGCTTAGTTTATGAATAAGCTTTAAAAACTTAATGCCCAGGGTGGACCAATGACACATACAGGGGACACCTGAAAGTATAGGGTGGTGGTCAGGACCACCTGCTTAAGAGCCTGGCTGGCTCTGACTTCAAACACTGCCTGGCTGACCCTTTTGTAAGTTATTTAAGATGTCCATACCTCAAGTTCCTACTCTATAAAATAGAGATAACAGAATCTATACCTCATAGAATAGATATGAGATGCAAATGTGTTCTAATTTTTAAAGTGCTTATGTAGAGGTATTTACTAAGTAGTACTCACATTCTGTGGATACCATTTCAATAGGAACACTTTATACCCTGCCACCATGGAGCATTATAAAAGCAATGCTTTGGCTATTTTGAGCATTCACCAAGGCAGCAGATTATCACAGAGCCAAGAGGTGTTACAGTTTAGGAAGCAAAGCCATTCTCAAAGGACCAGGGTACAGGGGAAGAGGGACAAAGCATAAAAGCCAACCTATGGGAGACTGACTGGAAATTGAAGAGCTGGAATCAGAGCGCTTTATTTTACTCCCAGGATGATGAACTGGAATAAAAAAGATGTAAACACAAAGACAGAGACAGAGTAGGAACCACAGAACTAGTCAAGGAAGACAAACAGCGGGGGCCTCCTGTGTATCAGAAGAGAGGAGTGGATGTGGCTGGGCAGAGTGCAGCCGCTGGGATTTGGCCATTTGTCCCCTGTTGCAGCTGCAGCTACTGTCTCCTCAAGCTAAGTTGATGGTGTTCTGTTGCCTGGGGGGTGGGTAGCTGTTTTTCCCTGTCTTGTTTAGGCAACTGCCTGTGGTCCTTTAGCTTTCCCCCATTAAGGAAAGTCCCTAGTCCTCTGCATGCTGAGTCTCGGTCACAGACATTACAGTCCAAAGGATTGAGGCTCTAAGAAAGAAGAACCTGAAAGTGTGCACAAGGCTTCGCTCTAGCTTAGTGCCAACGCCATATCCCAATATAATGCCACACTAATACATTCTTTTCTGTCTTTGAAGACAAGGTTTCATTCTAGTTCAGTCCGGCCTTGAGGATGTTAGGAACCTGAGGATGACTTTGAAATCCTCACTCCTGTGTTTTTTCCTGACAGCATCAGCTTCTTCAGATTTTTCTACCTGAAACCCAGGTTCTAGTGTGTGCTGGATGGGAGGATATCAGACACCTTAAGAAGACAAAAATCAGAAAGGCCCTCCATCAATGCTTCCCAGGAAGTCATGTGGGCTGCTGACACGACATCCACTATGTCATACATGTGGAGGTGTTTCCTTACCTCGGCAGGGATCATTTTTCACTAGAAACTCATCCAAGGCCATCCATCCTCCACCAACACGGACCATCACAGTGCTGCGCAGAATACGGACCAGCCGCAACTGCTGAGAATCCCCAAACTGGAATCAAGGGGGAAATTCAGTTAACAAGAACACCTTAGTGTACACTTACAACCCCACCCCCCTAAAAAGCAGACTGTATTCAGGAATGATGTGATAGTGGGGACGACTTCTGAACTCAATTTTGCATGTTTACGTTGTCATAAAAAGGTTAGCAAATAGGAGAGCAGAAAGACTGTGCTGTGAAGCACTGTCCTGAAATCCTTCCACTGGAGTAGTTAGCTCCCGACAGCCACACCCTGACTCCCACACCAAAGGCAAGGGAGGGAAGACGGGCATGTGTTTGTTCACTTGGATTCTTCTGAAGATTCTGTCCAAGGGAACACCCTGCGCTGTTATGTTTATTTCCCTAAAGAAGGGGGGTGGGGGAGTGTGTCAACTTCTGAATACAGTGTGCTGCAGAGTTAGGTGGACGGCAGCAAATACTAAGTCAAGCATTAGGGAACCTCTTGCGAAGCATCCTCATTACAAGCTTAAGGAAAGGCTGTGATTTTCTTCATCCGGTGTTCAGAAGTATACCCTAAATGTTCTGATTGTGATGTCACCAAGAGAAAAAGTTTTCAAGCTGAACAAGTGATTAGGTAGAATTAAAATTTAGTTGAAGAAACAGAAGTTTTAATCTCTTATTGTGATTAGAAACTGTGCAATAATCATTCTGGACCTTAGCACAAGTTATGATGAGCTCTTCATTGTCTTTGTTCCTAATCGCCTGCTGCCCAGTTCCACCGTTATCACCTGGAGCTTCCCACTGAGTACGCTGACCTTCCCCCAAATGAACAGCAACAAAACAAGATTCCAAAACAAATGCCAAACAAAAAGTTAGAGAAATGGAATTCCTAAGGTTATGAAGAAGAATGTTTGGGGGCAGGGAGGTAGAGAGAAGGAGTTAACCACTTAATTAGGATTTTCAAAGTTATAGAACCGTAACTTTGAAACAGGGAGAAAAACGGAAACTGCAAGAAAGGATGTCTGAGGAGGACACACAACCACTCTCCTCAGTAACGTAAGTGGGTGGCTATCTCTGTATTCCTCTGCTGTCTGACTCAAACGCACTCTACGCATAGGAAGGCGTCTGAAGGATGCAGTCTCTTCCCTCTCCAGCCATTTACTTAAAAAACAAAGTTTTACATCGTTTGTCCCATAGAGCATTTAAACATTTACACAAAGTGGCCAGAGTGACAAACGGTGAAGCAGAAGCAGCACTTTTCACAGCTATAAGGACAAAGACTCTAGAAATAACTGGTGTGTCACTAGTAACCTGAGCCACTGTTTTGGGTGAGGAAAGGAAAGGCTATGTGTGTCTCCCAGGGTCAAAAGGAAAGGGTGGTTTAGGTTACTTTCTTCTTACACTGCTACGCCCTACAGGCTGTTATCCACTGATCTCACGGCTGCTTTCCCTTAATATCTCCCCAAAGCTGTCTAAAGGATTCTAATTTGTTTCTGCTGAGCTGCAGAGACCCACACACTAGCATTCCAGGTGGTGTGAGGACTGCATAGCTCTGGAGGCCTGCAGCGCAAGGCTGGGGGAGAGCCACGGCAACTCAGACAGAGTCTCAACAGCCACTGTTTCCTTCTCCCACAAGTGACTTAGGCTCTTACGCCATTAGATGTGAGTGTGACATGCGACCTCTGAGGCCTCCAATACTACATACATAAAATGGGCTTCATAATTCTGCTCACAATATTAGAATGATTCATCAAACCCTCCCCAGGTTAATGGAGCAGTGGAGGAGGGTGTCAGTGCCCCATCAAAGGGACCCTAGTGGGTACAGTCAACAGGAAGGTGCTGGGCACCTGACTACAATCACTGACTAGTTGTAGAATTGGGGACAGACTTCAGGGATGTGTAAGGCAAGTGTTGTTTTGTAGACAGACTGGCCTTGAACTCACAGTGATCCCCCTGCCTCTGCCTCCCTGAGTTCTGTGATTATAGGCATGCACTAGCACACCTAGCTCATTATTACAAATTCTGAGACAGGGACTTGTTAAGTTTCCAAAGATGGCTTCAAACTTGCCTCACAAGGAGCTAGGAGTACATGTATTAGGAAGGTATTATGCCCAGCTTGTGGTGCTTTATTTAAAGCCAGCTTGACTATTCTCAGTTTTATATCTTTATAGCCTTTGTTTTCCCACTGGCCCAGAATATTACCGTAGTTAGTGATTATTGCAGTAGCTAGAATTTAACATTGACTGAGAACTTCAATTAACTTAGTGTTTCTGACTTCCGGTCAGACAGATTGATTTTACTCATGCAACTTCCTTCCACATTTGAGAGACAGCACCAAAGAACCCTCAAAAGAGATCTCAGAGGTTAGAGTTGCCAAGTGGAGTCAGCACTTTGCATATTTGTGCAAATCTGATTTGAGCATATTTCATATTGAATGGTTAGCTATAATCTGTTCCATACTTCTCAGGTACCTCTGAATTATGCAATGCAAATGTAAATACCTGTATCTATTAAGTTAGTACTTAGATAATATTAAGATACACTCAGGATTTCTGACTCAAGTGTATATCACAAAATTTGTATTAACTATCAAAAGACTGGTAATGAGTCAGAACTGTGCCAATGGTATTCTGACCCCAAATATAGACATGTAAGACTACTGTTCATTACAGGTGGAATGGGCTGATAACAGAGCCTCAATTTCCTCGAGTTGTAATAGTTACAACTCAGTGCAGAGTAATACCACTGTCTTTAGCCAGCCCAATCTGGAATGATAAATTTCATCTTGTTATTATCTTTTTAAAAAAATATAAAATTGTATCTTTTTGCTGTTAAGGTAGCTTTTGTGACAATAGTTCTGCTAGCAGTTTCTCCACTTGGTAAGACAACCAGATGTGACTCAGGCATGCTTCTGATTATGTCCTCTCCCCATAGCAAGGAACAGGCAACATCAGCTACAAAGACCACAACCACCAAGAAGGACATTGCAAGGCACACGGTACCTGATTGCCGAGGAAGAACTATAGACAGTAACAGTAAAGAATGCAGGGGAAAAAGAGAACATTTTTGTCAATTAATACTATGAAACAGCAATTTTATCACATTACCAGTGTAAGTGTACACACTGACCACATTCTTACTGGGCATCTGCCACAGGACGATGAATCTTACACACAATGTCTGAACTCTCCATCTTGTGCTCCTTTTGTAAACCCATCTCTCGTTGGTAATTAAACAACAAAAAATAAACACACAAAAGCAAGATCTAACCTGTAACAGAACTACCTGGAGCTTATTAAGTGCTCTGGGCTGCACTGAGAGGCAGAATCGCCCAGCTCTCTTCAACCTCAAAAAGCATGGGTTTGGGGTACTTAAAGGACACCCCCTGTCCAGTGCTGGTGGCGAGCCCAGGGTTCTGTACATGTTATTCAAGTACTTTCCTACTGAGCTACACCTTCAGCCCTGAGGACATTCTTGCATTGCTAATAGAACTTGAGTGTTTCTGTGTTCCAACGGAAAGTGGCCATCTAATCTTCTTTGCTAACCACAGATTATTTTCTTAGACTACTATGATCTCTTGGCAAGCTGATGAATGTAGTTTAGGAGTCCTGGTTTAGTTCCCTACTACATCCCTGACTCTTGTCCCAGGAGAAGCTAAAACGCAAGTGTAGTTTACTGTTACTTCTGGTCACATCTAACAAGTCTTTCCAGGGAAGGTCGCTGAGCCTGGCTCCCAGTGCATGTATCTCAGGTCAGCATGGGAACACTAATGTTGGTGTCTTCTATGAGCATGGGAGCCACTTAAGCTTACAACGACCAGTTCTTGTGGCTAAATCATCACACTTTTAAAAATGAAAACAACAAACAAAAAACCTAACATCAACAAAAAATAATGAAAACTTGTATGTGCACGAACACATCAGAGAACAACTTTTGGTGCATGTTTCTCCTTTCACCATGTGGGTTGTAGGACTTGAACTCAGGTTGTCAGGCTTGGTGGCAAGCACCTTCACATGCTGAGCCATCTTGAGGCCCCTCATGCTTTTTTTTTTTTTTAATTGAGACATTTTTGTGACATAGTCCTGGTTAGCTGGAAGTCATTGTGTAGAGCTGGGGTTACAGGCAGATTACCAGATTCTGCTTCATGAGTCATGTGATAAAACTGTTCCCAAAGGTACCTTACCTTTATTCCCCTACAGACTTTAGTCAGCAGTGAGATGAGTGCTCTAAAATATTTTCTACCTTGTCAAAGATAACTTACAGTCTTCCTGGATAATGCTAAATTTTCAGATGGAACTACACAGGGCATAAAAGTTGACACCTAGGGATGAAGGTCCATAGGTTCAGGCCGTGAAGGAACCAGGAGTGAAAAGGCAGAACAGTCTGGTCTAATGACCCCAACACAGTTGACTTTCCTCTTCCTTACCCGGTATTTATTCTCTCCAATCTGCTCCACCTGGAATCTTTTTGCACACTTGCACTGAGCCACTTGTCTTGTGACCTATTGGTTGATAAAGAGAAAGAGTATAAGGGCACAGAAGAACTTTGTTTTTAAAATGTAAACAGAGAAACTATTCATCATTTGTTTTTCAAACCTTTTTTTGCCTTTTTCTTTTGGAAACAAGATCTTACTCTCAAGCCCTGGCTGTCCTGGAACTTGTTATATAAACTAGCCTGGTCCCCAACTCAGAGAGATGTGCCTGCTTTTGCCTCCTAGTTGCTGGAATTAAAGGCATATGTGTGGTCTATTTTAGGTGTTTATTTTTTTATTTGAAATACCCATAGCCCTACTTGAGGTAAGAGATGCTGAGAAAGAAAAAAAAAAAAAAAAAAAAAAATCCACCATCATTGCTTCAAATTCTTTTTTTTTTCCTTCGAGACAAGGTTTCTCTGTGTAGCTTTGACTGTCCTGGACTCTCTTTGTAGAACAGGCTGGCCTCAAACTCACAGAGACCTGCTTGCCTCTGCCTCCTGAGTGCTGGGATTAAAGGCGTGCGCTACAACCTCTGGCTTGCTTCAAATTCTTTAAAGGAAAGTGCTAATATGGATTTGAAAGTGCTAATATAGATCTATCAAAATCAAATGACCAATAAAGTAAATTATGAACTGAGCCAAATTTCTACCTGGAAGCCTGACATTCCCAAGAAATCAGTCTCTTTCCACATTTATGTGGTTCTAGGGATTGAATTCAGGTCATCGGGCTTGTAGGGCAAGTGCTTTTAGCCATGATACAGCTCACCCCTTTATGCTACATCCAGAGCCCACTTGATCCCTATAAAGTCCCTCCACAGACTGTACAAGGCCAAGAATCACGTTGGACTTGTGCTCTAGACCAAGCTAGAACTCAGAAGTCAAAGGCCCCTAGAGCTTGATGAAAACAGCATACAAAGTTGGGTGTAGTGGTGCACGCCTTTAATCCCAGCACTTGGGAGGCAGAGGCAGAGGCAGAGGCAGGCGTATTGCTGTGAGTTCGAGGCCAGTCTGGTCTACAGAGAGAGTCCAGGACAGCCAAGGCTACACAGAGAAACCCTGTCTCAGAAAACAAAAACAAAACAAAAAACAAAAACCCAGCATCCAAAGTCTGAACCTGAAACATCAACTCTAAAGGATTGCTCTTCCCAAGATGAGTCACACATCCACATACATACAGGACAGTATACACCTATGCTTCAATACTCTACTCCAAACCCCCATACCTCATCTTCAATCTTATCTGCATCAGTTGTTGGTCGATAGGCATCCTTGTTGGGATGGAGGGCAGCCACAAATTCATAGTAGTCAATATAGCCATCCCCATCTCTGTCAAAAATGTCAGCCACAGCTGTCATCTCTAATTTGGTGGTAGGGAACTCTGGGGAAAAGAAAACATGATTTGAAATATTGAAATATATATATGCGACTGGTTGGTAATTATACAAATACCTTAAGAAAAAGAAATATATCTTGATTTTTTTTCCCCGCCTAAAAAACAATATATTATCTACTCTGGAAAATTCAGAAGATAACTTTTGAATATACAAATCATTTGGCTCAGTGGTTAAGACTATTGGCTGTTGTGGCAGAGGACTGAAATTCAATTCCCAGCACCCATGTGGTGGTTCACAGTCATCTATAGCTCCAGACCCAGGGACCTGATGGCCTCCTCTGACTTTGAAGGACAATCAAGCATATAAACATGTAGGAAAAAAAACCTCACACATAACATCAAGTGAATAAATTTAATTTTTAAAAGATATAAATCATTTAAGCACTAGCCATTGTTACGATTTTTAATGTTTTTACCTATAGACCCCTCACTTTTTTTGAGTCAGAATCTCATATAGCTTAGGCTGTCCAAGGATGACCTTGAACTTCTGACCCTCATGCCACTACTTCCCAAGCACTGAGTACAGATGTATATGAGCATAGTCTGTTTATGGGGTGTTGAGGATCAAATCCAGGGCTTCATGCATGCCACTCAAGCATTTTACTAACAGAGCTATAGCTCTAGAGCATTCCCCCATAAAACAAACAAACAAACAAACAAACAAACAAACAAAAAAACAAAACAAAAAACCAGACTTCAGGTACAGTTAAAAAAAAAAAAAACCCAAAATAAATAACTAAATAAACCCCTAAAACAGTATTGCAACAATCCATAGATTTATCACTTATTTTAAGATTTATGCCATCATTGCTGGATATTTAGAATGATGTCATTACTCTAAAACACTGTTGCTCTGGAATAGTATGCTGTCCTGCTGACTTTACAGTCACATCTGAATTCGTTTTAGTCCTAGCAAAATGAGATTCTTCCATCATGAAAACAACAGACCACACCCAGCCGGGAGCCTCTTCCCTTCAGACTGCAGGTCTTACTTCAGAAAGACTACTTTGCAGAATGTTGTAACTTCTACCAAGCATGAGGAATCCGGGTATGACCTATGCATAGAATAAAATACAGACTTACTAGATGCTAAGATGCCATCGATAAATTCCTGACGTGTTATCTTCCCATCCTGGTCCTTGTCAATACGCCGGAAGAAATCCATGACTCGAGATTTTTTGTGATTCATCCAACGCATATACTTTTTCCTCCAGACATCAAAGTCAAAGTTGGCAAATTCCTTCAACTAGATGGAAGTCAGAGGTGTTATTAAGTCCTGCTGTTTTGGACACAGAACATATGTACATTCTCAGACACTCAGCAAAGCCATGCAGCCTTCCAGGGCGCACCAACAATGCTAAGTACATGTTGTCTCACTTGAGAAGGCACACTTTGCTTCCTTCGTTTAAAGCCACGGTTGTTTAAACAAGCTGCAATATAATGGAGGAACAGGAGGAACAGTAACTGAAAAACAATTTTGGAAAATAAGGAGCACGCAGAACAAGAATGGGGAGAGCCAGTCTTGCTTTCTCTTTGGACTTTTCCAAGGATCATCTACTTAGATGTAAGGGATGGATTCTATCTCAAAGGGAAGGCCTCTGCACCTTGCACGCAGCCTGGAAAGACACTGTAAACACACACAGGACCCACATCGAGAGGCTCATGTTTCCCATCATCTCTGAGATCTTAAAGATCGTGATGGAAAGCATTAAGAATGCAGCCCTACATCCAAGCATGTCTCTTTGGAATTTCACCAGAGGGAGCAAATGCCCACCCAATAGCGGTATTCAATAGTCGACTGGTGGAAAGCAGGCCTGCACAAAGGGGTTTTTAGCTACCTGCACCATGTTAGTAATTCACACTCAGAATGACTTTGCAGCTCAACATCTTCCCCTTTGGCCTTTCAAACTCCAAAGTTGGAAGGAATAGGGGAAAGGTGGCAAGAACCAATGTGCTTAAAATGCAACTGACCTACGGAAGTAACAACAAAACACAGAACACTCACTTCCGGGCATAGCTGCTTTGATATGCACAAATAAAAGAATATAAAAGATATTAGATGCTTGTGTTAGAAAGGAAGTGCAGTCCTATGCATCTTAGTAATGACACTTCAAAACTGATTTGCTTTTCATGATCTATTGAAGAGTAACAAAGAAACAACATTATAAAGAATTGGCTTTCGCTGGGTGTGGTGGTGCACACCTTTAATTCCAGAATTCAGGAGGCAGAGGCACACAGATCTCCGTGAGTTTGAGGCCAGCTTGGTTTACAAAATGAATTATGAGTACCAGACCGTCAGGGCTACACAGAGAAACCATGTGTCCAATAAACAAACAAAAAATAAATGACGATTTTCTTTTATAATTATAAAGTAAATTAACTGCCTATTTTTACCTATTTATCTCTTCATACTACAGGGTCACTAACTTTTTGTTTTTGTTTTTCTTTTTTTTTTGGAGACACGGTTTCTCTGTATAGCCCTGGCTATCTCAGAACTCTCTGCAGAACAGGCTGGCCTCAAACTTAAGAGATCTGCCTGCCTCTGCCTCCCAAGTGCTGGGATTAAAAGCATGCACCACCACTGCCTGGCTTCCCTTTTATAAAAATGACAACCTCCTAAACCTTTGTTTCTGAAATTCAATCACAGAAAGCTGCTGAGGAAATGCAGACCACAGGCCTTCCCCTTGTATGAAATGTCTGATTTATGGTTTTATACAACCAGATGGTACAGCCTCCTTTGTCTGAATATTTTCTTAAGAAATCTATCTTTTCCTATTCAGGGGCTTGAAGGAAAAGTATGAGTGAATAAAGCGCTGATTTTACTTCTGAAGTAAAGGCATATAGATTGTACTAAGAGGGCTTTAAAGACTGTGTTTTGATTTAAAAAAACAAACCAAAACCACTTGAAGGTCACTTGGTGGGCATTACCTCCTCCAGTCTGTCCAAGGCATCATTCAGCTTCCGCTGGCGCTCTAGGGCCAACAGCCACACTTGCTGCCATCGGGCAGAGAGCTGGTTGATTCGTGGGTTTTTTGCTTCAGACTGAGAGAGAATTGGCATGGGAGGAGGTGTGGGTTGATTCAGGGACTTTCCTAGATGAAAAAATAATCACAAGATTAGAAATGCTGGCTTTGTCATCCATAAAGAAATGGCTGCATGCTCAAGGTCATCCTTGGCTGTATACTGAGTTTGAAGACAGCCTGGGATATATGAGACACTGTCTCAAAATCAAGAAAAGAAAGCTGTATAAATATAAACTAAATTATTATACTAATATCTATTTAGTATCTGAGAAGAAACACAAGAATGGCAACATTCTGGTATAGAGGTATATTAATTCCAAAAACTATTGCCTCTCTTTCCAGCCAACCACATGTTTACCCAGATCCTACACATATTCAGCCACCGTGCCTTAGTCCTGAGGACATAGCAATACAAAAACAGCAGTAGAGTCCATAGGGAATGCAATGCAAGCACAACAACAGAAAGGCCACTGCTACGTAACAGAACAGGCCCCATTACCTTGCAGCTTCATATTAAGCTCTCCTCCAATACATATACAAAATACTACTAGTCATTGTTAGAAAAGTAATGTTTCAAAATGAGAGATTGTGGCTCAGAGTCAATATGATTTGGGAAGTCGAAACACAATTCTCATGATGGCACTTTGTGAATTCCCATCTGCAAATAGCAGGAGGGAGGCAGCCTAGAATATTAGGCAGAACGTACTGTTTCCACTGCGGGATTTCTCAATGAAAGGAGCATGGGTAGGTTCCACATTCTTCCTCTTATACGTCTTGGTGACCCGGTCCACATCAGGTTGTTTGCGTGTCATCTCCTCCATAAATGACTGTTAAATATAATAATTAGGAAAGAAAATTTAGAGTTTTTGTGGTCTAAAATGGAAAGTTCTTACTAACAAAGGACAGCCCCATGGCAGACTGCCCAAGTAAGAGACTGCTCTGTATATTCTCACCCTTAAAACAAAAAAAGATGGAATGTAACTCAGTGGTAAAGCACTTGTTGAACACATCCTGGATTCAAACACTGCACATACAGAAAGAAAAAAGAGAGGAGATGCAAAGAGCACTGAAAACCTGAAGGAGCAAGAGAAGAGATGGCCTCTGACTTTAAGGAACAAACAGCCAAGAAAAGAAAAGCAAGGATTCAAAGCTATGCAGAGAAGAACATCACAGCCTGAAATGAGAAATGAAGTGGCCTGAAAGGCAGGCAGATGTGTGAGTTCAAGGCTTGCCTAGTCTACAGACAAATGAAGTGCTCTGGAGCTGAGTTACTGAGGAATAAAGAACTCAAGAATGGGGCAGGGCAGAGGATACAGTCTGGACAGAACACGCAAGCCAGACAGAGCTGTGGACTCGGCCTCTTCATGTCATCTGCTGAACAGACGGCACAATCAGAGGATTAGCAAGCAGTGGGGCTAGAGGGACGGACAGGCAGGAGATCCAGAAAGGCTCTGTCCAGCTAAGGGATTAGGATTTTACTGTGAGAGCAATAGGGAATAAGGGAAGGATTTTGACACAAGGAAGAGACATAATCATTCTTCCTTTACTTTTGTATAAAAGGCAGTGATAGGAGATGGGCTAGGAAATTCTCTCATCTACTTTTCCAATTGCTATGATAAAATGCTGTCAGGCCAACAGGCCTTTGGCTCTAGCAAAGGCTTTTAAGCTGGGCTCCAAGATTTCTACTTCTGATGAACTGCCTGTCAAACTGTGAGTAACTACTCCCTGGGTTACACTTCATCTTCTAAGACTTTCAACTGTTTCTGTAGTGGCTTCGAAAATACAGTGAGTGCTCCATGGCCTTAGTGGCCCCCAGGAGCTGGAGCCAGAAGAAAATGGAGTTGTCAATCCTATAAATGCAAAAAAACTAAATACTGTCCACAAAACAAATGAACATGGAAGAGGATACTGAGCTCCACATGAGAACTGCAAACTATCAGCAGCACCTCAGTATTGAAGAAACTGATTTCTGTCTGATGAAATACCAATCAAGGCTAACACATGAGAACTGACGCACAGAACTGCTGCAAGCTGCTAAGTCTGCAACAATATGTATAGTAAGGATGGAAAGGAATTTCCAGGTGAAGGGCATGTGGTCCATGACACACAGGACACAGAGAAGCAGGGTACCTGGTGCTCAGTGATAAGAGCTTTAACTCGGTCTATGTTCTGAGGGATAGGCTCCTGATCTCGCTGGATTAGGGTGGTCTCAGCCCACTGGATCCAGGCCAGAAGTTCTTCCAGGAGCTCAGCATTGGCCACCAGTTCTGACAGAGCTGCTTCCAGGCGTTGCTGGTGCTGCTTTGCCCATGTCAGGACCTGTGGAGAGAAAGACAACATAGCCCCTTTCAGAAAAGCACATTTTTTTTTGCTTGTTTAAAAGCCCTTTTTATTTGATCACAAAACTTTACTCAGAAGAGAGACCAACTTAAGCAGCCAAGAGATTCTTCTGTGACTTCAGCTGAGAAAGCTCAAGTGAGAGGTACAACAAAGAGACATTTCCACCACAAGCAAATCTAGTGCATTCGATTAAAAACAACTTCTCAGGAAGGAAGGAGACAAACACAGGGTGTCTGCAGAGGTGGCTAGTCAGCACCTCACCACACTAGCACTACTCACTCTAGTTATCATGTCAGTTCTTGTAGAGTGAATGAAGGCTCTTTATCTGATGGGCTCGAGTGCTCATTCACTGTGATTCCAGCTCACTCAGGGTTTGTGGTGACTCACCTCCTCAAAGCGAGCTCGGATGATGGTGATCCAATGTTTGATGGTTGTGATGCAATCAGGGTGGCAGACAGCCAGGATGACTTCTCCCATTGCCACCGCTGTGTTCACATCCACACGTTTTTCTTCTACTTTCTTCATGAATTCCTAAATAAACAAGAGCCAAAGCAAAAACTTGAGAAATCTATCTACCCATACTATTAGTTTCTATTAAAAGGAGAAACATTTCATTGTTTTCTTCCTGTCTGTTAGCAGACCTTGGAAAAGCCTGTATCTAGGTGTTGCTGGCATGATCTATCCAGTTCTAACAGATGTGAGAAGCTAAGAATGATGCACTGTTAGAGATGACAACAGAGACGAAGGACATTGGTATGCCTCTATTCCCTCTGCTCCTGTTTCTATTTTCAGTTTCTCCCTCCCTTTTTGTATTTATTTCCATTTCATTAAAACATTTATTTTATGTGTATGAACGTTCTGCCTTTATGTATGTGCTTGATACCAGAAGCACTGGCACTGGGTCTCCCGGAATGAAGTTTCAGACAGCTGTGAGCCACCATGTGGGTGTTACCAACTAAAAGCCTGAAAAAGCAGCAAATGCTCCTAACTGCTGAGCCTTTTAGTTCTGTATTTTAAAATATGTATTTCCAAAAAATATGACAGCCATAAAACACTATATTAAAATTTTTCTATCACAATATCTGGATAGGGCCAGGCGTGGTGGCGCATGCCTTTAATCCCAGCATATAGAAGGCAGAGGTAGTCGTATCACTGTGAGTTGGAGGCCAGCCTGGTCTACAGATCCGAGTTCCAGGATATCCAGGGCTACACAGAGAAACCCTGCCTCGAAACCTCCCCCCCAAAACAAAACAAAACAAAACAAAAAAAAAACAAAGCCAATGAGCGAGTGGTGTAAATGAATGCTGCTGATAGGCATCACAAAGCGCCTGGCTCCTGCTGAACACACAAACAGTCCATTCTGGTTTTTCTTTTTTTCATAGGAGGTCTGACATTTACAAACAAATTTTGCTTTTTGCTAGTGGTGGGGCAATTCTCAGCATGGTTCAGCAGCACAGATCACCAAACCTTGAGACTAGATTACCTTATGGGCGTCAATCAGAGACTGTAGGGCCTCTGTGTCATCAGGAAGGGCCCCTCGAAAGCGAAGAGTTTGTTCTGCTTCAGAAAGCCACTCCAACAGTATATGGACCGCGTCCCGAAACTCTTCTGCCTAAAATAATCAAGCACAAGAAGAGCTGGCCCCGCTCTGCAGCTGAGGTCTAGACATTACAGTGTGCTGGGGAAGCATCCAGTAGCACATTCTACTGGAGCATACGATGCCCTTGCCCAACGCCAGACTTGTAGACCTTTGAGAACAAGGTCAATGACTGGTCAGAATCCAGTTAAATGTTCAAAAAATCAATGTAATCTTCATTTCAAGACTGGGACTTCATGGTTGTGGTAGAGAAACTAAAATCTATATGCTCAGGGCCCCAGACAGGGGTTGGCAGGTTTATCTTACCTGTTTTAAGGCCTGCTCAAGTCGGCTTTGCTTGGAAACAGAGAGTTTGCACACAGTATCCCAGCGAGTACTCAGTTCCTGGAGCTGCCCCTTTACCCAGGTTGTGTCATCTCGACTGTTCTCGATCAGCTCTCTGCCTGACCGCTTCAGGACCTGAACAGTGCCGGTTCGCTTTCCCAGTTCTTTTTGGAAAACCTAGTTAAAGAAGAAATGAGAATTTGGGTTTTTGTTTGTTTAATTTTTAAGGATTTATTTTATTTTGTGTGTGTTTTGCCTGCAGTACGTATGCCATGCCACATGCATGCCTAGCAGTCATGGAAGCCAGAAGAGGGTGTTAGATCCTTTGGAACTGGAACTATGGATAGTTGTGAACCATCATGTGGGTGCTGGGAACTGAACCCAGCCCCTCTGAACAAAAGTGCTCTCGGTGAGCCATCTCTCTAGCCCTGTGTGCTGCCACATCTGAGTCAAACCAATTTTGGTAAATTCTTTGTGATTGATGCGAAATCCCATAAAGTTTGTTTGTTTGTTTGTTTTGAGACAGGGTTTCTCTACATATCCCTGGTTGTCCTGGAGCTTGCTAGGTAGACCAGGCTAGCCTTGAACTCACTGAGATTAAAGGCGTGTACACCACACCTGGCCAAAAGTACAAAGAGCTGCTCCTCCAGAAATCCTCATTAGGCATGAATTTGTCTCTAGGTGGTCAGCACGGAGTAGAGACAAGAAGACTCTCTGGCTTTGTTTCCCAAGCAGCCAATTCCTGCTCCTCACCTTGTGGGCATCCATGAGGTTCATGACAAGATCAAGGTCCCCATGTACAGGCTGGTCCTCAGCCAACTGTGGCTCCACCTTGTACAACCAGTCAACTAAGGCCTGCAAAGCATCCATGAACTGGCCTGAAAACAGTAAGGCTTCTTCCAACTTGTGCTGTCTGAGAAAGGCAGAGAAAACACAGTGATTTTAACCATCATCATCATTGTCATCATCACCAATGCTGACAATTCTGACTATTGAAAAGGAATAGTACTTAAACTCTACACACGTAACTTCTGTTAGAACAGCTATAAATAGGCTAAAGAGAAGCGAGAGAAATGTCCACACGTTTTAAAGCAAACTGTCTAGACTAGATTTATTTTATTAGTAGTTTGCCTATATTTTGTCTGCACACCTGTGTGTGCCTGGTGCTTACAAAGGTCCAAAGAGGGTGGTGGATCCCCTAGAATTGAGATTAAAGGCATCAGTCACTAGAATTGATCACAAACGTGAGCCACCATATGAATGCTGGGAACCAAACTTGGGTCATCGCAAAAGCAACAGGTGCTCTTAGTCACTTAGCCGTCTATCCAGACCTTATTCCTATTTTAACCTAGTGACAATCTCTTACACACTTTGGCATGCCGTGTCTGTATGGGTCTACCCTTATAGAGGACGTTCATGCTCACCGCTCCACAGACTTGCCACAGACAGTATCCCATTTGTCTCTGACTTCTCCTAGCAAATTGTCAAGTTTCTGAGTATCATCAGCAAGCAAAGTCTTTTCTTTTAGTGCTCTGCCAGTTCTGATCGTGGTATCATACACAGGCTGTTTACCACCAAGAGTTTTCTGAAATTCCTGTTTCCAGAAAGAAAGGAAAACAAACAAATAACAATACACATATAATAAAAATCAAGTAATAATAGCCTGAGGTCCTGGGTTTAATTCCCAGTTCCCCAAGAGGTGGGATATGTCTTGATTTATAATCAACTTATTTTTTCAAGGTTTAAAGTAATTATAGCATGAAAAACAAAACAAAACGAAACTCTAAACTAAAATTAACAACAGCTTTCCCACGAAAGAAATTTATAACTTTTGTTTATACCACAATATACAGCACATGGCAATTTCTGAAAGCCCATACTTTGGGTTAGTTGCTCACACAAGCAGTTAGCTTAGACATTACTCAAGAGTATGGGTATCATGCTATCTAAGTACCCCATGGCCCTGGGTTGGTGAAAGCAGGGGCAGAACTGTCTAGCTTATGTGGAGCCTGAGTTCAGCGCCAGCACTACAAAAACAAACAAACAAACAAAACAAAACCAACGAAACAGAAAGGAAGGCTGATTTCATCATCTTTTTGTCTGTGGCTCAAGCTGGTCTGGAAGTCTTCTCCTGAACCAAGGCTACTCTTTAACCTTCAATCCTCTTGCCTCAGCTTGTAAAGTCAGGTTTTGGTCACCATTCCTGGCTTTCATCTTGACTTTGTTTTGGAGACAAAGCCTTACACATTCTATGCTGACTTTGAATTTCCCATCTTCCTGTTTCTTGGGATTACACACAGCAGCCACCACGGCCAGTTTATGAGGTGCTAGGGAGTCAACAGGAGGCCTTGTTCATGCCAGGCAAGAGCTCTTACCAAATGATTTACATTCCTAGTCCTTTCTCCGTATTTTAACATGATTTAACTGTTTGTTTTTGCTTTTAAACAGGCTCTAGTTTCTATTTTTAGCAAGCAACAGACTTTGATGAATACCAAGCTTAGAACCTCACAGCAACAAATCACTTTACCTTATGTTTAGAAAGCTGAAGTTTGATTTTGTCTGGATCATTGGAAATCTCCAATTCTGAGTCCAGATGACTCTCTGCATCTTCTAGCCAATCAATCAGTTTTTTCCAAGCTTCATAGAACTAAAATTAAGTAAGGTAAACATTTTAATAGAAAAGAATGTGTGAACTATACACTCATCTATGCTCATCATTTCAGAGGCTCAGGACTCAAGGCTCTTCATGAAGCCATGCCTTCTTTTATAACTTACTTGTTTTGCCCGCTTCCTGGCATCATCCAGTGACCGCCCCCTTTCAATAGATCGCTGGACCACCTTCTCCCACCGAGACTGGACACTGACTAACAAATTCTTGATCAAGACAACATCCTGTTTCTGACTAAGGAACTTCAATTGGTTCCCCGTTTGATCCAGCTCGATGATCTGATCTCGATGAGCATTTACTTCATTAGCAAAAACCTGTGGGGAACACAGCACTCTTTTTAGACGTAAACAAGGTGAAGGAGCACTCCTTTGAATGACTCCTTTTAAAGAGAAGGTAGCGTCATCTTAAGGCACAGTTACCTTGTGTTCTTCTATTTGGGAAAGAACAGTGTTCAAAATCAGGCTAGGCGGAGAGGCGATGTTTAAACTCTGCTCTGCTAGAGTAAGCCAGTTGATGAATTCTTGCAGGGAATTCTGGAATTCTGTTGCCAGGCTGAGGGCCTCTTCGAGCTTTGACTGAATTTTAAATATAGCACAAAAAAGCACCAAGTTCAGACACTTTTGACAACAAAGGCATGAGACGTGTACCAGATTCAATGATCCTGGACAAGAAGACCCACTTAATATGCCTCAAACACAAAAAACAGGGGCTCTAAACGTTAAGAATCTGAAGCTGGAGCACCCGGACAAGAACTAGGTAATGAAAAAGGAAAAGGCACAATTATGCTTTCTTAGCCATGCTCTACTTCCTAGACCATTTAAGAGCAGAGTAAACTACTCAATAATTGTGAGTGAGCATGCTCTAGTGGTGGTGACAGCTGCAGGATCTAAACCCTGTTCCTGGTTAAAAAACAAAAACAAAAACAATCCCAAAAAACCCATTCTGGCCAGGCATGGTGGCGCACGCCTTTAATCCCAGCACTTGGGAGGCAGAGGCAGGCAGGTTGCTGTGAGTTTGAGGCTAGCCTGGTCTACATGGTGAGTCCAGGACAGCCTCAGCTATACAGAGAAACCTCCTCTCCAAAAACCAACCAACCAACCAACCAACCAAACAAACAAACAAACAAAATCCCCATTCTTTAATGTACATTTTATGGTATGGAAAGGTAAAGGACATGCACATTACTGTAAAGACGATGCAGCTGCTGTGGTGTCCTCTGTTTAAATACAGAGAGGAACTCCATGGCCAGTCTATAAGGTGCTGGGAAGTCAAACACTTGTTCATGGCAGGGAAGAACTTTTACCAATTGATATGTTTGTTATTAATATGAGGTAAAACATTATAATTAATGTTTTATGAGCATATAGTATTAATAGAATTATTACTAACGTACTTAGAAAACATAGCATGAAATAGGAGTCTGAAATGTGTGTTGATGCCATAGTATTCCTGGAACACACCTGAGTATAAGTTTTTTAACCACTCTCATTTAAATCAGAATGGTAGTAAATAATGGCCCATTCAGGGTAAGTGCTAGCCTCCATTAGTACATCCCTAGTCCAGGGTCTACAAGAACTATTCTAGCTTCTTGGTGGACACCTGTGGCCATCCATTAGGCAGGCAAAATAAAATGATGATTTCTAAAAAGATTATATGCAGACTATATTAAAAATTAATATATTCAAAAAACTCTGCTCTGTTTTTGTACGCTAAAACTTTAACTGCTACTAACTGCAGTTGATTAGATTACATGTTTTGTTTTTTTCTTTTCTTCATCCTTTCATGTTGCTTTATAATGAATGTTCTAAAAACATACAACATGCAGTGGTAGAATGCCTGCCTAGTGCAATTTCCTAGCCTACGTTCAATTTCCAATACTGTAAAAAAAGGATGAACCAATATAAACAATCAGGTGAACACTAATGTCTACCTCAAAGCTTTCAGACACATTTAGAAATTAATACTGAAGTCTACTCTTTCTTGCTTTACAGCCCACGCTGCTCTTAAATTTGAGATTTTCCTGTCTCAAAATCCTTGCTAGGAAAATTCATTGAGTTAGACTCCGCCTCAGTATCCCTCATTAATTTCCCTCTGCCTCCTGCAGGACAGAGAGCAAGAATCAGAACACAGGCTTACATTAGGTCCTTTTGGCTAGTCTTCACAGCACAAAATTATACAAACCCACACCATGATAGTTTTACAAACTAGTGCCTCTCTAAAAATGTTCCTTAGTATGTGTGAATATGCTTTGTGTTCTTTTGCCCAACAGCTGCAAAATGTTAGGGCGTGCTTGTTTACTGCTCCTGCCAACACCTAGCACAGTGTCCAGGACACACTGCATCCCTACTTACTCAGTGGACATGGCCAGTGGCTTTATTTGCTTATTTCATACTGGATGTGACTAGCAGTGAAGAGAATGAGACTTTGTAGCCACAAACAAACACAAATCCCCAACTTTTCTGGAAAAAGCCTTGACTTTCACCCCCCCCCCCCGCCCGGTTTGGCTTATAAAAAGAAAGCCCAGTTTCTGAGATTCAGTGGAAGACATCATAACTGACATTCTTCTGGCCTTTAGTGAAATTCCTTGCAGAAAATTAGAAAATTGCTGGTCACATTTCTTTCACTGCCCTGTTCCCATCTTCCCAATGCCATGCTACGAATTCCAGCAAAACTTTGTTTTTAAGTAGGAACACAGGCTGGAGATCACTGTCAGTAGATTAATAAGAAGTCCATTATGAGGGCAAGTTTTCTGATGTCACAACACACCCATCTTGTGCAGACAGTAATGCCATATGGTCACCAAACATACTGCTCAAACAGTATTCTGCAGTGGTACCTTTCTCTCTTCCATCTTACTGCTGACCACATGCCACTTCTGTTCCAAGAGTGCCACGCTCTGTTCTGTTTTTGAGCCAGACCCAGAATCGCCACGGCTGAGGAGCATAAGCCTGCCCTTGTCAAGCAGCTGGTTGTAAGTCTCTTCCTTGGCTCTCAGCTGGGAATGCAGTTCCTATAAGAGCAGGCAGCAAAAGACATCAATAATATCTGTGTCCCTGAAGGAGACCTTGCTTTGGTATGTCTCTTTCAGGGTCAGTTCAAAGTATAAGCTGTTAGTAAATAAAACCCACAATTCTTTCTTAATATGAAAACAATCAACTCACCAAGAAAATAACATTATTTTAGGGATCACATATATCAAAAGTAGTCTGTAATAATTTGTTTTTGCTTTTTATTAAGGATTTGCCTAGAAGTTATATTGCCTTTTGTTCTCAGTAGGCTCTCTTAAAACATTGTCAGCATTTCTCAGATTTCTCTAAATCTTTACCAAAATATTGGTGATACTCTCACCTCTAGTCAATATTCAGGTGCCTACCAAATGTATGGACTCAGTTTACCAGTTTACCAAGGCCTTTCTAACTGACTCTTTTCTTCACCACTGCTGAGTTAGGTTCTGTAGCTTGTAGAAGACCTGCACTGCTAGCATCACAGCCTCCCGGACATAGGTCATTCAGACACAGGATGCTTATGTGCAATCTGAAGAAGCTGCTGTTACCATATGTGTATCAAGCTGTTCTCTAGCTGTCTCAGGAAGTCCTCCTGTAGGCTTCGATGCAGAAAGCTGGCTCTCCATTCTATTGAGTTCTAAAAGGAAATCTTCAATTTCACTGTGGAAACCCTGGGCCTTTGGAGAAAAAGACATATCAGCAGTATCAGTAAGCAATCAGCTGTGAACGCAAACTTTTGGCTGATCCTGATTACTGGGAGGACTCTGAAGCTGTTCTCAAGCAAAGCACTTTTGTTTGACTCTGGATTGGCACAATCTGCTTGCTTATGGCTAGAATCTAGCAAAATCCTTCAGACTCAACACAATGTAAATGCCTACTGTAATCTGATGAACAGACTAAGAGATTGCTAAATAGGGAGAAGCCTGGCTTGCTATAGGAAAACCTGAATCTCAAAATAAGTTTGTCGGAGTGAAGACTGACTGACTGAATAGTACGTGCACTCAACTGCAAACAAATCCCCAAAGAACCAGCCAATCAAAAGCAGCTCTATTTTCCCCCTCCAAGACAGGGTTTCTCTGTGTAGCCTTGGCTGTCCTAGACTCACTCTGGAGGCCAGGCTGGCCTCAAACTCACAGCAATCCACCTGCCTCTGCCTCCCTGAGTGCTGGGATAACAGGCCCCCAAACCCGGTTGCAGCTATTTTCAAAAAGGGCTCTACTGTAAACAGATCCTGGCTCTCCTCCCAGTGCTCCTCCATCAAGACTGGATGGCACATGCCTGCTGCAGAGTTGACTGCAGCTGCTGTTCCCTCTCCTCTGTCTTCTGCAGCACAGACTCCCAGCACTGGTTCATGGTTTCCAGGCGGCTCCTTAGGCTGCTGGCATCATCTCCAGCACTAGACTCGAGAAGTTCATTGCCAGCTTTGTTGACTGTTTCCACTGTTGCTTGATGAGCCAAAACATCATTTTTTAGAACCTGAAAAATATTGAATGATATAATTTATCTCTTGTGATGTTATTAAGTCTGTCTCATTAGAGTCCACATGATATTAAGTTTCTGGTGGCAGCATCTTGTCTCAAACTGACCAAGTTAGGTCAAAACAAAGAACTCACATGGTGCTTTGCAAGCTCAACCTCAATAACCTTCGGGTCTCCACTTATCGGCCTCTGAGCACCCAGCAACTCTTCAGTGTGGATGAGCCAGCTCATTAGCTCCTCTAAGGCATGCTGGAACTGGCCAAGGGCCAAGAGAGCACCTTCTAGCTTATGCTGCTCAGAACAAGACAAGAAACATTAGTTAGGAAATGAGAGCAGGCAGACAACAGTTCACTGACCTATGCTACCACCAGCCTTACCTGTCTATGGGCAATTTTCTCACCCAAATTCTCCCAGAGGTGTTTGAGTTCTGTCAGTGGTTCTCTTATAATGTCTCTGTCTGTTTCATCGGTAGCTTTCTTTAACATCAGTTCACCCTGGTGATTGAGTTTTTCCATCTCAATTTGCTGTTGGTAAACTTCTACTTTGAACTCCTGCAAAAGATGTTCTTAATGTTAACATTAAACCAAGTCTTCAAGAAGCAGCTCTTTTCAAAGCCATTCCTGCGTACAGACCTTCATCTCATTTAACTGGTCTTTGACAGTGTTGAGGTCAGTGCCCACTGGGGGCATGGTGCAGAGCTTGATCACAGTGTTATCTAGCCAGTCAAACATAGCCTGAAATAAAAACACACACACACAAAGGCAAAATGTGGGTTTAGGCCCTCTAGCAAGCAATGACTTACACAATCAGGCCAGCCTCATTGAATAGCTGAATGGGTACAAATATGACAAGCAGGCAATGACAATAAAAATGGCAGTAGTAGCTGAAACTTGGCTGTATGTTATATCAATACGTTTCTTAACAGAAGTGGGAGACTTAGGCCAGAAAGGTGGGAGCAACATTGTTTTGGGTTTCAGAATGCTGCAGTACTGAGGGTGAGCCATTCTGTACCAGATTTAGAAAATGACAAAGAGAGACTGAACTTATGCTTCCTTTGTGGGCATCTCCCAGCCTCTTCTTACCTGGAGAGTGTCCTGATACTGCACAGCAGCTTGCATGGCATCTTCAAGTTTTTCTAGCCTTTCTTTCCAAGTTTTGTTTAAGTTCTCCCAAGCATTATTCATCTATGGGAAAAACAGTGAATCAGATTCTTCCAGTCATAATGTTTCTGTGGCCCACGGCTACTATGCCTCCTCTGAACCCCTCCCCACTCTCCACACCTCATCAATGCTCTTCTTCACTTCAGGCTTCTCAGTTTCTCCACAGGCAAAAATCAAATCCGCTCCAAGGATTCTAATGAACTCCAACTCCTCATGCAGACCATCTGTTTCCTCCTTAATAGTCTATATGGAAAGGAGCAGAGAATGAGTCAGAACAGAAAGCAGACTACAACTTCTCAACATTTGCAAATGCAACACAGATCCCTCCCATCAAGAGCAAGTACAAAATGTTTTTAACTCTTAAGATATTGCTTATCGGGGCTGGAGAGATGGCTCAGAGGTTAAGAGCGCCGCCTGCTCTTCCAAAGGTCCTGAGTTCAATTCCCAGCAACCACATGGTGGCTCACAACCATCTGTAATGTGATCTGTTGCCCTCTTCTGGCCTGCAGGTGTACATGCAGGCAGAACACTGTATACATAATAAATAAATAAATCTTTAAAAAAAAAAAAATATTGCTTATCCAGAGAGTGTAGCCTCATACCCACATGTGGTCAATGTACGTACATATTTAAAAAATAAGTAGATCAAATATGTTATAAATGTAAGATACAAGCATATAGTCATGACAAAAATGGCAAGAAGAAGGCTGAAGAGATAGCTCAGAGGTTAAGAATGCTTCTAGTGGCTGCTTTTCCAGAGGTCCTAAGTTCAATTCCCAGAAACCATATGGTGGCTCACAACCATCTATAATGAGATCTGGTGCCCTCTTTTGGCCTGCAGGCAGAATGTTGTAAATATAATAAATAAATATTTTTTTAAATGGCAAGAAGAGCATAAATTTGGAGCATGTAATGAGTTTTGATAATTTACCGGCCCTTCCTGGCTCCAAGAAAAAAAAAAAAAAAAGAAAAGAAAAGAAAAAAAGAAAACAACATAGTACAAGTTACAGATACCAGTGTTGACAGACCAAGGTCACAGCTGGGCTACTTAATCTTAAGCACAATCAATTCTTTGTCAGAGCCTAAAACATGATTCACACACCAACAGAGCAGGATAGAGGATAAGAGAGCTTCCATATGAAACGTTCACCACCATCTAACCTAAGATGGTGAGACAGGCATTGCGTCTGCCAAATAGATATCACGTGAAGTCCATCTAATGACTACCCAGAAAGACTAGAAAAAGATAAGCTTAAATAACTTGCTATCCCTGGATGATGGATTCAGATTTTTTTATTTTCTACTGTCTGGCTCCTTCCTGAAAGTGGAAAAAGTCTCACCTTAAAAAACGAAATAAAGAGCTGGAAAGTTGGCTCAGTGGTTAAGAGCACCTGTTGTTGTTTCAAAGGATCCAGGTTCAATTCCCAGCACCCATGTGGAGACTCACTACCCCATCAAGCACCACACACATGAAGGGAAAACTCTCATACACATAAAATAATAAAAATGAATCTAAAAGAACAAACAACAAAACTAAAGTTTCAAAACATTGAACCCGGCTAAACAGCTACCACAACATAACTCAGGCACCAGAGACTCAGTTCAGGGCACTGCACTTGCTTAGCATGTATGAAACCCCAGGTCCAATCCTCAGCATTGTACAGAAACATGAAAAAACCAACAAAAAAAAATCATTATCACCACCAGTACCACATACACAATCTCTCTCTCTCTCTCTCTCACACACATACACACACACACACACACACACACACAGAGCAATCAACATGGATATGGCATTTTGTTAAAGGACACACATTCAAGATCACATTTTGTGGTTTTGTTACCTCAGCAGCTTCAACCTGCTGCTTGATGATGGATGGGTCAATGCCAGGGCTTTCCAGGTCATGGACAATATCCTGCGTGTCTTTGATGGTGGTCAGGAGGGCTGCCATGTCATACCAGAACTTCTCCGCTAATTCAAGGACATCAAGGAATTTAATTTCTCGCTCTTCAGAGCGTGCTTTGATGTCCTCCCAGAAGAATACCATTTGATCCAGCTTGTCTTGGATTTCTGAAGGAGTAAAGGAGAGATGTGAACAGAACCTCTCTAAATTTCTCACTGAGACTCCTAATTCTGACATTACTGAGAATTCACCATAGGCTTATTACTATCATTTCTACATTATTTTTTTCTGCTTATGTTGCTCTCCCTCATAAAGGGACCACAGAAGTCATCTGGAAATATCACATGAAATATCTGGTAAGACAAAAAGCCTCAACTTACAAAGGTCTGAGAAGGGAACGCTTCCTTCCAGTGTTCTTACTGAACTTTCTGTGAATTTCCCATGGAAAGCGTTACAAAAGGTAGTTATGTTCGGCCCACTATTGATACTGTGATACTCACATTAGGGGTTAAAGGAGCATTTGTTTCCTGGCCTGGGAATCTAGCTCCCAATTGTAACCTTGCTTCAATAGGAAAGCGTGTTCTGAATTCTAAATGAATTCCACAGACTTTTTGGAATACTCATTACTTGAGCAGTGTCGCTGGGCAGGCACTGGAGATCGTTACTGCCTCGAGTTCATTCTGTTTTCTTTCTTAAAAACCAATTAGATTCACTATGTACCTTTTGCAGCCAGATCCTTGTCTGCTCCCTGAGATCTCCCAATGAGTTCTTCTCCGCGACGCTTCAGGGCCTCGAAGGATGGCTGCAGTTTCTCTAGCTCCATGGTAGCACTTTTATTATCACTGATGCACTCTCTGATCTTGTCTACTTCAGCAGGGATTAGGGGTGGCATCCGCAGTCGAGAGGAAAGGTTCTCCAGAGTCTCCAACATAGGCTCAATTTTATCATGAAACTAAACAAAGTTGGATTATTAGCTATCATAGCAACACTTCATCATACTGGAAGACAGGTGAGGAAAGTCAAAGTATAAACCTGTTCTTCAGGACAGCCAGGGTTAGGCCTGGCCCAATAGCTGTTAAAAAACTGTTTTGGACATGGTACACTAAAGCTGGCCCATCAAAAGGGGGAGAAAAAGGCAAAATTTATTTTGTGAGTCCAAAAATACTAAGTTATATGGCAAAAATCAACTAAAATGGTTAGTGTGATCACAACACTTCTCCAACTCCAACTAATATGATGAGAAAGGGACAAGACTATAAAGGGACAAAACTGGTGAGAGTCAGCACTCAGCATCTCAGATGACAGATGCATGCAAAAGACTAGACCAACAAGTTAGATGCCCTCCAGGGCTGTGTAAATGCATGGGAACTTAACATGCTCACGTACTATGGTATGCAGTTTAACAACCCACAATGTGGAACAAAGAGAAAGGGAAATCCTGGCATGATGAAAGGTAATAAGAAAGGTGAAATCTAACTACTGCACTTTTCTGGTACTTTTAACAAAACTAATAAAATCATAAAATTGTTATTTATAATTTGATATAGAAGCTGGAAAGCAAGAACAGCATAGAAAAGTTTTCGTCTGAAAACCCCATCTAAAACCAACTCTGGGTTTAATAATTTAGGTAAGGCTCACCAATGTTAAAGTGCCCTACAAGAAAAACCAATTTCTTTAGCAAAACCATTTCCCACCATTCTCTTACTGCTATATTCCACCCCAAGCAAAACAGCCACAGTTAACTTCCATAAAAGGCAGGGGAAGCTTTCTTATAGGCTTCCTCATCTCAGCTCTGTAAGAACACCGATTCCCATGGAGCGAATGGGTACCTTACCTCTGTAATCTGTAATGGTGGGCGCAGTCAACACAACAATGAAATGTGACGATGTGGGGAAAACAGGAGCAGGCAGCAACAACACAAAGTAACACATTCCACAATGTGAGTGAGATGGGACGGGAGGTGGGGGGAAAAACTTGAGTAAGTACAAGCATTAACCAAGAATATTGACTCAACACAGGAATAAAATACCCAGACATGACAAAAAGTACCACTAACAGTAATAAATTAGTTGAGAAGTGTGTAGTTACATGCTCTCAAGTCTACTGCTGGTGGGTTCCCTTCTCTTTGGTGTTCCTCTCCCTGTGGATGCATACATTTTCTGAACTTAAAAAGTTGGCTGCTACTGTGCAGTGGTGGCGCACGCCTAATCCCAGCACTCGGGAGGCAGAGGCAGGGGGATCGCTGTGAGTTCGAGGCCAGCCTGGTCTACTGAGTGAGTCCAGGACAGCCAGGGCTACACAGAGAGACCCTGTCTCGAAACAAACAAGCAAACAGCAACAAAAGCTGGTGCCGAGTTGTTGTGCTGTTATTCTGAGTCTCCCCACTAGGAGCCCCAATTGGAATTTGACTTTTGTTGATGTAATCACTGGTTTTGGATCTGTAAAATTAATTTATTCTCAAATCATCCCTGTTAAACAGCCACCACAGCTCAAGTTTTCAGTAAACAATACCAGCCACGATGCACTTCACTTCTCATACAGTGTCAGTGTACCAGTGCTAAGAACAGAAATGCAAGGGGACAGTTTCCTGCGGTACAGATAACATATTTCCAGCACGGTGTCAGGTGCTCCAGTGCACAGAGGCGTAACTGACGGAGAACTCTTGTTCTGGCTGGTGGGCAGTTAAGAGTACTAACACAAACACACATACCTGAGCAGACTGGGACACAGCCTCATCCAGAGCCAGGGCCCGTTGGCGCACCTCATCTTTTATTTGGGCATACATGCTTTCTGCTTTCTGGTATTTTTCTTCCACCATCTTCCCTTCCTCGGGGTTTAGCTCCTTTAGTTGTGGACCTATCTTTAGTATCTTATCAATATGAGGTTTGTGTTCAGCAATGGATTCCCTTAGTTGCTATGGGAAGAAATATGCATTAAAACATAGTGACTGAAGACAAGAGGCAATCAGCAACAAAAACAATGAGTGGGGCCAAGAATGTGGTTTCCTAGGTCACGACAACCAGTGTATTTAGATACTCTGATCAGAGGTAGTAACAGCTTTGAGAGGAACAAACTGAGTTGTTAAAACCAGCAAGTCCTAGTGTCTCACTGTCTACTGAGAGCCTCCAATGCTACGGAATTCTCTTAATTTCCCAAGCCAGATCAAACTATGGAAGTTTTCCTGGGCATATCCTGTCTCATTTCCACCCTGCTACTACGTCATGCCAGCCTTTGAGTGTATCTTTGCATCACATTATAATTAGCATAGCTTAGTATGTCTATACTTCAGCCTACATCACCAAGCAGGGAGAGAACTTGAGAACAGCAATCATTTGGTAGTACAACCACTCTGACTTTGCTGCTATGTCCTGTTTACACCTCCCACTTAAATATGGAACTAAGTACTAAGGAGAGAGCATAAACCAGAAATGAACACTTAAGTAAAGCATTATTCATGGGAACAGTTCTAGCTGATGTATCTATACATTTCTCTTTATAACCGAGGCAAATACGCTCTAATTAATTCCTTCACAGCTCTCACCCTAATCAGTGAAAGAGCCATCCAGTCACACCTTAATAATAGTTGACCAGCCTCAGAAATATTTCAACTTTCTTTTGATTTTTAGCTAGTTCTTTCATTGTTTCTTCTTGTATCTGGGGATCAAAATCTGGGCTTCAGGCATGTGACAAGTATTCTACCACTGAGCTATATCCCAGCCCTGGTTAGTTCTTTCTTTATCCCTACATACAAAAGTTGTTTTAAATATCTTTCTCTTCTAATTTAACCTTTTGAGACACAGTCTTGCTATAACCCAGCTTGGACTAGAACTTTCTCTGTAACCCAGGCTGTCCTCTAGCTCATGACCCCCATGTCCAGAGTGCTGGGACTGCAGGCATGCACTACCATGCCTGGTGTGGCAGCTTCTTGACACATCTATAATCTTATTCTTTAATCAATTAAACAACAAAGAACAACATGAATTTTCATCGTGAAAACAAAGTCTGATTAGGAATTAACTTTGTAAACAAAACTTACCCCACAGACCTTATAAGTACTGTTTTTCAGTAAGTTACATAGCCCATTTTCACTGAGCTAGAAGAAGCATGCTCCTTACCCTCATCTCTTCCTGCTGCTGCCTGAGTTGCTCATGATCAACAGCTGGTGGAGGCAGCTGTGCTATCAATGCCAGCGTTTCCTCAGCCCAAGGGCTGAGCTCTTCATATGTTTCCCAAAACTGGTTCACTAAGACCTGTGCCCGCTCTAGGCGAGCATAACGCTCTGAATTAAGCAGGCTAACGGCTTCATATTGCTGTATTAGGCACTCAGTTTTCTCCTGTGAGAAAAGAAAAGAAAGAAAGAAAAGGGGGGAAAAACATTACTACTAGAAACTGCCCTCCCTTAAACAACAACAACAAATGCAGGTATGCATAAAGGCCTCCAATAAAATCACACACACACACACACACACACACACACACACACACGCGCGCGCGCGCGCACACACACACACACACACACACACACACGCAAGTGTTAAGAAACACACACTAAATTAACAAAGATGGACTAATGAGTAAGTGATTTGTAATCTCCTTATATTTAATTCAAATTTAACTATCACACATATGCATCATTTCTAGAATTTGGAAAGTATGAATATAGTTAAAAAGGCAGCAAAACAGCACATGAAAGACAATAAAAATAATCTAGAACTAGGTGTGGTGGTGATGAAGCAGAGCCATGTCATCTCTGTGAGCTCCAGGCCAGCCAGGACTCAGTTGCAAATGACAAACACACAAAAATAACAAAACCACAAAAGCCTAGCAGAGAGACACAATGAAACAACAGCATCCCGACAAAGCAGAGGAAAACTGACACTGCAAAGTGTGGATTCAAAAGAAAAAGTTTCCAAATCTTGCACTTACTTGTCAGAAGCTTAGAAGGAACGGCTCAAGTAGCTTTTCCCACTGAAGAAGCAGTGCTTACCGCGCGCCCTGTGGTGCTTATGCAGTAAGGTCAAATACAACTCAAACTGGCCTAAAACTTGAGGTTCTCTTGCCTCACTCTCTCAAGTGCTGGGACTATAGGCATGTGCCATCGTGCCCTATCCTAACCATCAATAATCAAAAAGCCTAGCAGGAAAAAATATTTTTAAAACATTATTTTATAGTTCTACTTCTAATTACCACGATTAAGAACAGCAGCATGAACGGTAGCTGTAACTCACCTGCAGTGCAGCTTTCTGCTCCTCTCCACACGTGTTGAAGATTTCACCGCGGTGACTGAAGAGCTCATCCATTGAATCTTTGTGTCGAATGATGTCAATGGAGAAAGCCTTTGAAAAGCGAATTACAGTTAAGTCAAGAAGGGAAAAGACCCTGCTCTGCACCTATACTAGTGAAATGTCAAAAGACAACACATCAGATTCATAGCTTTAAAAATGCATTAAAAAGTACTCTTGAAGTTTAACTTTTACTCATCAGCAGTGCTTATCTTTAAAAGAAAAAAATTGCTTTTCAATGCCTATCATTCTAGTTGTTCACAAATGGTTTTCCCTCCTCAAATACTCAGGAAATTGCTAACCATTCTTTCTCAGATTCAAAGGTCTACTTATTCTTTTCCACAAAAGGAAACAAACAAAATATATTTTCCTCGCCCAACTGAAGTATTTATGGGTTGACTTCTACCATCATTTTTTAAATCATTCTACTTACTCAGAGAAGTCACTAGTTCCCCCAGTCAGGATGTGGGGAGTGCTTGGGCTGGTCTATCCTTACCTTCTGTACCTGCAGCTGAGCAGTAGTCTGGTCTTGTTCTAGTCGGATTGGACCAAGAGCCATCAGCTTTCGCTTTGTTTCAGCAACCCAAGCTAGTTCTGCATCAGCAGCCTGCTCATACTAACAGAGGCAATACAAACAAACAAGTTATATACAGCCAGTGTCTTTTTCTTCCAACTATAAATTACCCAACACAGAAAGGCCTGGATCTTCAGAAATACAGTTTTTTTGTTTTTTTTTTTTAAAGTGAATTCAGCTGGGTAGTGGTGGCGCATGCCTTTAATCCCATTACTTTTGGAGGCAGAGGCAGACGGATCTATGAATTCAAGGCCAGACTGGTCTACATAGTTTCAAGGCCAGCCAAGACTACACAGAGAAATCCCGTTTCAAAAACAAAACAAAAAAAGTGAATCCAAAGAATCACAAAACAAGCTGTAGAGGGCTTTGTCCTAGTGGTAGAGCACTTGGTGAACATGCATGAGGCTGTGGACTCAGTCCCCAGCAGCATGGGTGGAGAACAGGAATAACAACAGCACATGGTACTTTAGGCCAGGTGTGGTAGTGCACGCCTTTAATTCTATCACTTGGGAGTCTGATACAGGAGGCTTGAAAGTTTGAGGTCAGCTTGCACAGGCATACCTTGTCTCATAAATAAAACAAAGTTTTCAAAAAATAAAATAAATTTACAACAAAAATATATAAAAATTAAACTTCAAAAAAGGTTATAAAACTTAGTAGATGGTTGGTCCTCCATTAGAAATAGCAGTTGGAATCTTAGAAAGTGTGCTTCTAATTAGGGAACTTTAATGGAGTGGCACTCTTTGTCAACTGTCTCCAATTTCAACATTAGACAGTAGCAGCTTTACTTACATTTGTTATTATTTATTTATTTTTCTGTTTGTTTGCTTTTGTTTTGTTTTTGTTTTTCAAGACAGAGTTTCTCTGTGTAGCCTAGGCTGTCCTGGACTCACTTTGTAGACCAGGCTGCCCTCAAACTCACAGGGATCCCGACTGCTTCTGCCTCCTGGGATTACAGGCATGTGCCACTACGCGCAGCTGGGACAAAGTCTTTTTATGTAACCCAAGTTGCTTTAGCCTCAAAGGATTGCAGGTGTGTGCCATTACGCCTGGATATAGGTGTTAAAACATAAACTTAAAGCGGCCGTAGACAGCTGAATAGTGCTAACTTACAAGAGCTTGCTCAGATGAAGGATGGGACCTAGAAGAACCCCAAACATAACCATTCTCTGTATCAGTGTTGATAAAATCTAAACTGAACTAACTTCTGTTTAGTTTAGTTCTCTTTATTGGAAATGCTTAGGGACAGAAGTATTCTGAATTTTAGAATATTTATGTAGACAATATTACTGGCTGAGCATCCTCTGGATTTTGAACTACGTTACATTTTTGGATTAGGGATGCTAAACCTATGTTTAAAGAAAAAAGTAATGAGCTGGACATGGTGGAGAAGACCTGTATCCTAGCACTTGGGATGTGGAGGCAGAAGAATCAGGAGTTCAAAGGATTTGAGTTGTAGGACAGATGAGGCACACCACACTGTCTCCAAGTGTCTGTGTGCAGGATGTGTGTGTGTGTGAGAACTCAGTTTCTCAAGCATAATACACTGTAACTCAAGATAGCTGGCACTGATAAGGGATAATCCCAAAGACACTTGGGGATGTAGCAGGGCTGGTGTGACAGTGATGCCTCAGGAAGATAAGGCAGGAGGAGTTTGAGTTCTAGGACAGTCTGGGTTACATAGGGAGATTCTATCTCAAAAAAAGAAAGGGGGAAAAGTACATATCTAGCTACAGAGAAAAGCAATGTTGCTCCCCACACCAGAAGCAGAAGGAAAAAAGGGAAATACGATACCTGTGTTTACGAAGATTCTATTTTGGACGGCTGTGCTATTTTGGTTTGCATATTTGAAAATAATAATAGTGCTTGGTATCTTTCCTTTTCCATCTAGTGCTAAAATAGTGGTGCCGCACACCTTTAACCCCAACTTTCAGGAGGCAGAGGCAGGTGGATTTCCGTGAATTTAAGGCTAAGCTAGAGTTATACAGTGAGAGCCTAAATAAGGGAGGTGGGGAGACAGGGCTAGAGAGGCACAGAGGCTAAGAGCACTTTCTCATCGGAGAACCTGTGTTCAGTTCCCAGAACCCATGTGGTAGCTTGCAACCATCTAATCCCAAGCCCTCCTCTGGCTTCTTTGATATCAGGAATAAACATAGTGCACAGGCATAGATGCACATAAAACATCCATAAATGCAAGAGTAAAAAAATCTTTAAAAACAAAATGCCTCACGTAACACTCTTGCAAGTTTTCCTCTTTTCAAAGGGATTGAGTATTTTGGTTCAAATTTGGATCAAACCTCTTCCAAGTGTTTCCCATTATTGAAATATGTTTGTTCTATTTATTTTAATCTCATTATTCTTCTTCCTGAACCTGTACTTACACAGGTTATAGCACCTACCCCATACATACATACCAAGACCTATAACACCAGTGTACAGCATTAAAACATTACCTGCTGTGATCTCTGTATAGCAGCATCAATTTCATCTACCCTTTGTCCGACAGTGTCACTGGCCAGTTTGTACTGCTCGTTGGCATCAGACACAAGTTTATCCAGCCCTTCTCTGGCTCTCCAAGGCACCAGCTCCAGGAGAGCATGGCTCACTTCGTTCACAGTGTCCAGTACCAGCCTGTGCTCCATGACCTCCTTCTTCAATTCCTAAGGAGGGAAAGTTTTCAGGCCACACCTTGCTAAATTAAGCACACGAGCAGCAGTGCTCTCTCACCACACATCCCAGCAGGGCACTGACCTCCTTCCTTCAGCTTTTTTCCTTGCCTCACATTTGTCAATCATTTTTAAACCTAACTTTAGGTTTAGCTGCTGCTTACTTAGAACTGACTGCAAGACTTGAGCCACATTGTCTGTGGGTAAAACAGTGTTTCTTTGTTTCTATTCCTTAATGCTCTAATGGGGGGCATTTAACTTAACAAATACTGCCCAGAAAATCTGTGCTACATTTGATCTTGCAGCTATAAAGCACCTCCCCTTAATTCTTTTACTTGTTTTGCGCTATTCTTTCCCCTTCCAGTGCCCTCATCAATCGTCCTTGCCTCCTTTTCACTTGTCTTCTTGCAGTCTCCAAATAGTACCTCCTTTCAGAATGAGCAGTGGAGGTAAACTATACACGACACAGCAAGCAAACTTCCTAGGATTTGGAAACTGACTTCTTTCTTCTTCAAACTATAGTCTTATATATGTCTTTATGTCAAATCTTACTGTCATGAGTAAACAAGAGAGAAAGCAGGTGTACATTTGTTTTAGATCCAAGGAAACGTGATTCAGACAAAGATGACACCTTTTTCCCTGTTACACTGCAAAATGATGGCTTACCTTCTGTCTTTGCTGAAACTGGGGTATCTGCTCCCCTGTGGGAGACTGTCCTCCACTGGCTGCCAGCTCCTCCTCCACCTCCCTCAGCCACCCAGTTAGTTCTTCATATGTAGAATGGAACTTGGTGGCCAGCTGCCGGGCTTGCTCTAAAGTTCTGAGCGCCTTGGAGCTAGTGACCGTGATGTCTGCATACCGGGTCTTTATTCCGTCCAGCTTCTCCTGGATAAGCAACACCTCCTCACCTGTGAAGAGCAGCACACCACTGTTCGCATGACAGAGTTCTCAGGACGGTGGTATCCCTTTAATCCTATCTTTAAGTTTCATATTCTCTCTTGTTGTGTGCTGTCTTCACCTAATATCCCAAACTGAGGGTTATCTGGAAATAAGCCTTCAACCATATAAACCACTTCTGAGATTACGCTTTAAGTCCACCTGAAGGTGTTTCAGATGTTCCCAGAACTTTACAAACAATGCTGATGTTTATTCAATGTATTGGGAGGCAGGAGGAATTGTCATGTATAACCAGGTTTAAGACAACTAAGTCTTGTAGCTTTCAACAGATTTAGCAGAAAATGAACATGTTGCCAGCTTCCCTGGAGCATAGCAATATAATCAGTGAATATCAAGTTTCTCATAGACCAGGAGAAGTGGTGAATGCTGGTGCTTATGATCTTTAAAGGTGGGGCTGGTGAGATGGCTCCAAGGGCCTGGATTTGTTTCCCAGAAGCATATGGGGGTTCACAACAATCTGTGACTCCAGCTCTAGGGGACCCAAATGCCTTCTCTGGCCTCTGAGGGCTCCAGACACACATGTGGTGTACATACATACATATAGACAGAGTACTCAAAATATAAAATAAAACAATCTCAAAGAGGTGCTATGAGGTATACTTTTCAAAGTACCTGTAGTTTGCTTTAGAAGAGCCTGACCATTTTTAATAGCTTGATCTACATTCTTCTTTCTATTAATAATCTCCTCATTTAAAGCCTGAAAGGAAACAATAGCATTAATTCCAAAACTATGGCATAACAAAAGGAAGAAATATGAGAGCTTAAAAAAAAGTCTAAGGAGATGGCAGTTCGGTTTAAAAATCTCTTCAATTACTCTACTTGATTATTCAAGACATTAAGAAATGCTTTATAAGCAAGCTCTCTTTGTGCTAGATGAGAAAAGATTTAGTATGAAATTAGGTTTACCAATCAATTGGTTTCAAACTTGAACACAAGAAGGTTAGAGATAAAATACAGCAAAATGCTCATTATGTCCAAAATAAAGAGATGTCATAAAAGCAAACTGAAACATGGCTGGAGAGTTGGCTTAGCAGTTAAGAGCATGGGCTGCTCTTTCACAGAACCTTGAGTTGGTTCCTACTACAACCACAAGGAGCTCACATCTACCTGTAACGCCACCCTCACATGGATCTGACACCTTTAGCTTCTGCACTGTAATGCACATATGCACACAGGCACCTAACTTAGAAGAAACAAAGAAAGAAAAGACTAAACAGGTATATTTTATAAGATGACACAGAATCCCTGGGACTGCAGAAATATTCTTAAGTTACACCTATATGATGAGATTATGGATGCCATTTAGGTATGTGTGGCTCTGCCACAGTATGCTCTAATCCACTCAAATGAAAACCTGCTGATACGTCACTCAATGATGTAAAGCACTAGCTGCAAATGAGATGGGCCCTGACTCTGTCTGACCTGTAGGATCTTCCAGGAACACTAGCTCAGCTTGTTAAATACAAGTTTTTTTCATGAAACTATCCAAAAGAATTAGTACTTGGCAACAATTCAATTATGCACTTATATGCATAAATATACTATGCATACAATAAAGTGGAAGTGTTTGAAATGAAGGGAGAAAAAGAAATTTAAAGAAAAAGAAATGAAAAGAAACATATCAAAATGACAAAATAATTTAGTAACATAACTATAAGAATGAAAACACAAATACCAGGTGGTCGGCATGCTGTTTCTGCAGGACATCCTGTCTGTAATCCTTTACGAACACTGTACTGAGCTTGTCCTCAACCTCAGCCAGCCAATTGAGTACCTCCACTTCATCCTCCCCAAACAGTCTAGCGTTGAACAGTGCCTGCTCAAGCAGGGATGCCTTCCGACAGCACCGGTCTTGAATCTCACTGTATCGGGCCTGCAAAGAGTCTAGCTTTTCTGACATGATACCCTGTTCTGCAGGACATGTCAGGGAGGAGAGGGACTGCCCAATTTTAACTGCCTGGTGCACATCTGTTGCATGGTTTTCTATTTCTTCCTCTAGAGCCTGGAAATCCAGATGGAAAAAATGAGTAATGAAAAAGTAAATGAAAAGCAAACATGAAACAATGAATAACAAATAACAGAACAAATTAAAATAAAGATTCACCTGTTGCATGGCAAAAATAATATGAAAAGTGGCATTTAAGCTGTTTTCTCACCTTTGATGTTAGCCTATTAGTAATGTCTACTTTTACTCCACCCCAATGTAACTTTTGCAACTCATAATTTGACTTTATCTTAAACTACAAACTCTATAAAACATCTTCTAGAGAAAGCTGCAGTTCTTCAGTTTCTACTTCCAGCTCTGTGTTTCATCTGCCATAATGCCTTCCTACCTTGTGACGAATGATCTGCTGATGTATTTTGGCAGTCTGAGTGCCAACAGGTTCCGAGTTAGCAAGCTTTTTCTCTGTGACAGATAAGAAGTCAGAAATAGGCTCAGCTGTCTCATGGAATTGTTTGGCCAGAACCAAGATATCTTCCAGCTGTTTTTGCCTACACAAATACACAGAACAAGTTGCTCAGGCAGAAACTCACAGTTCGAGTCCTGTAGTATGAAACTCAGTAAAAGCAGTCTTTACCAGGCATGGTTTAAGAGCGAACAGTGAACAAGACACACGTTACTGGGTAGCACTACTTTGCAGTTATAGAAGTTTTCACAGCATTATTTTTCATTGACCTTCTTAAGGTGGGCAGGATATTTATCCCATGATTAAAACAAGAGAATGCTAACCCTGATGGCTTAAACCAAGATTCCTCTAGTCACATCGTGAGCAGTAGCAGGCTGAGGACGGAAGGAGATCTTTTAGGACTCCCCCTTAGACCACCTATCAGAAGGGAACGTACCACCTGAACATAGAGTCACAATGAATGCAACTTAAAGGCACCCCAAATCAACTGTTTTCATGTCTTACTCTATCCTTGCTATCTTTGCATGTGAGTTAAAAGAGTATTTGAAAACCAAAGTAATTTACTCTTAAGAGCTAGAAGTCCTTCCTCCGCTCCCCAGTTTCAAAAGTCCAATTAGGTTTCTAGCATTTTCAAACCAAATTTAAGACACACACACACACACACTTTACAGGTCATATGGAATCTTAAATTTTATATATATCCATGTTAAGCCTGGGTTTTAAGTATACTATAAACTAGAAAGGGGAGAGGAAACCGCCTTACATAAAAAACCTGGAAATAACCAACAGACCTATATGAGCACCAAATCAGTAAAGAAAGGCCATAATGCTAGGTGTGTACACTAAGAACAGACTGAATGATAGCTATTTTAAAAAGGCCTGGCACTGCTGGGACATGTAGCTCAGAAGAAGAACTCTTGACCAGTATGCATGAGGTCCTAGGTTCAATCCCTGTTATTGGCAAAATAAATAAAAGAAGACGTTTTGGGATTGCGTGATTTGCTTCAGTAAAACTTTACAAACATTTGCTTTATCCAAGTTACACTTATCAAGCCTATTTCATTATTTTACTTTGAGATAGAAAATACCTATCTCTTGAAGGTCTACATATCTAACACTGTCACACACTAGCTTGAGGATGCAAAAATTCATCAAATATCAGTATAAACTAACAGAAAAAAGACATGTCAAGTTTCAATTCCAAACACTGTTTATATATCCAGGGGAGGCAGAGAAACCTGTTTCAAGAACTCAGACTGGCTGGGCGTGGTGACATACACCTGTAACCCCAGCACTTGGGAGGCAGAGGCAGGTAGATCTCTGTGAGTTTGAGGCCAGCCTGGTCTACAAAGAGACTCCAGGACAGAGAAACCCTGTCTTGAAAAACCAAACCAAACCAAAACAAACCAAAACAAACCAAAAAAAAAAAAAAAAAAAAAAAAAAAAATCAAGACTGTAAGTTGGCTAGATGACAAGGATTCTACATCTGTTCTTTGGGACATCAGCTCTGTTTCACGAGAGCCAACTCTCACACCAAGTACCTCTGACTCAGTTCCTGAGAGTACATGTATTATCTCTAACTATTTACCACCCATCAGTAAAAGCCACTGAACACCCTCCAAAGCAATACATGAATTATCCCAGAGCCTGTAAAGCACTCCAGAGCACTCCTCTGACCGCGCCTCAGAGCCCTTACCTGGATGCTGCCTTGTTGAGGAGTTGAGTCCATCTACCTTCAAGACTCTCCAGCTGCCCAGTGATTTTCTCTCTATCAGCCAGCTCGGCTGACTGGGCTATTCTGCCTCCTTCCGCCTGAAGCATATCTACTGTGGCCTTCCGGTCATCTAAGAGTCGCTGGAGCAACTGTGGCGTATATGTTTAAAGAGAAAGGAAAATAACAACAAAGGGTCATTTAAAAGCAATCCCAGAGCTGGGTGTAGTGGCGCACACGCCTTTAACCCCAGCGCTGGGGACGGGGAAGCAGAGGCAGGTGGATCTCTCTGAGGCCAGCGTGACACACACACAGTGAGACTCTACCTTGAAGAAAAAGAGACCGAACAACTTATCATGGAGAATCCGAAGCTTAATCAATCAATGCATTCCTGACCCAAAAAGTATGTGATACAGCGAAGTTCTTACTACCCCCACTCGCTTCAGTTAAATAGTGCCACGCTGTCATTATATTATTGACAGATAATTTTTTTTCAATTAAGGGACAAGTACACAAGCCAGGAGTGGTGGTGCATACCTTTAATTCTAGTACTTAAGAGGCAGAGGCAGATGGATCTCTGTGTGCTCAAGGCCAGCCTGCGCGCGCGCGCACACACGCACACACGCACACACGCACGCACGCGCACACACACACACACACACACCACAAAATCACATAGAAAAATGTTTAGGATCTGAAATAACAGACATGTTGATTAGCTTGATACAGTCATTTCACAGTGTATTGTATACATATGTCAAGACATTACCTTGTATGCTATAATATACACAATATCATTTGTTATATCTTACTAAACTAGAAAAAAGACAAAACTTCTTTTTGAGATAAACATGGCTTTAAAAAAGTTTTTTTCCCATTGGTATACATTCATTGTACCTGGTTTATATTTTATTTTTTTATTTTTTGGTTTTTTGAGACAGGGTTTCTCTGTCTAACAGCCGTGGCTGTCCTGGACTCACTTTGAGAACCAGGCTGATCTCGAACTCAGAGATCCACCTGCCTCTGCCTCCCAAATGCTGGGATTAAAGGCATGTGCCAAATTGCCCGCTGTACCTGGTTATTTTTAAACATAATCTAAGTTATGTAGTCAGGGTTGGCCTGAAACTCTAAAAAAAAAAAAAAATTCTTCCTGCCCCAGCTTCCCAAAAGCTGGTTTTGAGGGCATGCCTGGCATTAAAAATAAATAAATAAATAAATAGTTAAAAAAAGAAAAAGAAAACTGAATTGAAACAGAAATTAACACTATAAACAAAGGATTGGGGAGATAGAGAGCTCATCTGGTACAGGGCATAAATCAGGTGAGGTTTATTGGGATCCCAGCACCTGGGAGGTGGAGGCAGGAGGATCAGAAACTCAGTGCCACCCTCAGCAACACAACGTTCCACACAAGCCTGGGCTAATGTGAGACCCCGACTCAAAACAGTAAAAGACTGTTGAGTTCCAAGCCATTTATCCACCCTTTTCTCCCCAGGTTCAGGAAACACTGTGAAAGAAAGAAGGGATAAAAGCCAGAGGAAGTAGAGTGTGTGTGTGTGTGTGTGTGTGTGTGTGTGAGATGCTGACGTCCAGACCCAACACGCTGTTTCACTAACAGTTCTCAGCAACTGTGATTACATGTTGACACAGTGTCATAGAATGGGAAGGGGCCCTTTCCTGAAGATTGGATAGTTAACAGTAGATGGGAGAGAGAAAGACGTTTTTAGTAGTACAGCAAGGCATCCATACTCCTGTGAACAATTTTAGTGACACTCACTGGATCTCTCTCACACACAAGTAGAAGTAGGGCTGGGTGGGAAGAACAGGGACAGATAAGGTAATGGAAGAGTGGATGTGATCAAAATATATTATGTAATGAACGGAAATGTCATGATGAGACCCACTGTTATGTACAATTAACATGTTAACATTAAGCAAATAGGACAAAAACATAGACAACTCATACACAACATACAATATTATTCTAAATATTGTTGATCTGAAAACACGACACATGAACAAGGGTATAACTTGCTCGGTCTAACAAAGGCCAGAGTAAAGCAGTAAAAATCAATTTCCACCTTTCTTCTCTGGAGGACACAATGCAGATTAAGTTCTATTGAAACTCTGGACTTGCTCTTAAGCTATAAGCAAATGTGTTGTCTGTCACTGTGTCCCTTTCAGCTCACTGTCACCACGTTCCTTCCCACTTACCTTCTGTTCTTGGATCTGTGCTTTCACCACTTTATACTCAGCAGATGGAGGCTTCTGATTGGCTATGAGCTCCTCAGTGTCTGCCAACCAGCTGAGCAATGGCTCTAAGGCATCTTGAAATTTCCCACAGTGTAACAAAGCCTCCTGTAGTTGTGCAATTCTTTGTGCAACCTGTGTCACAGGTATAGAAAGCTCAATTTCAAGAAACGACAGTATGTAGACAGCAGTTTAAATACTTTTTACCTCTTTAGTAATTATCGATGGCAATGGCTAAGTTTTGTTAGCATTTAGTTTCAAGGGAAACCTCAGGCGTAGCTGTCTCTCTTGCCCCTTCCAGTCCCAGCCCATGTGTTATTTGCTCACCACTCACCTTTTTATTCAGTGTATTCCATCGTGTATTGATCTCTTCAATGTCATGTTCTAAACCCTGCACATCGCAGTTCTTTCCTGCACTCTGGATTAATCCCTGGCCCAGTCCATTCACCTGCTGCAATTTCACCTGAAGAGGATCCACTTGTTCTTTCTGAAACATCTGGATAATTGTAAAGCAAAGCAGATTTACTCCAATGGCATTAAACTTTCTTTTTGGCAAACTTTCTATGCCACGGTATCTGGTCATTCTTGAGAGATTTAAGACAAGGAACAAGGAGGAAATGTGAGCATCAGAACTGTGACGTGCCGAGGGGCGCAGGGGCTTGTTTCAGGAGTATGCACGCCTTCTAATGTGTCCTCTTATGTAACACACACCCGGGGACAGTCACAGCACTATCTAGGTCTTTAACCTAATGACTCAGTTTCTTCTTTCAAATCAGCTGCTTAATTTTTAATACTAAAAGCTACAGGGAATAGTGAAGTATTAGCCTTAAAACACTATAAAATAAATGCAATGTACTTGAATCATAAAAGGGAAGATTGCTATCAAATTACAAGTACTTAAGCTCTTGGAATAATACCCTGGAGAACAGGCATTTGACCACTGACAACAAGCAATGTGCTTTTCTGGCTGGAGTAACTCAATCAGTCAGAACAGATCAACAGTGTGAAGAGTACAAAGCCCATAGCTCAGTCCCCTGTGGCCATTTAACTTCCTTCTGGTTCAGGGCCACAGACCACACACAACCAATCACCTTGAAACAGCACTTCCCTGTCTACAAGAGGAAACGCACCTACAACTCTGACACAAGTACTGAGACATATAAAATACTTTAAAAAGATGATACCACAGATCATGTCCATCATGAAACAAACAGAATTTTAAAACAATAGAGAAAATATAGTAAGCAATATGCTTATTTTTTCCTCTACTACAGTTACAGCATAGATATTTCTAAATTGAACAGTCAGAAGCAAAACTTTTGAAAACGGGGCACAAGCCACCAAGCCTATAATCTTAGCACTCAGGTGGTGGCAGAAAGGTCAGAAGTTTATGATCATCTTCAGTTACATATAGAATTTGAGGTCTCTCTGGGGTTTGTGAGACTCTATCTCAAAAACAAAACAAAAAAATGCCAAGCCTTTAGTTTCACACACATTTACCAAATTCATAGTTTTCTTTTCTTTCTTTCGTTCTTTTTTTTTTTTTTTTTTTAAGTTTTTCGAGATAGGTTTCTCTGTGTTAGCCCTGGCTGGCCTAGACTCGCTTTGTAGACCAGGCTGGCCTCAAACCTACAGTGATCTGCCTGCCTCTGCCTCCCGAGTGCTGGGATTACAGGCGTGCACCACCACGCCCGGCCAAATTCATAGTCTTAAGGGAAAGAATGACACAAACAAATATTTATTCCTAAGAACTGGTTTCTCTTAATTACCAGAACATGAAATTAGCCATGTTTGCCCTTTCTCTTCTATACAAAATTCCTTCAGTTTCAGCAAGTCACATGTGTCTATTAAAGACAGAGGATGACAAAAAAAAAAAAAAAAAAAAAAAACAGAAGAAGACAAAATAAATATAAAAGAGAATTGAATGCTTAAGTAAGACTAATTTTTTTTCTACAACAGACCATAGATCACACTGGAATCTAATTCCAAAGGAATGCCTATGATTGGGTAAGTCAATCAGTAGAAAGGGAAAAGCCCATCAAAAAGTTGAAAAGGGCCATGAAGGAAATCACTAGTACATCTCACTTTATACTGCAACTTGATCATACTGTGTTTTGTTAGACAGCATTACAAAGAATTCGAAGTAAAACCAACAAGAATGAGTACAGGGACAGATGAAGGATATTATAAGGACACAAGGCTTTAAAGTTTATCGATAATGGTGGGGATCAAGAGACAAAGGGGGAGAAAGCCAGCAAGATAGACAGGGAAGATATCAAGCCAACAATGAAGGTCCCTTTACTCAATCAAATCAAATACATTCAAGCTATTTTTTAAAAAGTTTGTTTTTATTTGTGTGTTTGTAGTAACTGGTGATGACTGAAGTTACTTTTTGGTGATTTTGCATTTTCCATTTGAATCCTGGCTGATCTTTTTTGGTGGTTTTATTCTCTTTCTCCTCTTCTTTACCTCCAAATGGAGGATGTTAGTCCAAAGGCCTCCTTAAAAATATTATCTATCTATCTATCTATCTATCAATCATCCATCCACCTACCTACCTACCTATAAATGACAGACAAGCTTTAATATCTATCTCAGGCTAGCCTGGAACTCATGATCCTCCTACCTTACCCTACGGAGTACACTTCATCACCAGGCCTGGCTATCTCCTTTCTTTCTATTCTTTCTCTCTTTCCTTTTCTGAGACAGGGTTTCCTCTGGGTAGCTTTGGCTGTCCTGGAACTCACTCTGTAGACAGGGTGGCCTTGAACTCAGAGTTCCACCTGCTTCCGTCTCCCCAGTGCTGGGATTAAAGGCATGTGCCACCACTACTAGGCTTTCTTTCTTTTAATGCCCTTCATGGTTAATTTAATCTATCATTTTATTATTAAATGACAAATCTGTATGGTTTTCAACTTAAATCTCTCTTCTAAGCTTCAAATCCACACATCCAACTGCTTTCTTACTATTTATCTACCTACCAACCACATAAGGTACCTTGAACCTAATGGTTCCAATGCAATAGTGCCTCTCACTTTCCCACCCCTTCAAATTTATTCCTTACTAAAGCAAACCGTAATATTTGTTCTTGAAACAATAATTTACTACTGTCCAGTTTGTACTTAATTGTATAAACCAGAATCCATGCCATCCTCCATAAATGGCACACCTTCAACACAAAATCCATAAATGAGTCTTAGTTCTACTTCCAAAGTATTTCTTGATTCTAAACAATTGTCTCCAAAATCACTGTGTCACAGTTTATAATCATATATTTACAAGAGCCATTTTTGTGCTTCATGTCTGCCTCCCACGTGCTACTGTAAGGCCTACAAGGGCAGGCACTGTGCCAGTCTCATTCACTGCAAAAGGCACAAAGCTGATACTTAGTAATTATTTATGTCTTGAATGAATGACTCCTTGTATAGAAATTGCTTAAGGGAAAGCAAACAAACTCATGACAGATCTGCCTATCAGCCCGACATTCAAACACTGAATTAGTGTTGTGATGCTCCCCAATTTTTGCTTAAAAAGACTCCTTTGGCCAATTTTTATTGTACAGAAATCCTACTTTGTATAAAAGGGTGGTGCCTCTTCCTCTGAACTTTTGACTGTAAATAAGAGGAGGGAACCTATGGGTAGAGGCTTAAGTAAGTGGGGACTGCTCTCAGTAGCCTGGGATCCCAACATAGAAATAACAAATAGAAACTGACATTTGCTTCTCCTTACCAAGCTCTTGTTTGTGCCTATTGTGAAGTTTATATTGTAATAATGAAAAGAAAGATTGTATTTTTATCCACATGCTCTTGTATATAGATAAACACCAAGCTCTGAAGCATTTACTTTAAATCAAATTCCAGATTATGATCACTTGTTGAGTTTTAAGTCTCTCTGCTTAAGAACAGTAAGTTCCTTTGCCTCTAGCCCCTAAACACCACTCAACAAGTCTGAGGCCAGACTGGACTTACACAGTGAACAACTCCATGCCAGCCAGAATAGGACCCTGCCTCAAGACCCATATATGGCCCCCCCAAAAAAACTCTCTAAAAATGTAAAAACTGGAATCTACAACCTTAGAAAAAACACTTTTTCATTTCCTGCAGTACTACAGATGGACCCAGACTGTGTGCATACCAGGTACATACTCTACCAATCAAGCATGTCCAGCTCTGTAATTTTTCTTTAAAAAATCCAACTAACGGGGCTGGAGAGATGGCTCAGAGGTTAAGAGCACCGCCTGCTCTTCCAAAGGTCCTGAGTTCAATTCCCAGTAACCACATGGTGGTTCACAACCATCTGTAATGTGATCTGATGCCCTCTTCTGGCCTGCAGGTGTACATGCAGGAAGAACACTCTACACATAATAAATAAATATTTTTTTAAAAAATCCAACTAACAATTATTTCAGTAGTGTGTCTCTCCCTCTCTCCTCCTCCTCATAGCTCAGTGTAGCTCAAGTTGGCTTCAAAAATCCTCCAGTTCAGAATGGCAAAGTAGAAGGATCCAGAGGATCCTAGAACTCTGCAAGTAGAACATTATGAAAGGCAGATTTGGGCCCAGGGGTCCCACTCAAACTAAGGCACCAGCCAAGGACAATACAGGCGGTAAACTTTAAACCCCTACCCAGATCTAGCCAATGGTCAGAACATTCTCCACAGTGGAGTGGAGAGTGGGGTAGGACTTTCACACGAACTCTGGTGCCTCATTTTTGACCATGTCTCCTGGAGGGGGAGACCTGGTGGCACTCAGAGGAAGGATAGCAGGCTACCAAGAAGAGACTTGATACCCTATGAGCATATACAGGGGGAGGAGGTCCCCCTCAGGAACAGTCATAGGGGAGGGGAATAAGAGGAAAATGGGAGGGAGGGAAGAATGGGAGGATACAAGGGATGGGAGAACCATTGAGATGTAACAAGAATAAATTAATTAAAAATTAAAATAAAAAATCCTCCAGTTCACCTTAGTGACTCAAGTGCTCAAATTGTAGCCATGCATTGCCACCCCTGGATTCAATAAATATATTCAAAACAACAGTGTCCTATGGTACACACCTTTAATCCCAGAACTTTAATCCCAAAGGCAGAGGCAGGGAAATCTCTGTGACTAGCAAGGTCTACATAGCGACTTCTAAGCCAACCAGGACTACACACGGATACTCAGTCTCAAACTAACCCCACTTCAGAGAATGACTACTTTGAGGGGATGGAGGGTTGAATGGCACCATTCCCTTCTGTCATTTTATCAGGCAGTACTTCATAACATGAGGATCTCCTGTGCCTGGAGGGGTTCTTGGAGATTATATATCCCAGAGATCAGTATTGAGGATTTCTCTCAATCTTTCTTTATGCTGATCAGATTGGCTCTTTATACATTTAATCCTTTCCCACTGATTGCTGCTGTAGGCTGTATACCAAAAGTATTTCATATTTCAAGAGTGCCAGCACAAGGAATTGTTCTGTCACTGATCTAATGTTTTAACTTGAGAGGTGACTGCAATCTAATGATCAATTCCACATTCCATAAAACCTAAAACCAAGATCCATCAACCCAAAAGGCAAGAAGTCTACCCTGACAGGAAGCTACATTACAAGATAACTGTTGAGCCCAGAAGGAAACTACCATCACTCAGCAAAGCAGGAGGAATGCAGCAAAGCTGGCATCTTAAGGGACACAATCAAATTATTTGTTGTGTGTCTAATTGATATTCTAACAAGTTACAGACGCTATGGAAGGTTCTGCAATGAGGTAAATGAGAGAACCCACCTTTTGTAGTATGCACTGATATTACGGAAAGTTGATATTCACTATTCCATTAATAGTGAGTGGCTCACCAGGCAATGGTGGTGCATGCCTTTAACCCAGCACTTGGGAGGCAGAGGCAGGTGGATCTGTGTGAGTTCGAGGCCAGCCTGGTCTACAAAGCGGTTCCAGGACAGCCAGGGATACACACAGAGAAGCCCTGTTTCAAAAAGAAAAATAAAAGAAGCACACATTCTGCCAGGTGGTGGTGGTGGTGGCAGAGGCAGGAGGATCTCTGGGAGTTTGAGGCCAGCCTGGTCTACAGAGTAAGTGCCAGGATAGACAGAGCTACACAGTGAAACGAACCAAAACAAACAAACAATCCCCAAATCAAAAATAGCTGCCTCTACCCCCTAATTTGCATATTTACACTGTATATTTCACCTGCTTCTGGGATATTGCAAACCTATTTACAGGATGAAGGGGGAAGATGGTCAGTGGTTGAACTCTCACGTGTGACACTGGAAAAGCACTATCACTTTATCCTTACAGTCCTCTCAGGGTGCTGCCTTACCAAGCGAGGGATCTGAGAGAAGACTCAGATTACCTAATCTGTCAGAGTGGTCTGAAGTGCTCAGGTCTCACTCAAAGCTCAGTGTACCTCTGCCTAACTATACATCACTAACAAACACAAACCTTCTTGATTTTATGAAACAGACTGGCTGTATTTTTTTCAAAAGAGAAATCACACTTTCCTGCTAACAATCTTTTTTAAAAAGTAAGCCAACATCTATGTACAAACATGTTACTTTGGCCTCCAATATATGTAAGTAAAAAAATCAATTCAATTTTACACCAGAGAAGATTAAGATACATTTTTCTTCTTAACTCAATAGAAAATCTAGAAATTACAAGCCCAGGGGCACAGAATTCACAAAAGAAAAGAGGACCATACCACTGCTCGTTATCACCAAGTGAGAGAACTTGCAATTCTCACTTTACTCTGCAAGCCTTTCCTGCCAATGAAATGAGCAACAATTACCTCATGTGAATTTAATCCTTCAGTTGCAGCCTGAGGCACTTTCCCATGTAGCGCTGTGCCAGGCATCTCTTTTATTCCAAATGCTGAAGAATCAAGGCCTCCCTTGGTCCACATTCCAGGAGAGGAAGCCTCCTCAAGAACAGGAGTTTCTTCTGCAGCGGGCACTGAGTCAGTGTGGATAGTTCCTTCCAGGAAGGGTCCACCAGGAGTGAAAATTTCCTCCACAGCAGGCACTGCAGTAGCTAGAGTGGCAGACCATTCTGGGATGGATACAGTAACCACCTGAGCATCAGGCTTCTCTGGGGTAGCTTCTTCAAGAGCTGGAGTAGCAGACTCTTCTGGTACCAGGCCTGCAACAGGCATGCTGCTAGGCTCCTCTGCAGTAGACACTGTAATTGTTGGAGTATCAAGCTCCTGTGAGGTGGGCCCTGCAGGAGCTTGTGTGGCAGGTTCCTCTGGAAGGAACACTGCAGTAACCTGAGTGTCAGGCTCCTCTGAGGTAACATCCTCATCTGTGATGGGCACTGTAACAGTCTCCACTGGAGGCGCTGCACCAGATAGGGTGGCAGCCTGTTCTGTGGCTGATCCTGCAGCAGCCGTAGCATCCTCCTCTAAGATGACCACTGAAGCAACTGGTATACCCTCCTCTAGGAAGGACACCATTGGAGTAGCTACAGCGGTTCCCTCCAAGGCAGAGGCTTTGGCAGCAGGCCCCTCCAGGGCAGGCACTGCTACAACTGGGGTATCCTTTCCTGGCATGGGTACCACAGGATCTGGGGCATCCTCTACCATGGGTACTACAGCAGCTAGGGCAGGCCTCTGATGGCTAGATATCCATTCCTCTAAACCTGCTACAGTGTTATTGGCTTTGGTGATCTGTTCCTCCGGAAAGATGATCAGGGTTGAATGTAAATCTCTCATTTCCATTTCCCCTTCCTGTGAAGCCATACTCAGCTCAGGTTCTCCATCTTTCAGGGTTCCCTTTCCAGCTCCAAGTCTCCATTCTCCAGGCAGAAGGTGCGGACTCAGAACCACGGACTCTGGACCCCTCCTCTGTAAGTCTCCAAGAAAATGAGATGGAGCTCCATTCCCTAAAAGGGTCAATCCACAATCCAGCTCTTTTGTTTCACCGTCCTTACCACAAACTTTCTCTCCAGACAATCCGCAGGGCTCTTCATTGCCCAGTGGTCTCTGAATATTATCTTCTTGACCAAGTACAGCTCCTTTCCCACTTCCTAACTGAATCTCATCTGTTAATAAATTTGAATCAGATGATACAACCTCTACTTCAGGTCCTGAGGTAACATCTTGTTCAGAGTTAAAAGCAAAACTGAGAGGGATTCTTTCCATACACATCTCTCCAGTCCCCTTAGTCTGACTGCAGCCTACCTGGAACAAATTGCCATTTTCTTTGGCTAGCTCAGAAGCAATAAAGACTGGCAGTTTTTCTTCACAAGAGGCTCTGGGGTTAGAATTCAGCAAGCCCCCTGTGTTCAGCTCTCCAAGTGGTTCTGGATCAGCCAGAGACTTAAATTCCCCACCAATCATGGGGCTAAAAGGCACTTTTTCACACTCCTCACTGACAGTGGAGGTGTCCCTCCTGCTGTCAGGAGGAGCACTAGGTTCAACAGCTTTAGGCACCTGAGGAGAGTCCAGGGCATTCCGATATTCACTATTTAATCCAGTGTCAGGGTCCTTTATCCTCACATTTAAAAGACCCACATGCTGATCCTGTTCTAAGGCAGCTCCTGGAAAATGACTACTTAAAAGTGAATCTTCTGCATCCTGGGATGGGGCCAGCCCTTCAGAAGAGGCCTGACTCAGCAGCTCAGCTGAAGAAGTTACTCCTTCTTCATATAAACATTCCTTCTCAAGTTCCAGAAACATTTGCACAGAATCTGTGTCAGAGAGCTGCTCTGTTTCAACAGGGCCCTGGAACCCTGAAGTCAGACCCTCTTGCCCCTGAGCAGTTCTGTTTTCCATCTCACTGATAACATCTTCACCTGCAGGCACACAGGTGCAGTCAGGAGGTGTGCCCTTGGGAACAGACGCAGGTTGATCCCTAGTCGGCTGCAAGTCAACAGAACAGCAAATCTGATGAAGGGCTAGGTGATCAGAAGTCCCCAAGACAGACGAGCAATCCTCTACCACTGCTACTGTGTTTGCTTGTTCTCTCTCTTCAAAAATGTCTGCCAAGCTCATCTTCTCATTTGCAACTAGAAGATTCTTTCTTCTCTCCAACAGTTTCTCTTCCTCCCACTCCTCCTCTGCCTCCATCATGATCCATCGCTCATCCTCCTCAAATTTTAACTCAGATTCTGTTTTTTCTCTCAGGCTAGGTGTTATAAGCATATGTAATTCTGGATCCAACAGCTCTTCACTGAGGCAAGGAGAGAGAGGTGGTAGTTCCACAGTGCAGGCAGTATCCCCAAGGGGGTGCTGCTTCTCACAGAAGCCTCCCTTAGAAGAACTTTTCATGGCCCTAGGCCAGGTTGCACTTGAGAATCTGTGTTCCTGCATTTCATCTGTGTTACCACTTGCTGCTGCAGCTTCTGACTCTAGCGGCTGGAATTCATGGGGAGAGCTCTCACTGTGTTGTTGGAATCTGAAGTCCTGGCAGTCTCGCAAGTTTTTTACATCTTGCACTTCTGGAATATCTACAGTTTTGGACATGTGTTCCAGAGTAACAGACTCAGACTGAGGTTCCCTGTGGTCAAAGTGACCAGAACTTTCTGTCAATGCAGAACTGGATTCCTTTTTCTCTTGCAAGGAAGGATTTGAAGCACCAGCTTCTGAGACTTCACTGAGAGAAGCCTCCATCCTTTCTGCAAATTCTGGAAAGTTGGGTGGCATGAAGGACTTCCACGATCTCCTGTTAACATTATCTTTTCGCTCTGCATTTGGCCGACGTCTGGGTGGCACAGGTGCTGACTTCTGCACATCACTGCTTAGCTTTAGTGCGTCAAATATTATCCTCTCATCCAGCTTCTTGCCTTCTGGCACTCTAGATTCAAACACATTAGATGATGCTCCTAAGGTGCCATTGCTGGATATGGTACTTCCTTCCATCTTCTCCATGGTGCTTTTTGACGTCTGATTAAGTTTTGACCCCTGGTCAATCTGTTCATTTATCCTCATTGTGTCGTATATAGACCGCTGTGGGACATAGCAATCTTCTATATAGCCATCCTCATCTTCCCCTTTACCCAGGCAGGTGGGGCTCCGCCTTAAACAGTCTGGCCTGCTAAGTGGCTTACCCATACTTTTTCAAAAATGATGAACCATCAATCTTTCAAAGTTTTTCCCCCTTAGGTTCTCTCAAAACACATTCTACATGAATCGTAAGTCCTCTTACATGTCTATACTCCAAACCACCAATTGCATCCTCCTTCCAGAGTGATCTGGAAGTTCCCATTTGAAACCATTTTGGGAGAAACTCTAAGACAAACAAGTTTTTCCTCAGAGGCTAGTAGCCTCATATTTGCAGACAGATAAATGGTATTATTTAATCAACAATCATAAAATAATTACTTGTATGGCTTCTGGTTTTACTTTTCTAAAGAGCGTTGCCCTTTCAAATTCAGTCAGCAAAAATAATTTGATATTGATAAGTCTTATTCAATATCTAGTTTCACTCCATTCTCACTGAAGCTGAGTTGGAAGCAGAAAATTTATACCAATTAGGTCCTTAATAACAATGGCATTCCCTCTCAGCCTTCAAGTATGGTCCAAGCTCCTAAGAATTCCTTTCATTTTATCCTGTGCTCAGCCCTGAAGAGTCCAGCTGGTCTGAATTAGCCATTCGTCCTCTCTAGTTGGGGTGTTTGCATTTGAACAGGGCTGGTCAGCGGATATTCCTGCAACTTTAAACACAGGAAGTCCTTCATTCGGGGCCAGCTTGGGGCTTCCTGTCTCCAAAACATCATGGCATTGTTGTGGCTTCCAAGCCAACACTGTATCGTGGCCGCAAAACAAGGCAAGCGGAGGCCCACTCTGGGCCTTTCAGAAGGCGGGCAGGCTGAGACAGCGGCCAAGGGGCTGTCGGAAGGACTCAATCAGCACCGCCCGCAAACCCGCGCCATGCCTCGCGCCCGGAGGGCCAGGGTTGCCTCACCGCAGCCTTGCAGGTGGCTCCCGGCCGCCCCGGCCTTGCGTCTCCTGCTCAGGAAGTTAGTTTGTCCCTCCGGCAGCAGAAAGTCCTGTGTCCTGTGGGCGCCGCCTCCCAGGCCGCCGCAAGTTCCTGGCCCCGAGTCGCTGCGTTGTGGGCTGCATGACAAGCAGTCACCTCTTTTCTCCACCACGCCGCCGGCCCTGCGGCCGTCCTCCCCGCCCGCAGCTGTCACGGTCCCGGCATGCAAACTTCTGGCTGGGAACAAAAGGCTCCGCTCCGGCCGCACGAGGGGGGGCGAGCCCGCCTCTCTCACGCCGCCCGGACTGCTCACCCGCCGCTGGCTGGAACTGCTCGGGTGGCGGGCAGCCCTCCTCCCCCTTCCAGCGCCGCCTCCGTCGCTGCCCCGCCCGGGCAGCCCCCTTGGAAGCCCGGGAACGCGCTGCGCGGACAGCTAGGGAGGAGGATGGGGGCGGGGCCAACAGAGAGCCCCGCCGGGAGGGGAGGGGGCGGAGGCAAGGATTGGAGGCCCAGGCGCCAAGGGAGGGGCTTTCCGGGGTAGGGGCGAAGGACCCCAGCACAGTCCGCACCCCCTCTAGCTCACTCCATCCACACCGGCGTTGTAGAGTCCCCGCCCGCGTGGGTAAGCAGAGAGGAGCAGTCCTGGTCACGCCGGGCAAATCCCTTGACAAAGGAAAGCCCCGCCCTCCTAGTACTGGGCTAGCCCCCCGCCCCCGCTTCTCTCTGACTCGCGGGATTCGTGCCCAGCCCAAGGGCGAACCCAGAAGGGGCGCCCCCGCCTCCCCCACTGCCAGCCGGTTGTGGCTAGGGACACTGGGGGAGACCCATCTGCTGGTAGAGACGCACGGGCTGGGGTGGGCGGTCTGCAGTACCCTAGGCTCCAGATTTGCCGCCAAAGGCTGTCCCTGTATTTTCCAATGTCACCTCTGGCGCTGACCAAAGAACAGGCTAGTCTTAGACACAGTCTTTTCTTGGTATGCCAAGGAATTAAGATAGACTCAGAAACCAAGTTATTGGATAAACTCAAGGCATAGTTTCCCTTCTGAAGTATGTCAGATCTTGGCCCATGACACCACCTGGGCTTCTCTGCCCAGACTTAAGTGGTCCTAATGACCAGGACGGAGTGCAGTGGGACTCTAGCAGGAACAGCCCATGCCCAACACCTGGATTGCTTTTTTATTTCCACGCACGTCCAAAGAAACCTGAACCTCCTTGGGGCTAGAGGAAAAGCATGAGTCCATATTTCAAGTCTCAAAAAAGAAAATATTAGAGAAACATGTTACACAATCCTGCAACACCACTTTCTGGTTTTCAGAAAGCTATCTAGTGACCCTGTAATTTTTTTTTTTTTTTTTTAAGTACCAGAGGGAGGCGGCTGCATCTCTATGAGGTGCAGTACTTGACTCCCTTCCTGATGGTCGCTTTGATTTTATTATATGTGAAAAGAAAGTCAGTTAAAATGTCTGAATTCCTGTTGGCCCATGTGATCAATATAGATGGTAAAACTTACATAAAAGTTCTTAGCACCCTCCATACAAAGAGTAACTAAAACCAGTCATTGGTGTGTGGAGAATCGGTAGTGAAACCTGGGGCTGAGCCTTAGACTTATTTGAAGAGCCAGAAACTCCTTGGCAAAAATGAGGTACCATGATCAGATTAGGCAAAATGTTTTACACTTCATTTCTTACCCCGAAAGAAGCTGATCATTTCTACCCACTCAACTACAAGCAGAAGGGAGTACTAGAACATTCTAGATTGTATTGTTTTATTCTAGATACCCTATTCCTTAACTTTAAAACTTTAAAAAGAGCTGTCTAGAATCATGTGACCTCCTGGTTCAATAGTGCAAGACACTAGAAGACATTCTATGAACACAGAATGAAAAGAATCAAGAACACTTGATCCAGGGTAAGTTCCAGGGCATACGATCAACACTAAGTATCTGGGGAGCTGGAACGTGGGAGGAAGGAAGTTTGTGCTGCATGTCTCCTTAACTGGCACACCAAGATCCAAGGGCAGATTTCAAACCATCAGTTTTCTCACAGCTATTCAAAGAATAAAGTGTCCCCTAAAAGGGTGACTTTCCTGATCCCAAAGGAGTGTGAGCAGAAATTTAAGCAGTCATGTGGCATAGCATTCACAGGAAACAGATTCACAAATCTTGTAGTTTGCTCAGGATGAGCTTTATAGTCCCTTCAACCCCTGGCACACTGTGATCCCAAGCAGATCAGCTTACAGACCTGATCCTTCACAATTCATGGAATTTAGGTTTTCAGTGTGTTTTAATTATTCAGGACAAATGGACAACTCCCAAGAGGATGGTATTACTTCCAGTAGCAATTCTTCCTGGCCACATACATTCACCAAGTGCTCAGATACCATAACAGATGCTTTAGCATGCCACAGCCCCTCTGCTCAGAAGAATCTGAGGAACTCTGGCGTTGGACATAAGGGTGGGTGGTTATTCTATGATAAAGAATGATCTCGATGCGGAATCACAACCTTCACAGGCAGAGATTCCTTTCCTGTCTCTTCACCAAGTCAGCGTTTCCTAATTAGCCCCTCCCCACACATATCCACTGTTTACTCTCCTCATTAACGCTCAGATAAATAAATGGAACTAGCATCTGAGACTCAGATTCAAACTACTTATCACTTGTAGTCACACTCTATTTAAAGTGTTAAAATACTACAGAGAAACTTCCTTAAAGTTTAAACAGAGCCTCTAGGAAAGATTCCATATGGCATGTGCTTTTAACCCCAGTCCTACAGTGAAAACCTCCCCATCCCCGACACACACACACACACACACACACACACACACACACGCTTTATACAATCCAATTGTCCCACCCCTTCAAAGATAAAAACAACCAAGAAGCCTCCTAGTTTTGTTCTTTTTATCACTGGTGTGTGTGTGAATAGAAGCAAGGAGATAAAGCACAAGGTCTCTCTCCTTTATGTCTTATTTTTTATCTGTTCCTGAGTTTATCTTTAGTTTTGACATGTGGGATTCTGCCAGTAGCCAGTCATCTCAGTGACTGAAATACCTGATTCCGTTTTCACTCTCTTGTTTCTCTGATGACTATAACAAAAAAGGAATCTGTACCTCTCATGTCCCACTAAGCTTTTTAAGGGAGAAACGCAAGGAGCTCCAGAGCACCTCTTCTGATGCTTCCCCGCCCTGAAGCCACAAATGGATGTGTTCAGGCCACATTTCAAATTAGCTTCCAGTTAGTTGATTATAGAGTTCAAAGAATTCTCTATACATTTTGAAATTCCTAAGAACAAAATTTATGTCAGCTTTTCCTTCAATGGACCTAGAAGAAAGACCAGTGTTGACCTCTCTAGCTCCTCCCTGCTGTCTCCCTAATTCAAGTGAGCTGGGTGGAGTCCTCTCACATGCTCACACCAGCCCCTCCAAGTTTTGGATCTAGCATTGCTTTTGTCTGCCCAAGAATTGAACTGCCAGACTACTAAGGCAATCTAGCGACCCCACATTTACCACAACTGAGTGAATAAAATGCCTTTTTACCCATCTGACAGCCCCCCACCCCCACTCATTGAATAAAGGTGGATACAGAGGACTGGTTGGAGCTTAAATCTACAAAATGCCTTTCATCTTAACATATCTAGACTTCACAAGCATTATTCAGAGGCAAGTGGAAACTCTACAGTATTAGGTCTGTGCTTGTTGGGTGTCAGTAACTACTATGCTTTGTGTTTTTGTTATTATAAAGATAGCTACAGAGTGACACACAGACCAGCATAGTATTGTTTGGCTTTTATCTTAAATGGGACATGAAGGGTTTTGAAGGTATTTAAATTCCTGTGTATTCCTGAACTCATAAGAAAACTTCCCACACACCCTACAGGGACTATCATGACCCTTGAAAACCCTTTGCTGCTTGTAGACTTTCCAAAAGACAGTGTTTGATTCCTTGTTTAGATTTTTGGTTAGTTACCAAGGCAGAGATGTCAACAAAGACAGGGTTAGAGAAGACCTGGCAGAAGGCAGGAGACAGGAAGCCAAGAGGCGTCAGAGAAGGCTTCATAGAAGGAAAATTGTTCATTAGGATATTTATTATTTATTTGTAGGCAGGGTCTCATGTAGTCCAGGCTTGTCTAGCTATGTAGCCAATGATGACCTTCAGTTTCTGATCCTCTTGCCTTCGCTCCTTGAGAGTGCTGGACTTAAATGTACACCATTTTAACTTGGGGTCGGGATGGAAGCCAGAACCTTGTGCATGCTAGATAAGCATCTCACCAACTGAGCTGCATTCCCAGTTCACAAAATTGGAATTTAGACACACAGAAATGATAAAAAACAAGTTATTTCAAATGAGGAGCTAGAGAAGGAACATTTTCTTCTTGAGATAGGTGTTAACACTAGGCTGCTTCTACTGACAATCTTCCTGCCCCATCTTCAAGTCCTGGGATTATAGTATGCTCTGCCATGCCTAGCAAATTTCAATCCAGAATGGCTTACATAGTGGTTGTGTATAAGGGGAAAATATTAGAAGGATAAGATGCTCTAGCCCAGAATCCCAAACCAAGGACATGTATGCCTTATTCAGAAAAGCATCACTACAAGATTTAGTTAGCTGTAAGTCAAGTGGGGTGGCTCATGGCTGCAATTCTAACACTCAACAAGTTGAGACAGAAGGATTAACATAATTTGAGGCTAGGCTGGACCTCAGAATAAGACCTTATCTCAAGAAAGAAAGAAAAAATTAACAGAAACACGTGTGTGAGGCCAAGCATGTTGGTGCACGCATTTAATCCTAGCACTTGGGAGGCAGAGGCAGGTGGATTTCTGTGAGTTTGAGGCCAGCCTGGTCTACAAAGTGAGTTCCAGGACACCAGTAATGTTACACAAAGAAACCCTGTTGTGAAAATATAAAAAAGGAAAAGAAAGAAAATGGTGGGTGGGAGGGGGCTGGAGAGTGGGGGGTGCCACAGTGCGCATTCAGCTGGCATCTTGAAAATCTAAATCTTAGCCCAGCCTGGTAGCACACTCCCTTAATCCCAGCACTTGGGAGGCAGAGGCAGGCGGATCACTGAGAGTTCAAGGCCAGCCTAATCTACAAAGCAAGTCCAGGACAGCCAGGGCTACACAGAGAAACCCTGTCTCAAAAAACCAAAAAAAACAAAACAAAACAAAAAAAAACCCAAACAACTGAACCTTTAACTTTTGAACCTCAAGGTAGTAAATATACTTGTATTTAAAAAAAAGAAAAGAAAAAGAAACAAAGTTAGTAGAAATGAGGACAAATGAGGTAAAGGACTTTGAAAAAACTGGAGAGTCAGATTTGGACGTGCTAAGTGGATAGAAAGTAGAGACCAGAAAGAAAATAAAGATAATGCTATACTATTACTCTGGGGTTACCAAGGGCAGGGCAGAACTTACAAAACAGTTGGAGGAAGAAGGCACTTGATTCATTCCATTTAGAGTATTCAAAGACAACACATGTGGGGCTGTCTAGAATGGTCCCTCATGTAGGGGACTTCACTTTAGGGTAGACACACAGATTTAGAAGCCTTTCTCCCTGGAACAGTGTGGGACTTGCTGTCTCAGCATGGCTGGATGTAGAGAAAGAAGAGAACAGATGACAGAACTAAAACCCACATACTTAGGGCTCAGGAAGACAAACCATCTAGAAAAGCTGGGGAGAGAACAGTATCAAGAAAGTAAGTAGGTGCCAGGCATGGGAGCATACACTCATGAAGGCAAGGCAAGAGGACCGAGAATCTGAGGATATGTGCATGTGCATATACATGCATACATGCACCTGGAGGCCAGAGATCAATGTCTTCTATTTCATTCTAATTTTTTAAGACAGCACCTCTCACTAAACCTGGAGTTCATCCACCCTGGTAGACTGACAGGCCGATAAACTGTAGGGACCTACTTGTCTCTAAGTGGCCCCTTACCCTCACCCCCATCTTTGGAGTTATAGATGCATGCCACTGTGTCTGACTGCTTTTATGTGGGTTTTGGGGGATCTGAACTCAGGTTCTTATGTTTGTGTGGTAACGGCAGGTTCTTTACTGACTAAGCTATCTCTGCAATCCCTAAAACCAAGTTTTGTTTTTTGTTTTTTTCAAGACAGGGTTTCTCTATGTTATCTTGGCTGTCCTGGACTTGCTTTGTAGGCCAGGCTGGCCTTGAACTCACAGTGATCCGCCTGCCTCTGACTCCCTGAATGCTGGGATTAAAGGTGTGCACCACCACGCCCAGCAAAAACCAAGTTTTTAAGACAGAAGACAATGAATTAGACAATGTTACCAGACTAGTCAATGACTATTTCTAGGGAAACAGTCTGAGCAGCGATGGGTGCCAAGTCAGACAGCATAGGTTAGGGATAATGGGTATGCAGAAGGAAGTGTTTGCCACTCTCAAGATGCTCTTCTTCTGGTTCTCATAGCACAGGGTAATCATGTCATCTCTTTTCCAGGCAGTCCTCTTTTGTCTCTTTGGGCTCCCCAGCCCAGCCCTGTACTACTGAAGTTATATTATTTTTTAAAAAACACAATAAACTATTTATTTTATTTTATGTGTGTGACTGTTTTGTCTGTATGTGTGCATGCCTGATGCCTGTGGAAATCAGAAGAACCGATTAAGAACACAAGCTACCACATGCGTGCTGGGAACTGAACCTGGGTCCTCTGCAAGAACAAGAAATGATTTTAAGTGCTGAGCCATCTCTCTAGTCTCCTTGAGGTTATATATTGATTTTCTTTTCTTTTTAAAAACTTTTTATTTATTTACTCATTTTTTATGTACATAGGTGTTTGCCTACATGAATGTCTGTGTGAGGGTGTCACACCATGAAGTTACAAATAGGTGTGAGCGTTCATGTGGGTGCTGGGAATTGAACCTGGGTCCTCTGAAAGAGCAGCCAGTGCTCTTATCCGCTGAGCCATCTCTCCAGCCCTCTTTTCTTTTTCAAACAATGCTGAGGGTTGAAGCAGGATCTTACACATGCTCATATCCTACAGCTGGGCTATACCCCTTGCTCAAAGTTTTATTTTTTATGTATTTTAATTGTTAAATAAATATTTATTGGTACCTACTTTGTACTCCAGAATATGTTAAGAACTGAGATATCTTTTTTGTTTGTTTGTTTGTTTTTGGTTTTTCATACAGGGTTTCTCTGTGTAGCCTTGGCTGTCCTAGACTCACTTTGTAGACCAGGCTGGCCTTGAACTCGCAGTGATCCGCCTGCCTCTGCCTCCTAAGTGCTGGGATTAAAGGGAACTGAGATATCTTAATGAGACATGGTCAGGCACCTACATCATAGTAGCTGTAGGCACTTATTTTAATTGTAGACAGACTCTGAAAGAAAAGCGAACAGTGCTATAAAACATGAGTCAGGGGCTTAGAAGTTAAGGAGAAGCTTTGCTGGATCAAATCACTAAACAATCTTATGGCAGGTATTGCCTCTCAAATATGAGAAAATAAGGTAGAACAAGTAAGACAGAGATTTCCGTAAAACATTTCTTTAATCTTGTTACGTGGTGTATGTGGGGATAAAACAGGGCCTTGTGCATCTAGGCCAGTGTGCTCCCTCTGAGGTACATCCCTAGGCCCTACTCAAGTAATTCTTATCATTGATCTCAAATGAACAAATAACCATGTCGGTTTGAGGTTAAAGAAGCAGACCAAGGGCCTGCCAGATGACTGGGTAGATAAAGGAGCTTGCCACCAAGCCTAATGACTTAAGTACAATTTCTGGATCCAGATGGTAGAAGGAAAGAACCAACTCTCACAGGGTCTCTGACCGCTACAAGTACCAGCTCACCCTTTCTTTCTTCCCTCCTTCCCTCTACCCCTTCTCTCTATAAAGAGAGAGAGAGAAAGAGAGAGAGAGAGAGAGAGAGAGAGAGAGAGAGAGAGAGAGAGAAATGAAAATGAAAACGAAAAAGAAAAAGAAAAAGAAAAAGAAAAAGTATAATAAAGAAATAGGCCCACAATAGGTCATCCTTTGGGAATCAACTGTAAAGTGACAGATCCTAAATGATTCACCTGAATGACACTATAAATTCAAGTAGGATAAACCTACCTTTAGTTCCCTTAATTTTTCATCTTCCTTTGGATCATATATGCACATATTAGACCATATTAGAAACTTGTATTTACTGAAACCATGAATAAATATTTCTTGTAAAACATCTCAGTCTAGGCTGAGACTGCAGAGAGATGAATTGTATCTTTCTAAAGGCTGACTGTCTCTGGAACAAAGCTGATGTTTTTTCCTTTTCTGCTTTGATGTTTTAATTAAAGACGGATTAATATGAAGACGTGTCTCTCCTAAAGATGCTGACGTAGTAGTTGTCATTCACTGAATGGCAGTGGAGAAAGGTAATGTGGTGGATGATGAAAGCTCAAGTTAATGAGGCCAAGGACTCTGAGATCATTAAGGCTGATCTGATGAGCAACCGAGAGGCCAGGGAAGTCACTGAGCCGGTGATATGTGTTCTGGCTAGTTCTGGTTAATGATTTGAAAGTAATATTGACTTATGGAGCACAAAAGCAAAAGTCAAAATGGCCTTAGAAATTGGCTGGCTATAGCTTCTACATAAGTGAATAAGCTAATGAATATATATCTCTATATACATGTATATCTATACATGTGTAACTATATTTACATGTATGATACGTTAAAGATTGTATTAGGGTGCCATGGCCAGCCAGGCACCATTGGGCATGCCTGTAATCCCAGCACTCTGGGAGGTAGAGGCAGGTGGATCTCTGAGTTTGAGGCCAGCCTGGTCTACAAAGTAAATCCAGGATAACCAAGGCTACACATCCTTGGTTTTCAACCTGCCTATGTATTGATACTTTATGGCCACAAACAAGTCCTATATATAGTCCCCACAAAAACTGCTCATGAAGCTGGGTGGTGATGGTGCACACCTTTAATCCCAGCACTTGGGATGCAGAGGCAAATGGATCTCTGAGTTCAAGTCCAGCCTGGTCTACAAAGTGAGTTCCAGGACAGCCAAAGCTATACAGAGAAACCTTGTTTTGGGGGAAGAAAGGAAAGAAAGAAAGAAGGAAAGAAAAAAAAACTGCTGCTCATGAAGCCTGTCTATCCATCAGCTAGCACCACAAATTAAATTTTCTTTATTTTCATAATTGCTTTTCCTTGTTTGGTTGGTTTTTGAACAGGGTCTTACTATTGTACCTTGCTGGGCATTTGTTATATGGACCAACTTGCCTCAGACTCACAGGATCTTTCTGCCTCTGCTGCTGCCTCAGAGTTGGGACTGAAGGTGTATTCCAAAATGCTTGTCCTCATAATCTGTTTTTGTTTGTTTGTTTGTTTTTAAAGAAAACTGAGTTAGTAAAATCTAATCCTTGGCCTTATGCCAAATCTAGAGAATGATCATTTCTGGAGGTAAAGAAGGAAAGCTGTTTTGTTTGTTTTAATTTTAATGTAGCCCAGACTCACCTTGAACTCAGTGCTGTATGATGCCTCTAAACTTGTGCTTGTCTTGCCTCTACCTCCCAAGGGTTAAGATTACAAGTACGTGTCACCAGGCCCAGTTTAGGCAGTGCTAGAAGGCTTCATGCATGGTAGGCAAGTACCTAAACAAAACCCCAGCTACTGAACGAGTTAGTGAAAAGACTTTACAATAGTCTGTTTGGCATGGTGGCTCATCCCTGTAATTCCAGGCCCCAGAAAATAAAGGACTGTTGTGAGTAAGATGATGAAAGGTAGGGGATGGGAGATGGCTCAGGTATATGATCTCAATTATGAATTCAACCCCAAGAGTTCCAAGTTGTCTTCCAACCTCCACAAGAGTACTGAGGCACATGTGCATCCACATGTAGCCACAAAAAATAAAACAGACTGGTCTTTCCTCTTGCGGCCATCGCTGGATCGCAGCCGCCAAAATGAAGTTCAACCCCTTCGTGACTTCTGACTGGAGCAAGAACCGCAAACGCCATTTCAATGCCCCCTCTCACATTCGGAGGAAGATCATGTCTTCCCCCCTTTCCAAGGATCTGAGGCAGAAGTACAACGTCCGGTCCATGCCCATCCGGAAGGACGACGAAGGGCAGGTTGTCTGAGGACACTACAAAGGCCAGAAGATTGGCAAAGTGGTCCAGGTATACAGGAAAAAATACGTCATCTACATTGAACGAGTGCAGCGAGAAAAGGCTAACGGCACAACTGTTCATGTGGGCATCCACCCCAGCAAGGTGGCCATCACCAGGCTAAAGCTGGACAAAGACCGGGAGAAGATCCTGGAAAGGAAAGCCAAGTCCCGACAAGTAGGAGAGGAGAAGGACAAATACAAGGAGGAAACAATCGAGAAGATGCAGGAGCAGAGGCCTCTCACGCCAGCTCTCAGGAAGACTGCTTAAGTAGTGAAAAACAAATAAATAAACAAAACAGACTGTAAAAGGATGTGGAAGCAGCAGCAGGTGTGGTAGTATGCACATTTCCTCCTAGTACCAGTGAGGCAGAGACAGATCTCTATTGAATGCAGCCTGGTTTACTTAGTGAATTCCAGGACAGCTAGGGTTACCTAGTATGCTCCTCTCCAAAAGATTTCACAATGTTCTAATATTATTTCTAGATAAACTTTTTTCCCTTTAGGCGCTCCTGTTCTTTCGTTCCTCCCCCCCACCCCCCCCTGCCTCCTCTGTGACAGTCTTTCTATGTAGTCCTGGCTGTTCTGGAACTCTCTATATAGACCAGGCTGGCCTTGAACCTACAGAGTTACCTGCCTTTACCTTCGAAGTACTGGGATTAAGGCCTGTACTACTACTATGTCTAGAAAACTTTTTGAAAAGATATTTATTTATATTAATGTTAACCTAATATTTTTCTATAATACTTCCTTTAACTCTCATCAAAGGAATACTTTGTTGTTCACATTTTATTGTCAAAGTAATTTTCTTCAAGGTCACTCAGCTTGTGAATGGTATCAGCTAGGATTTATTTATTTATTTTTATTTTTTTATTTTTATTATTTTATTTTTTACATCTCAATGGTTATCCCATCCCTTGTATCCTCCCATTCTTCCCTCCCTCCCATTTTCCCCTTATTCCCCTCCCCTATGACTGTTCCTGAGGGGGATTACCTCCCCCTGTATATGCTCATAGGGTATCAAGTCTCTTCTTGGTAACCTGCTATCCTTCCTCTGAGTGCCACCAGGTCTCCCCCTCCAGGGGACATGGTCAAATGTGAGGCACCAGAGTACGTGAGAAAGTCATATCCCACTCTCCACTCAACTGTGGAGAATGTTCTGACCATTGGCTAGATCTGGGTAGGGGCTTAAAGTTTACCGCCTGTACTGTCCTTGGCTGGTGCCTTAGTTTGAGCGGGACCCCTTCAGCTAGGATTTAAAGTTGAATATTTCTGACTTGAATTTAGAGTCTTCCTCCTCACATCCCCCACTATACAGGGCTAAATGAACTATGAAGACTCTCATTAATTGGCAATTAATTATATATAAATGATAATGACTGTAAAGTGATTGGTAACTACATAAGACTCTTTGAGAATGTGGCTTTCTTGATGTATATGTGAAATAGTAATTTTTTTTTTCTTCTAGCTGTTTTGTTACTGAAATGAGATCATATGTTCTTAACGTGTGCTAACCAGTAGAGAAGAAAGGAAACCAGACCAAGACTATAAGCATGGGCTGGCCGCAAATTCATTCTCCTTTCTCAGCATCCCAAAAGCAGCGATTACAGGTGTGTGCCACCAAACCCAGGTATCATTTTGAATCCTGGAGCTCTTGTGGCTTATGAGAAATAAACATCCATCTAATCAGTTAAATACTTATCTTCAAGTGAAAGGCATCCCAGCACTCTGGGAGGCAGAAGCAGGATCTCTGTGAGTTTGAGGCCAGCCTGGTTTATAAAGTGAGTCAAGGACAGCCAAGGCTACACAGAGAAACTCTGTCTGGGGTGAAGGGGGAGAGGCGTAAACATAGTTTTGTTGAAAAAAGGGATGGAAAAATAATATAATCACAAAGTACCCAAATTTGGTAGTTTTTAATAATAACATATGACCATATGAGCTACAGTGAGCTAAGTGATTCAAAGTATCAGGAGGAATATGCTGGAGAGGACAGGAATACTTTGCAACATGAAGGCAGCTGAGCTATGACTGCCTATTTATTTATTTGTTGTTGTGGGTTTTTTTGTTTTTGTTTTTTTGAGACAGGCCTTCTCTGTGTCCTGGTGCTTTGTAGACCAGGAAGGCCTTGAACTCACAGATATTTGCTTCTGCCTCCCAAGTGCTGGGATTAAAGGCGTGCGCCACCATGGGCAAGCCTGAGCTATGCCTTTAGAAGAAGAGGAGAAATACAATAGTTCAAATGTATTAGGCGTGGCTGGGATAAACATCTGGAGCGCAGGAGTCTATCAGAAACAGGACTGGAAAAACAGTGGAGCTCAAACTCTTAGTCAAAGACTGAAGACTGGGGCAAAGAAATCGATCAGTTCTGAAGGGTACCACCACTTAACTCATCGGGTCAGATGGCTCACAAGTTGTTTTGGGAGAAGAATAAGCACTGAGCAAACAAGGGTGAAGACAGATGTCCAGGAAATCCACCTGGGGACCCATGTTTTAGAAGGCTACAGAATAATTTACATCTCCCTTTTCCGTGGGAACCATGTGCGTACACACTGACTGTCCAACTGCAGCAGCTATCTCTCTAACAGGGACTCCTTTGTTCCAAGTAGCGAGGCTGATAGAATGACACCAAGATCAGCACTCCCATCTGGTGAGGGGCTGGTGCCATTCCTCAACACGCCCTACAGGAAGTAGCTCCAGATACACAGCTGATTGACGTCCACAGCGGGAGCCTTGTGGCAGGGTGGGGCGGGGACTGGTGTAGCACAGAGAATTCTTTAGCCACTGAGTCAAGTAAGTCCACAAAGTTCCTGACTGTTGCAGTCATCCCCGGAAACAACCCTATTTCTTAGCTAATTTTTCAAAAAGGTGAGGGGAGCCACAGCAGCTTCTCTATGCAGTGTTCCAAAACTATCTCATCAGTTAACTTGAAGGTATTGTGGAATCTGAAGGAAGATTAAAAGAAAAAACAAACAAACTAACAAAAAAGCAATCCCTACCTTTCTAAACATGGGTAAGTAACTTTCATTGTAAGGTCTGAGCAACAGTCAGCCACAATCACTAGACATTAGCAGCCCCCCTAGCTTGTAAGGACAGCACTCAGGAGAGTTTGATGCCAGCCAGAGCTACATGGTGAGATCCTATCAAAAGGAAGGAAGGAAGGAAGGAAGGAAGGAAGGAAGGAAGGGGGAGGGGAAAGGGAAAGGGAAAGGGAAGGGAGGGAGGGAGGGAGGGAAGAAGGAAGGAAGGAAGGAAGGAAGGAAGGAAGGAAGGAAGGAAGGAAGGAAGGAGCGAGCACTTTGGACACTGTATACTAAGTAAGCCCCAACAACCACTGGTGTAATTATAAATTTCACATCAAATGCACCTTTTCAGTTCCACTCAAAAGTTTATTTGCTATGTTGCTTGAGCAATTCTTTTTAACAATAATTTGTTTTTTTTAAATTATGTATAAGTCTGTGTGTTTCTGTGTGGGTTTGTACATGTGAGTACAGAGCTCTCAGAAGCCAGAGGATCTCCTGGACCTGGAGTTGTGAGCAGCAGGTGCTGCGAACTGAACTTACGTCCTCTAAAGGACAGAACACTCAACTACTGAATCTCTCCCCAGCTCCACTGAGTAAATTTCTTTTTTCTTTTTTTCTTAAACTCTAGTCCTCCCCTACTCCCCAGACGGTTTCTCTGTGTACCCCTGACTGTCTTAAAACTCATTCTGTAGACCAGGCTGGCCTTAAACTCACAGAGATCCATCTGCCTCTGCCTCCTGAGTGCTGGTATTAAAGGTTTGTGACACTATGCCCAGCTATGAAACAGTATTTTTATGTTCAGGTCCAGTACTGGTGGAAAGAAAATCTCATGAGGGCCAGTAGTGTGCCCGATTAATCTTGTGGAGTCTTTGAACAGGACTGATTGTATCATAGCCTTAAGGAAGGTTAAGAGGAAACACATTCTCGTCATGGCTAGATTTTTCCAGTTAGGACAGCTGAGACTTGGGAAATATCCATATGGCAGGAGGCAGTCCTTTAGGGCAGTGATGCCTTTGGGCAGTGACCTAACTGAATTGTCTGTGGGACTAACTTTTTCTTGGCAAAGAAGCCAACTGTACACCTGCCTGGCCAGAGCCGCTCTATGTTCCCCACAGGCTCATGGCTTATTGCACATGCACTAGTCAGCTAGCTTCAAAGTGCCCAGGATCTCCCATGTTGTCCAGGGTGGCCTCAAACTCCTGGCTTCAAGGAACCCACCTGCTTCAACCTCCTCAGCAGCCAGGACTATAGACACACATCATTGCATCTGGCTCAAGCATACTTTTTTAAAGGTCAGGCTAAGGCTAAGACCATTTGCATTCATTCCTAGACACAGCAATGAACTGTGTAGTTCTGCAACTCTAATGGTCTCCATGATCCATGATCACTTAATCAAATATTCAGGAATAAACATTTTTCTTGCAGAGACTGCATTCTGGTTTTTTGGAAATAGATTTTATTTCTTTTTGTACAAAACTGTATGATGACTATAGTTGGGAGTGCTAGGTGCTCAATTCTTTTCTTCGGTTGAGGATATATTTGATAGTTGTTTAAAAATCTTTTTGCTATCAAAAATAAGATCGATCAGCACTTCTTTTTAAAAAATTATTATTATTATTATTATTATTATTATTATTATTATTATTATTATTATTATTATTATTATGGGGGGAGGCTCGAGACAGGGTTTCTTTGTGTATCTTTGGCTGTCCTGGACTCACTTTGTAGATCAGGCTAGCCTCGAACTCACAGCGATCCACCTGCCTCTGCCTCTCAAGTGTTGGGATTAAAGGCATGCGCCACCACGCCTGACCTTATTTATTTTATTTGCATTGGTGTTTTGCTTGCACATATGTCTGTGAAAGCATGTCAGATCCTCTGGAACTGGAGTTAGAGGCAGTTGTGAACTGTCATGTGGATGCCCTGAGTTGAACTCAGGACCTTTGGAAGAACAGACAGTGCTCTTAACCTCTGAGGCATCTCTCCAGCCCCTATCAGCACTTCTTGATGGCACTCCATTTACTGAGACACAAGGCTTCTTAGGACAATGCAAAGGTTAGGGGCCTCAGATTGTGTCAAGTGATGCTTATATTGAAAATACTAAGTGGCCATACTTTTTTTTCCTTATTTTTGTTTTTTGAGACAGGATTTCTCTGTGTAGCCTTGGACTGGCTTTGTAGACCAGGCTGGCCTTGAACTCACAGTGATCTACCTGCCTCTGCCTCCTGAGTGCTGGGATTAAAGGCATGAGCTACCACTGCCTGGCACGGCCATATCTTTTAAATTATTTTTTATTAGAATTTATTTTTTGAGATTATAATATATTTAGATCATTTCCTCCATTCAACCCCTCCCATGTTAGCCTTGCTCTTTCAAATTCATGGTCTCCTTTTTCTTTAGTTGTTTTACATTCTCTCTCTCTCTCTCTCTCTCTCTCTCTCTCTCTCTCATTCTTAAATATATAAATATACCCTGCTTAACCTTTATAATGCTACTTGTATGTATATTTTCAGGGTTGACTTACAATTTAGTATTGGACCACCAATTAGGGAAGACCCCACCTCCACCTCCATGTGTGTCCGTATTCCTTAGTTGCATGTAGTTGTTTGTTTAGGGGACAATACTTTAAAAAGAGAACTAGAGAGGGTTTGACATAATGCAAAAAGTTCCTTTGTCTCCTCCCCATTCAGTTGGTAGTTGGGGTGGGGAGGATTATTACAGTGCATTGGAATTCTAAGGGGTGAGGGGGTGGAGGGTGGTCACATAAGGGTTATAAATACCAGCAGCCAAACTTTGGGCTGGCTCCAGAGAACAACTGACACACTGCAATCTCCCTTTAAAGGCACAGGGCAAGGAAGCTCCCTGAAATATTTCCACAAAGGAAGTTCCTCTTCTCTCTGGAAATGCATCATCAGCTAACATCGGTGTCAACAACTGTTTGTATACAAGTCTCTCGTTCCAGGGAAAGTGTCTATGAGATTTTCAACCAGATACAGATTATCCTCAGAAAAACAAAGGCTCAGAGCTGCTCTAAAGACAGGCTCACTTAGAAGCATTGCCGCTAATACACACAGTCATATCAGGTAACCAGGAGGCTGCCTGCAATAGATTTAACTTAATCAGCTAGTACTCATCTCAACTGTGGCAATGTTTTCCCCAAGCGTGAGTTCTACAGAGAGCATCTCAGCCTTCCAGGGCACCTTTGAATGTCAGGAAACACTGGTTCTTACACTGGAAAGTCACTTTTGCTAGTGCACACAGGTTGTTGAGGCTCCTTAACACTCTCCAATTAGCAAGACAGCTTTCCACAGTAAAAACAGCCCAGCTTAAAATGTTAATGAGACAGGCACTGTTAGGGAGTTTTCTTCTCTGGCCTCCAGCTGCCATGGAGTAGCACTGCAGTACTCTTGTTTTTTGAAAGAAAGGAAGGAAGGAAGAAAGAAAGAAAGGAAGAAAGAAAGAAGAAAGGAAAACAAAAAACTCAAAATAGGGCAAGGTGCAGTTATCACTAGGCAAGGGAGGAGGCAAGAGGGTGGAGTATGCCTCTTGTAGGCTGCTTTACAGGGCTATCTAAACCTCCTGCAACAGGTTTTTCCTGGTTTGAGTTCACTTCTCTCCTAAGGCAGGTAGATAGTGCTGACCTCATTTGCTTTACCAGCTAGTGACTCATCCTCAGGCTGTTGTACTAACCTTGGACGGGCTGATAATGCCTTCGTACTATGGAGAAAGGAATAAACAAGTATCTGTTCAAATTGGCAGTCTCTCAGCACCGGGCTGGGCCTCATCATCCAGGGGTTTTCATTTGTGCACACAAGAGGCTGCCTGAGCTCATTTACCACAAGGGGGAAGAAAACCCAAAGGGCTGTGACTAAAGAGCTTCTTGCTCTGGTTTGCTAGAAAGCTATCAACTCTGTCAGAGAGGAGCTAAAAGTATCAATGACCCTAAACTCTGTTCAGCTTGGGTTAGGACAGTGGTTCTCAACCTGTGAGTCACAACACCCCCACAAGGGGTTGGCAAAGAACCCTTCACAGGGGCTGCATATCAGATATTCACATTATGGTTCATAACAGTAGCAAAATTAAAGTCATGAAGTAGCAATGAAATAATTTTGTGATTGAGGGTCACTACAACATGAAGAATTGTATTAAAGGGTCACAGCATTACAACCCTTAGAACTACTGAGCTAGGAGAACAGTGCTAGAAAGTCTGCGGCTGCACCTATATCCCACTAGCCAGCCTCTAAAACAAGGAAGGAAGTTTGGGGGTTGGTGATATAGCTCATGCCTAGCACGCACAAAGCCCTGGTTCCATCCCTAGCACTCCATAAAACTAGGAACAGAAGCTTGTAATCCTAGCATTTGAGGTAGAGACAGGAGTCAGGCATGACTCCTGCTGGGGGAACAGGGGTGCAAAGGAGAGGTGGAGTTAAGACTCAGAACGATTTCAACTCTTGACAAAATCTACAGACAATTTCAGAACGAGGAAAGCCTCTTGTTGACCACCAGACTGAATAGTTTCTTGGTTTCCCCCCTACCCTTCCCAGGAAGATCACACTAGGAGAATTTTTTGGCTCAAGTCTCAGTGTTATAAACAAACACCTCTCCTTTCTCATTAATCTCCTGTTGGACGCACACAATTCCTTTTCCTCAATAATCAGAAATGGAATTTCCTGAACGGATTAGCTAACATGTTTTCCACACCATTTTCTAAAAACACGGTACACAGTCCTGATTTCTGGAAAAGCGTCTTCCTTTCTCTTTCCCACAGACAGGAACAGAGCAGGGGCCTTGGTAACCACCCCAATGGAGGACTGGCTGAGGATTTTACCTGCTTAAAATGGGAAGACCTCTTCTGTTGGTATGTGAATGATGCTCACCAGCCAACCAGATTCTACAAATGGTCCAGAGGTGACCAAAGGAAAACCTTCCCTAGGAATAATGACTTTCATTTTTTCCAAATCGTAGAAACCATTTCCCCCATGAGCTAACTGCATCTTTGCGGTTTATCAGCACTGCAGTCCCAAGTAAGCCTGAAAGCTCTCCGCAGACTGGACTCTGCCTCTTCTCAGAGGAGTTAGCCAGGTCAAAGCACGGCCTGTGCATTGCCTTACAGATTCTTATCTTCTCTCAGATTCGTGCTAGTTCCTATTAGAAAGGAAAACTTTAAGCTAAAATGCTTAATATTTATCTTCATCTCATTTTTTAAAACTAAAAATGATTTGCATCTGAAAGCTGAGCCATCCTTTATGAATCTGGTCTGCTGTTGGAGTAAGGGAAGATTAGTCCGACTGCTAAACTACAACACATCAGTCCAGAAACTCAGCACTTACTCCCTTCATGAAAATGACTCAGTCTTTAGACTGGGTCCGGAAGACCTTTATGCAGCTTCTAGAGGGCTGGGCAACTCACTGACAGTTTCCCTCTCCCTTTGTTTTCATTTCTCAAGAGCCCAGCCAAGAGTGGCCCTCCCTCCTGACCAAAGTCCTCTAGTGGGAGGAGGCAAAAGAAGAAGGAGAAGTAGAAAGAAAAAAAAAAGCTTCCCTATTAGGAAAGTTAGTGAGCAGGATTCTGACTTGACCAACTTGAAGGAGGAGGGGATACTGAGCATTTTATAGTAGGTACCCCCAGATTTTAACAAAGCACTCTGTCCCCTCCCCCTTTCATGTCTAGGCTTGCCATGTCAACACCCTCAGCCTGGAGATAAACACCCTGCCAGCACCCAGCTGACTGGTGCCAGCCTTTATAAGCACAATACTGAGTAGAAGGAAGCTTATGCTTAGAAAACAGCGAAGCTACTGAACTCTGAGGGAGCTGCCATGCTAGACATAGAGCAGTAATGCTCAGTGACTCTTCCAGCTTCTTCATCAAAATCCAGAACACTGCTCTACATCAGTGGTTCTCAACCTATGGGTCATGACCTCTTATGGGCTGTGTGTGGGGTGTCCAAATGACCCTTTCACAGGGGTAAGATCATCTAGAGATCAGGTATCTACATCAAAATTCACCACAGGAGCAAAATTACAGTAGCAATAATTCTATGGTTTGGGAATCACCATACACGAGGAGATTTACTAAGGGGTCACAGGGTCAGAAAGGTAGAGAAGCACTGCTCTAAACCAAGGGGGGAAAAAGCTTAAAAAGGCTTAGCAAATCCAAACAAAACTTATGGCCTCTATGGGCTCTTTCTGAGACTTAAGTTTGTATTTAATGATTTTTACTTGCTTTTGAAATAAGGTCTTATTTATCTAGCCTAGACTGGCCTTGAACTCATGATCTCACAACCAGAGCTTCTCATGTGCTGTAATCACAGTCATGTGCCACCACGCCGGACTTAACACAATTTTCATAGGCTTGTTTGTTTCATTTTCTAGCTCACTGAAGATTAGACTGCAATGGGCAGACCCAGCAACTGGTATCCTTCAGGGAATGGTTTCAGAACCCCCATGCTTACCCAAATGCATACATTCTCAAGTCCACTTTAAAAAGTGACAAAGTATTTGCATCTTCTCATCTGCTTTACATCATATCTGGGTCACTTATAATACCTAATGCAATACAGATACTTGTTACATGATATTGTTTTGAATTTTGTATTATTTTTATTGTTATATTGCATTTTCTACTCTTTGGGATTTTTTTTCTAAAATATTTTCAATCTGTAGTTATTTGAACCCCTCTGTACAGAGATCAAAATGTAATTCCTAACATCATAGTAGTGGAGAAAAACTCAAAAACTATCTCCTTACTATATATCTCAATAGACAGCCAATTTGACTAATACAACATTGTAGAAACCCCAAACAAGACTTTAACAGGCACTCTAACTGTAGTAATTCAGGAACAAAGTATCTCTTGAATCCTTAAAAATATCACCATAAGAGAACAATATCTTCTTTCTAACATTAACTTCACTTCTTTAGGGAAAATGTATGCACTGTTAAGAAAATGAGGTGCCAGGCATGGTGGTGCACGCCTTTAATCCCAGCACTCGGGAGGCAGAGACAGGTGGATTGCTGTGAGTTCGCGGCCAGCCTGGTCTATAAAGCAAGTCCGGGACAGCCAAGGCTACACAGAGAAACCCTGTCTCAAAAAACCAAAAAAAAAAAAAAAAAAAAAAAAAAAAAAAAAAAAAAAAAAAGGCAAATTGGGGTTACAGCTCAGTAGAATACTTGCCTAGCAAGTGGGAGGCCAAATACATACATACATATAAACATTTTTAAGCAATTCTCCACAAACTAGGATCTGTTGAGATAAGGCCACTTTGGAGCCTATAGGGATAAACTTCAGTTTTCTAAAAAATAATCATTTAGCTAGTTAGATGGATAATTGTAAGAAACTAAGATCCTGGTAAACTGGAAAAACGGACACATACTTATACAAGTTTCTGCTTATAAGAACCTTCAAACAGAAAAGGAAAAATAAACATATAAGCTAACACAGGGCAGGCCACATTGTCAATGAAACAGAGGTATATGTGTCAAGGGCCTGAACTCTAAGAAACTCAAACATGATAATCTTTTTGTAGCTAAAAATTACATTATCTCCAAATGTGGCTTCTGCCAATATCATACTAGGATCTGGTCTATAGTGTTATAACCTTCCAGGGTCAGTGTGCCTCTGTTTTGGTGCCATAGCCCCTTTCTCCTTTTTGAGATAAGGTCCTGCTGCTGCTATACAGACTATGTGAGAACTTGTCATTCTGCCTCAGTCGCCTAAGACTGAGATTACAGGTGTGTGTTGCCATGTCCTTACTTTATATTCTGATTGTAGGAGTGTTATCTGTAGAAATAATTAGCATTGGTGATACAATGAAATGCATATGTATTATTTCCAATTCTATTCCATGTGCCATGAAGGGTACACCAGGAGAGTGGGACACTTTGGCACATGTGTAACTACAGGAACTCTTGAGCCAAGAGCCAACACATAAGCACCTGACAACCAAACCCACACTTGGGGGCCCAACCATTTGATCACCTTCAGTTGTTTTGATTTAGACTCGCAAAATCTCAGTACCTTAAAATATAAATACAGTAAAAGACTTAAGCATTTTGCAACTAAGAACTCTCCAAACTCCCTTATAGGCAAGGAACTTATACTTAAGGAGTCCCAGGAGGAGTCATGGGCTGCCTGTTGCAAGTCAGAAATTTCTTTGATTCATTTCATTTAATAATTCATGAAAACCTTATATTGTTCATAATGTATCAATAAACTCTCCATGAAATGTGTGCAAAATTAACACTTCAGGAGATGGCTCATAACTCAGTTTGAAAAACAGGACATGGAAAACTTTCATTGCAATTACCAAATCAGTTAAGTTGAAAGTTCAAGAAATAATGAGGAGATTCTTATAAGAGACAAGGCTTAAGCACTTTCTTCCATATTCTTAATTGGCTGTAAAGATGGAAAGAAGCCATAATAGAACAATGTTCAAGGGTGTCTTGTAAGACAGCTAAGACTTAGTCTCTACACAGTGTGCTTTTGTGGTAATGCAAACGAGAATAAGGAAACCTGGGCCTATGTAAAAAAACACACTCTCAACTGGTATCTAAATCTTACCCATCAGTGAGAAAAAGGAAATAAAAAAGGAGGGTAAAACTTACTTTAAAATCTGCTAGTTGTTGGTTGATGACATCCACTTCAGTCCCCACAACCCACTGAAGAGCTTCTCCCTCCTCTGCGGCTGTGGTGGCATCATTGAGTGCCTTCAGTTTCCTATAGAAGTCCTCTACCCGGCCCAGGGTCAGCTCCAGCTGCTCTTGGCGAGCTTTCCCTCTCTCTGTCAGTTTACCACACTGCTTGTTGAGAGCTTCGAGCTCCCTCTTGAGACCCAGTAAGTCCAAAGTGCCCTCTTCCTCCAGCATTTTTCGACACTCTGCTTCAGAGTCCTCTATGTCAAGCCTGAGGACTTGGATTTTGTTAAGGAATAGCCGTACATCCTCAATTTGTGACTGGAGGCTATCCGTGTCTCTACCAATGGCTCCCATGCCATCCAGCTCATCATCGAGGTCAGCCAACTGAGAAAACATTTCTCGGACTCGACAGTGAAACTGCCCAATCCCCTCTAGCTTGTTCTCCATGGTCAGGCAGCCACTGTTGACTCGTTGCTTCACTTCTAAGAACTCCTGCTGGGCAACCTCAGCTTGTTGCACGAGTGGGGATGCATCAGACCCATCGGGAGCGTCTTCCACAAGTCCCTGAGTGAAGTTCCTCAAGTAGTCTACCTGAGGCTCCAAGGCCTGCAGCACTTCCTGCTGTGCTCTTAGCTTCTCCAGATTCTTGTTACTACAGGCTTGAGAGCCCAGAGCATCAAAAATTTCAAGCTGGTGTTTGGCTCCTTCAACCTTCTTTTCAATATTCTTAAAGCTTTCCTGGAACTCCCTCAGCCTCTGAGTCATTTCTTCTAGAGAGCCCGCTTTGGCCTGCAGCTCCTCTGTAATGGCATCCATGTTCTGGTTGAGTCCAGCCTTCTCATCCCGGATCTCATCTTCATCTATTTCTGAAGAATTGATGAGAACATCAGCAGCACTATTCAGTAGTTCTAGCAGGGAACGGCGTTTCTCTGCCTCATTCAGCATGGCCTTTGACCTCAAGAGGCTGGACTCCAGCTGCACTGGGTCCAGAGTAACCCGCAACTCAGACATCTTGGCTTTGCAGTCTTCTATCCAGGGTAAAAGATCTTCTACGTGCCACTGGTACTTCTGAGCTTTCTGCATACAGTCCTTGAGCCTAGACTGTCTGTCTGCAGTTTTTTTACTCAGATCTTCCCAGTGGCTTTTGAGTTCAACCAGTTGGTTTTGTAATGTCTTTTTCTCTTCTCCAGGAGGTACAGAAAGAAGCAGAGACTCACCCTCTGCCACAATCACCTCATAGGAACCACTGTGCTGATTAAGGCTCTTCTGAAACTCTTCGTTCTCTTGTAGCTGGGACTGGAGGCGCTCCATGTTTGCAGAAACTGGGCAGTTTTTTGCTTGCTGGTTTTGTTTTTCATTCAACCAGGTCCTCAGCTCATCAAACATTTGCTGGAATTGCTGGGTGCTGGCAAGAGCTGCCTGGAGTCTGTTCATGCGATCAGCTGACATAAGAAAATGGATTTAAAGTCAATTAAACCTGAATATGGGATTTAAAATGTTTGCTAACACTGTATGTTCTAATCTTAATAAGAAACAAAGATTAATTGCCAACCTACCATAAAAATAAGTACAAAACCATCTTACTCAATCCTCTCTTCAATCATGTAACGTGACCTGACACATCTAAGTCAATTAAAAACTGAAAGTTGGGCTAGAGAGATGGCTCAGTGGTTAAGAGCATTGGCTGCTCTTCCAAAGGACCCAGGTTCAATTCCCAGCAACCACATGGCAGCTCACAACTGTCTGTAATTCTAGTTCCAGGGGATCCAACACCCTCACCTAGACATATATGCAGGCAAAACACCAATGCACATGAAGAAACAAACAAACAAATATACTTGAAAGTCATAACATTTCCAGAAAAGGAACAAATTAAGGACAAAATCCTTGCCCCCCCCCACCCCCGCCCCAGAAAAAAAGCCAAGCAGTGATGGCACACGCCTTTAAACCCAGCACTCAGGAGGCGGAGGCAGGTGGATCTCTGTAAGTTTGAGGCCTGCCTGGTCTACGAAGCAAGTTCCAGGACAGCCAGGGTTATTACACAGAGAAACCCTGTCTCAAAAAAAGAAAAAAAAAAAAAAAGTGTGTGTGTGTGTGTGTGTGTGTGTGCCTGTGTGTGTTATAGAGAGGCTTAACAGTTGGGAGTACTGCTCTTGGAGAGGACCACCCATGTTTGGTTTCTAGCACCGACATATGGTGGCTCACAGCTCCTTATCACTCTAGTTTCAGAGAAGTAGGTGCCCTCTTCTTGGCCTCTGTAGATATCACATGTAAGCAAATGATGAAAAATTTAAAAATCTCAAAAAGTGCAAAATACACTGTACTTTGCAATAATGGGGTCAGGGATATGTGTATCCATCAGCCATTTAAACCCAGAGCAAACATGGGCTATGGTTAAAGTGTGTATATAATTCCAGTGTATGTCTGGACATGGGTGCCCAAGTGCCTTCAAGATAGCTGATGTGTTAGAGCTTCATCTCCGAGAATGTGGGAAGTCACGTGAAGCTCCACGTCCACCAATGCTCACTGTGCCTGGAAGGAAGGATTATGCTAACCCCGAAAAGCTACTGAAGGGCCACTCTAGATTGTCGGCCTGCCATGCCATTCCTTTTGCTTGCTAGTCTCACTTCAGCTCACCTGCAAGGTCTTCTAAGCCTTGGAGGGGCAGGGCGACAGTCTCCAAACGCTTCTTCAGCTCGTCCTTGAGGTACTGCTCACCAATGAGCATTGAGAGCTCATCACACAGCACCTGAGCCTCCTTAATCTCGTTGTCTAATTGTCCTAGGTCAGAGCGAATCTCGCTGGTCTCCTCTAGCTGCTGCTTTACAGCATCAGGCTGGGTGCTGATGGCTGACTGGCTGCTCAGTCGCTGGCCAACTGCTTTCACCTTTTCTGATAAGTCCTGGAGCAGTTCTTGGTACTGGGTGCTTTTAACAATAGCTTGATCAATTTGGCTGGAACGGGAGTTAAGCTTGTCAGTGAGCTCAACCCACTTCTGATTAATGCTTTGGAGTTCTTTCTGCACTTGGCTGGTGGGTGGAGTGACATCTCCAGGACCTGTTAGGATGCCCTGAGCTGCCTCATTCAGCTGCTCATGCTGTTGCCTCCGTGCTTCAAATTCCTTCAGCATAAACTGGAATAGAAAGAACACAGAGAGGTTTGGACAGAAAGAACAGATCTAAAAGCAGCGTCAAAACAAAAACGGAGTTTGGATTGCTAGCCCATTTTGAAAATAAGCCAGAAGACTCCAGGGACCAGACTATATAATGTAGCATTATCTTTTTTTGTTTTGTTTTGTTTTTCGAGACAGGGTTTCTCTGTGTAATAGCCCTGGCTGTCCTGGACTTACTTTGTAGACCAGGCTGGCCTCAAACTCACAGAGATCCATCTGCCTCTGCCTCCCAAGTGCTGGGATGACGGGCTGTAGCATTATCTTTAAGTATTGCTTAATACAACTGTATTCTGAAAGAATCACTGACGTGTCTCTCTCTCTCTCTCTCTCTCTCTCTCTCTCTCTCTCTCTCTCTCTCTCTCTCTCTCTCTCTCTCTCTGTCTTTTTACTTTGCTCTAGCATTGGCTGTTATGGTCACTATAGACTGGAAAAATGGGCTAAAATTCACCAGCCATTTAATATTAGTCCTCTGAAACAGAGTGTAAACACTGGCTCCCTGTGTTAGTCACATTACTAACCAAGCTTGTCATTTTTACTCTCTGATATTGTTTCTTTATTGGAATTCCAGGAGCATATACAATCTGAACATTGTAATATAGCATAGCCAGATAAAGACCATCATTAAATCAAGGACTCTGTCTTTATTGAATTTATTTCCTACCTTGGCTGCTCTCACCACAGACATTGGAATTATAAGTGCTGATGCCCAGGTACCTGTGCCCTAACCCTCACTGTGCTACTCTAGCTGTATAAATCCTTAAGAAAGCTTCTCAAACTTCTTCAACCCTCAGCTCCCCTAGAAAGATGAAGACAGTAAATACTTATTTCAGCCCTTGTAAAAATTAAACAAGGCAGTTCATGGACAATACCCAATATTTTCACAAAGTAAGGCATGACCTCAGGAAATAACAGCTGTAAAAAGTGAACTATAATAAAATATAATGAAGGTGAAAATGATAAAAAAACGACCATGAATGTGAGACCTGCTGCCATGAAAGTGTGGAATAGGGGTGATTACATCTGTTGGGCTAGAAACAAACAGCCAAAGAGAGAAGTGAGGAAAGCTGCCCGAGCTGTCTCAATGAAGAATGAATAAGGCGCTGGTGAAATGGCTCAGCAGGTAAAGGCACTTGCCACTAAGACTATGACTTGCGTTCCATCCCTGGAATCCATGTGGTGTGAATGAGAACCAACTTCTGAAGGTGTGCTCTGACGTCCACATGTGTGTGGTGACATACATGTCTTTGGGTTACTAAATCGGGAGCTGACTGTGAAAGGCCTGAGTAGGCACTTGGACTTTGCTCAACAGGTAGCCAAGAGACACTGAGCTTCTGACTATACCCAGGTATGTAAACTGTATATAAGCGGGTGGCAACTGGGAGGCTGTTCTGATGTCAGAGTCCACAGAGAGTTCAGAGAATGGAGAAGATATGGTTCTCAAAGGATGCCCCAAGGATCTGTTACAGTACCTAGGCTGTTGCAGAGTCCAGGGAATCAAAACTATTTTCAAGCAGAAAGCTGAAGGAGGAGGATTACCTGCAAGCCTGTGAGGCCTGCTTGGGCAACCTAGTACATTCAAGGTCAACCTACTCTCCGTAGTGAGATCCTGTCTCAACAAAACAAGTTCTTGTTCCCTCATGAATGTTTGTGTGGTTTTATGGAGCCTACCCAATGATTACAACAGACTGAATGTGGGACTTATGTTAATGTAGTGGCTTTAACATTATTTGAAAATTAAATATGAATATATATTGAAAGTATGGACTTGATAGAATAAATCAGTAAATACCATGAGATAAGCACAAGCTTTCTAAGATAGCTTTATAAGATTCTCGGTAATTTGGGGGGCTGAAGAGATGGCTTAGTGGTTAAGATTCTCAGTCATTTTTAAGAGTTAAAAACAAACAAACAACAACAACCCAACCAAAAACAAAACCCAGGGGCTAAGGAGATGGTCCAGTAGACCCAGCAACCATAAGGTGGCTCACAACCTGTAACTGCATCTGTAACTACAGTTTCAGGGGATCTGATGTCCTCTTCTGGATTCCATAGACACCAGGCACACATATGGTGAACAGACATGCATGTAGGCAAAGCATCCATACACATGAGATACAATAATAAAATTAATACAATAATAAAATTAAACAAACAAACATGGACAAACACTGGATTAGAAAATTATCTGTTGGTAGACTAAGACACAGTAAGGCTGAAAGAAGAAGTTCCTTCAGAAACTCTTCTTAGAGCTGCTCTTGGAGAGCCTGGCAGAAGGGAAGGATGGGACAGGAACAGAAAGGGGCGGGCAGAGCAAAGGCTCCAGGCACGCTTACACTGGAATGACCTTTCCACTTAATGGGCCGTTTTTTGAGGTTTTAGCAACAACAACAAAAAATAAACCTTTGAGAGTAGCAGATAGATACAAAATATATTAAGTAATGTGGACCCTTGTCACTGGGGATTAAAAATAAAGTATGAGTTTAATTTACTTAGGAAACTATCCCATTTTCAAATTCATTCACTTTAGTGCCTGTTGATATTGGTAAGAGTTCTGTTTATTACTTCACAAGCATCTTATCAAACTGAGAAAAGTGAACCTTGTCTGGGGTCATAATAAAATCTACTTGTTAGAAGTAGCACTGAAGCCCAGATTTCATGGCATCTATATTTTGCTCTAAGCATTAATCTACATTGCTCACCTGGACCTGCTGCTTCTGTGCATTCAACATGTTGGGGTCAATTGACAGGGGTCCCAGAACTCCCATCATCAGTTCCTTCTCCATCAGCCAAGGGCGGAGCTGGGACTCTGCAGCCTGGAAGCAGGCCAGATGGCTTGCAGATTCCTCTAGTTGCCTTTGGCGAGCCACGGTGACCTCAGTGGCCTTTTCCCACCGGGAATCTGTTGAAAGGAAATGAGAGAATGAAGTTGGCCTGGTCCCTAAGCCATACTCCTTATATACTACAGGAAATGACACAAGAGCCATTATTTAACATTTTTAAAAATTAAAAATAACCTTAAAACATTTAAAAACTAAAGTAATACAAATAGTTCTGTATCTTCACTAGACTGGTAGTGACAAAAAACTTCATGGAAGCCCCTTCCCCCTCTGTCTCCTCCCCCAGTTCCCCCCATGCTCTATATAAGAAGGAACTATATATATTATTTTATAGTACTATTTTGAACATTTTTTTCATGAAAAGAAATTTTTTTACAAATATTCATTTATATTATGTGTAGTTAAATACTATGAACACACACTCATTTAATGCCTTTATTAGCTTATTTCCCATTTCCTTTTAATTTAATTTTAATTATGCATGTCTGTGTGTGGATATGGGCACACGAGTGCAGTGCTCTTTAGAGGCCAGAGACCATAGAGCTTGTACTGCAGAAGGTTGGGAGCTGCCCAACATGGGTGTGGTGACTCTGGTCTCCTACAGAGGGGTCTGTGCCTGTAACCACTGAACCAGTTCTCTAAGTCTAGGTGGTTTTGCTGTTGTTTGGTTTTTTGAGATAGGTCTCACTATGTAGCCCTGACTAAATTGGAACTCTCTATGGAGGGAGACCACGCTAGCTCAGATTACAGACAACTACCTGTTTCCATCAACAACTGCTGGATTCAAGGTCACCACTTTCCATGTTCATTTTTATGTCTAATATTCCCTTAAGCTTCTGATCAGAGTAGACTGTTAGCTAGGCTTGTCCTAGAAAGCCAGATTTCTATTGACTTAAGTCTCTAAAATTTTCCCTGTTCAGGTCATTTTCTAGTACCAGACAGACAGACCTTTTGCTTGCTTATAAAAGTGAACTGAAAACAATTCCAGGTTTATAGGGTATACTGACATTTTCAATTTACTTTGGAGACAAGATTTTTTTTCTTTTTTTTGAGACAGGGTCTCTGTGTAGCCTTGGCTGTCCTGGACTCTCTTTGTAGACCAAGCTGGCCTGGAACTCACAGTGATCCTTCTGCCTCTGCCTCCTGACTGCTAGAATTACAGGTGTGTGCCACCATGCCAGGCTGAGACATCCCTGTGATGACTTACTGAGCTCTTCTTGCATTTTCTTCCAGTTTTCTGCTTCTTGTGAGTTGGGATATGTCCCCAGTAATCCAGCCAGGGCTTCCTTTACTTTTTGAATTCTAGGGGAATTCTGTTCCAATTCAGTCAGGAAAGCCTAGGAGAAAGCACATTATACATGCTATGAGATTCTGGGTGGGAAACACAGATTTATGTGTGATAGAAATTTGGAAGACTGATCAGGTGGGAAGTTTCAATTCTTCTGACCGTATATCTTGTTCCATAACATTAATGCATATAAGTTCTTTGCTTTAGTATTTACTTTAAAATGAAATTGATGGGATCTGAACTCTTTAAGGACAACACATCAACAAAAGTAGAGACCCTCACTTATTAATTAGAAGTGCCTGGAGCTGGGCGAAGTGGTGCACGCCTTTAATCCCAGCACTCAGGAGGCAGAGGCAGGCAGATCGCTGTGAGTTCGAGGTCAGCCTGGTCTACAAAGTGAGTCCAGAATAGCCAAAGCTACACAGAGAGACCTTGTCTCAGAAAAAAAAAGTGTCAAGATAAAATAATGGCAGTATTTTGGTAGTTGGAGAGCTGCATGCCATGCTCAATTGGGACATTAAAATTTTTCAAGAAAACTTCTCATAAGAAGATGTCTGTGTTCTTGTATTTTCTGACCATTTCTCTAGTCCACTTATCATTTTTTAAAAAGATTTATTTATTTATTATTATGTATACCGTGTTCTGCCTGCATGTACAGCTGGAGGCCAGAAGAGAGGATCAGATCACATTACAGATGGTTGTGAGCCACCATGTGGTTGCTGGGAATTAAACTCAGGACCTTTGGAAGAGCAGGCGGCACTCTTAACCAATGAGCTATCTCTCCAGCCCCCATATATCATTTTAAACATTAAAATTATTATGTGTATGAGCATTGTCTGCTGTTTTTATGTGCACCACATGTGTACCTAGTTCTGAAGGAAACCAGAAGAGGGAGCTGGGTCCCCTGGAACCAGAGTTATGGATGGTGTGGGTGCTGGTCACTGAACCTGGGTCCCCTGCAAGAGCACCAAGTGCTTTTAACTTGTGAGTCATCTCTCCTGACCCCTACAGTTCAATCTTAAGAATAAATATATATCCACATATTTTAGGTCCCCTTAAGGGTTGTAAGATTCCTGGACAAGAAAGGCTTAGCTATCATCCAGCATCACATGGAAAATAAAATTCAGTTCTCAATGGGCTTACAATAAAGTGGAAGGAAGGAAGGGAATTAGTCTCTTTCTGAAAACATGTCCCACTTTTTGAATCTGAACTACAACAATTAAAAAAATTTTTTTATAGGTAACAAGAATTCTTAGGGGCTGGGGAGATGGCTCAGAGGTTAAGAGCACTGTCTGTTCTTCTAAAAGTCTTGAGTTCAATTCCCAGCAACCACATGGTGGCTCACAACTATCTATAATGGGATCTGATGTCCTGTTCTGGCGAGCAGGTGTACATGTAGGCAAAGCACTATATACATAATAAATAAATAAATAAATAAATAAATAAATAAATAAATGTATGTATGTTAAAAAAAAAAAAAAAAGAATTATCAAGGAGCGTAGAGTGAGGTATGGTAAAATCTGGAGGGCAAACATATCAGCAATTACAGTCAAGAGCTGACTCTAGTAGGCTCAGCCCTAGACTGGGACAGAGCATCTGTAGCAGCCTCTTCCCCTCCTGCTGGCATGCAGCTCATTATGCAAACACAGTACCTTGTTAGATTCCGCTTGGGCTTTTACTGTTTCTGTCTTGGTTGGAGACAAAGAGGCATCCATAGCTTTCAGAACTTCCTCTTTTGACTCTAACCACTGTAAGACAGAGGTCGCCTCTTTCTGAACCTCCTCCATTCTGCTGAGGACAGTCTGGAGGCTTTCCTGGCGTTCCCGAAGCACTTCTCCCAGCTTCTCATACTTCGAATTTACATCAGACATGTCACACTGGATCTCTGTAAGATCTAGCATCACAGAAACAACAGTGAGATAGGTAATCCTGCTCCCCTTCATTTTTCAGTCTTAAATGATCAGTCAGGGGTAAGCATCTCTCCTAATTGTTTTAGTCAACATTCCTCCAAATCACATCAAAGTTCCCGTTTAAATATATAAAGTAAAACAAAACAAAACACTTATTAATCTGATTTCTGGCTTTGGCATTTTATGTACAGATGTATGCCATCAAATGCTGAATAAATATGGGCATAACAGAAGTGAAGAAGTCAACTTCAAGATGCCAACTTCAGCACACTGCTGGGATTAATCAACTTTGAACATTCTTCAGCTTCCTCTTCTTCAAACTACTGAGAAACAGTTTGGAGACTCTTTCAGGCAGGAGACTGAGGGAAAGACTGCTGCTGGTAGCTTTTTTGTTTTGAGATAGTCTGATGTAGCCATGGTCAGACAAAGCCCGAACTCCTGGTCTTCTTGCCTCTCCCTCCCACATGCTGGGCTTGCTTATAGAAAATACCACTGCTTATGTCTTTAGAATAGCTTCTTTATAACTCAAAGATTGACATGCACTTTCCTGAAGGTCTTTTCTTATTGACTTCATCTGGTGGCCCAGTATGTTTGCTCAGAACCTTCAGGTCCAGGACACCAACCTGTTTAGCCTATAGCCAGCTAACAGGGAGGCAGGCACCACAGCTGCTCCTCTCCAAATTTTCAACCTCATATGCCTTCTAGCAGCTGTTATTCACACATATTGAAACACATACATAGCAAACATGAACATTGCCATAACACACCCAACAAGTAGGCACCGTTGAAATGGGGTTCTCACCTTTGCAGGTGTGGTATCCGTTTACACTGCCTACAGAGCTTCCTACAGAGGGTAGTACGGAACCTGAGCAGAAGGACAGGGAGACAAACAGGGCAAGACCAACGTGTTAGGAATACATACAGGCACAGCATCTTCCTTCTCTAGCTCTCATCATAAGCTTGGGTACCAGAAAGTTAACACAACACAAGACAACATACTCACGGAGAGACAGGTCACTTTAGCCTCTAGGCAACAAAGTGTCACTTACGCTTCAGTTTTTCTGCAGTAATGATTAGTAACTCTTTCTATAGAAATAACAATTCATCTTAAATCTTCACTTGGATTCCTTGGAGCTGTTTCTGATTTTGTGGAACAACTATTGTTAAAACACTAAGTCTTTAAAATGGTATTTGCCATATTTTGGAATGAGGATTTGTAATAGAGTTAAAACATTGTCTTTAAGATGGGTAGTGATGGCACACGCCTGTAATCCCAGCACTCAGGAGGCAGAGGCAGGTGGTTCTCTGTGAGTTCAAGGCCAGCCTGGTCTACAAAGGGAGTCCAGGACAGTTAAGGCTACACAGAGAAACTCTGCCTTGAAAAACAAAACAAAAAAAAAAAAAAAAAACAACAACAAAAAACATTGTTTTTAATAATCAGAGTCTGTCATTGTAAAAATAATGAACACGAAGCACAATTAAGAACATAAAAAGTGAGCTGTAGAGATGGCTCAGAGGTTAAGAGCACTGACTGCTCTTCCACAGGTCCTGAGTTCAATTCCCAGCAACTACATGGTGGCTCACAACCATCTATAATGTGATTTTTTGGCCTGCAGATGTATATGCAGGGAGAGCACTGTATACATAATAATAAAATTCTTTTTTTTTTTTTTTTTTTTCCGAGACAGGGTCTCTCTGTTTAGCCTCGGCTGTTTTGGACTTGCTTTGTAGGCCAGGCTGGCCTCAAACTCACCAAGCTCTGCCTGCCTCTGGCTCCCGAGCACTGGGATTAAAGGCGTGCGCCATCACAACCGGCTTAATAAATTCTTAAAAGTAAAATAAAGTTAAAAAAAAAAAACCCACAAAAAGTTGGCTACTAAAGAGCCCTTCTAATGTTGTTCCTATAGGAAGCTGCTTATTATTTCTTCATGACCTCTTTTGGCTCTACTTCCTCTACCAGAAAACAGATGTTAAGCACTGGAAAATATGGCTCATAAGCATTCTAAAAATTCTCCTTTGGGTATATGGTCTTTTTCTAATTGCCAAACTTTCACCTATATTCTTCTAAAGTTCCTTCCTTTTATTTTGGAGGGGTTTCTAAGTTAAGTATAAATCAGGACATGAACTCACTAAGATTATACAGAAATCAGAGAAATATCCATGACATAATTAAGTTGAAAGGATCAGACTGGGATTATAATTAAGTGGCAAAGCACTTGTTTGGCACATACTCAGGTTCTCTGCAAGAGCAATAACCACTGAGAACACGCTCCAGCACCACATTTATTTGTGTGCAGTGTATGTGCATCTTTGTTTGTTTGTTTTTGTTTTAAAGAGAAGCTCGTTGTGTAGCTCAGGCTGTCCTGGAACTTACTCTGTAGACCAGGTTGGCCTTGAACTCAGATATCCTCCTACCCCTGCTTCCTGAGTGCTGGGGTTAAAGATGTGTGCCATCAATGCCTGGCTCATTCAGTGAATTTCAAGTTCAAATTAGGACAGAAATCTGCAACAATTTCTGAAATGGCCATAAACATACTCTCTATCATTTAGTGTAACATATTTACATGGAATGGTTCTCAGGATTGATAGATATAAAATCAAAACAATGATCAACTCTGGTAAATGTTGAAGATATTCTATATCCTGCAATAATCAATATTCAGTCAAGACTTATTAATTTCACGTGTAAATGTGTGGCATGTATCTGTGTATGTTCTGGCTTCTGTGCACACACAGAGGTCACACGGGAGTTCTGTGTTGTGGCACACACCTTTAATCCCAGCACTTGGGAGGCAGAGGTAGATGGATTTCTGAGAATTCAAGGCAAGACTGGTCTATATAGTGAGTTCCAGGACAGCAGAGAAACTGTTTTGAAAAATCAAACAAAGAAGCAAAAAGCAAAAGCAAAAAACCAAAAACAAAACACTACTACACACACACACACACAAACAAAACAACAACAGCAGCAAAAAACCCCAAACCTGCCAACAAATAAATAAAACCAACTTTAAAGTACTAAAGAAAAGCAGTAGTTCTTGTGATTTAAAAAAAAAAAAAAGGAGTAAGCCTTTTCTTAGGTGTTTAACTGTCTATAGGCGTATGCTTAGTCTGGCAATAAAACCTCTAAGATCCCAACTAACAATCCATAAATAACTGTGAACTCATACTGATTTTGCTTAAAAGATTTAGTTATGGCCAAAGATTTTTCATGCAACTAGGCACAACTTTTATGTTCCCTTTGAAGAAGTGTGCCAGTCTCTGATGGGAGCCAATCGGCTCCCAAATATCTAGGTTCTCCCTAAAGATGCACCCATGGCTGACCCATGGTTAAAATTAGTAACATACCCGTATCATTTACATGCTCAAAACAGAAAACTCTCCAAGATTTAAAAAAAAAAAAAAAAAAAGAAAGAAAGAAGAAAAACAACAAAAAACAAACAAACAAACAAACAAAAAACTAACATTCTTTGGTAGCTCTAAGTGGGCCCACTAGTTCACTTGTAAGAATTTTTCAAAATGGAATAACATTGTTTAGCAAGGTAAGATACAGATCAGAATGACAGAATATTGCTTTGTGCATCTTCTTTCTTCCCACATTCAACTTTCATTTTTATTTTAATTAAACAAAAAGGCATCTCCAAAGGCCACAAGCAAAGAGTGGTGTATATATTCATTACATTTTGAAGAACCTGTACTCACCTGTCTTAGCTTGGGAATCAGGTGCTGTGATCTCCACGATGAGATTTTCTAGGGAAGTGCCCTTGCAGTTGATTTCTTCCACCAGAATCCCTTTACTTGCCCAGTCATCTAGAAGACCCTATTAAAAGAACCAAATCAGTAAATGTAACATGTGGGTCTTTCCCTACATCAGTAAATGTAACATCAGGGACAGCTGTTACAGACATAATCCCTACCATTTTATTTTATGTGCATGAGTGTTTTGCATGCTTGTGCATATGTGTTCCATGTGCATGCCAGATGCCTGCAGAGGTCAGAAGAAGGATTAGATCCCCAGGGACTAGAGTTACAGACGCTTATAAAACACCATGTAGGTGCTGTAAACCAAACCTGGGTCCTCTCAAGAGCAATTAAGAGCTCTTAACTACTGAACCATGTCTCCAGCAACCCCCTTAAACATTTTTACAAGAAGTTATGCCCATGTTAGGTATAGTGGCAGATGTCTTTAATCCTAGTACTTCCAAGGTAGAGGCAGGAGGGACTCTGTGAGTTCAAGGCCAGACTGGTCTACATAGTGACCAGTATGCAGCTATGCAGTAAGACATTGTTTCATAAAAGGAAAAAAAAAAAAAAAAAAAAAAAGAAATGAATGGAAAAAACAAACAAAAAAAGTATGCTCATATATTCAGCCATTACAAGATACTGTTTAGTCAGCCAAAAAATGCAAAAAGGATACTTTAGAATTTTTAGACCCTTCTGTTTCATTTGGTGATATATCAGATACTTATTAATTCTTATTATTGGCAAGGTAACACCTTAACATCAAGAACACAAAATAGAATAACTAGGATTATGGCATAGTTCTCACCTTTGACATATTTATTTAATTTTGTTTTTTAGGGTGATTGATTGATTAAGATGGGGGTCTTATGTACTTCAGGCTGCCATCACTTTACAATTTTGCTTTTTTTTTTTTTTCCCCCCCTAATGGGGTCTTATTATATAACCCTGGATATATAATACTCCCTGTGTAGACTAGGCTGGCCTCAACTCACAGAGATGCACCTGCTTCTGTCTCCCAATAGGGATCAAAAGTGTGTGCCATCTTACCTGGACTTGTTGTTGGAGACAGGGTTTCTCTGTGTAGCCTTGGCTGTCCTAGACTCGCTTTGTAGACCAGACTGGCCTCGAAACTCAGAGATCCCCCTGCTTTTGCCTCCCGAGTGCTGGGATTACAGGCGTGGGCCACCGTGCCCAGCTTGTTTTTGGTGTTTAAGAAAGTCTCAGCCGGGCATGGTGGCGCACGTCTTTAATCCCAGCACTTGGGAGGCAGAGGCAGGCAGATTGCTGTGAGTTCGAGGCCAGCCTGGTCTACAAAGTAAGTCCAGGACAGCCAAAGCTACACAGGGAAACCTTGTCTCGAAAAAACCAAAAAAAAAAAAAAAAAAAAAAAAAAACCAAAACCAAAAAGAAAGAAAGTCTCTTACTATATAGCCCAGGCTGGCTTCTTTAAGTTTCTGCCTTAGCCTCCTAGGCACTGGGATGAGAGGCATGAGTCTCCATGCCTGATTTTATCGCATAGCTTCAAGAGTTTGAGTTATCAACTGTACTATCATGTAATAAATATTATTACAGAAATAGTGTATAAACATAGAGACTACACTGTGCCATTATCAAGGGAAGCTTATGTTGGGTTAGATACAGAGCTCAATAACCACAGGAAGCCATTAAGAAACAACAGCATCAGGGTTAGGACAAGTGGACCAGGCAATGCTAAGTCTCCAGAACTGACAGCCTGCCACAGAAAAGGGCATTAAGCGGTCCAGAACAGGGATGTGTCTTAGCCTCAGCACCTTGCTCTACAAGAGCACTGGGAACTGGCTCAGCTTGATTCTGACGCTAAGCTACAGCACAGCAGCAGGCTGAACACAGAGCCATTACTACCCAGCAAGCTCACACTTAGCTTGTCAAATCAGTCTTTAATCACTCCTTCAGATGCTTAGGGTTTCAGACTTAAAATGATGTGTTGACATGCAGAATATTTAAGAATTCTCAGAGGAATGCAGTGACATTTGTTGGACATCATGTGAACAACAACCACTAAGTGTTTGGATCTGAGTACTTAGCATGTGGAATTATTAAGCAGCTTTCTTTTTTGTGAGGAGAAGGATGGATGGTCTAAAATTTTTCCTGAAACACTAAGGGCCCTATGAACTAATAAAGCTGAAGAATTTCTTCTTCCCTTGATTATCCAACCAGCAAATTCCCTTAGCGTCCATTCAGTGAAAGTCACCAGATTCTTCTCTTCCATCTGCTCTAGCTACAGCATGCTTCCCTGAGAAACGACAATTCTCTGAGGATGACAGTTATTTAGAGTCAGATGCTATGTGAGTTTGCATCCAGTGGAAGCCTGGGTCCAGCCAAGAAGGTGTCTTCCAATTCTTGTGCCCCAGCTGCCTGACCAAAAGTCTACTCAGTGGCTCATATGCAGCTGTCTAATTCTCAAGCATGAGTGATAATTCTTAACTGAAGGATGAAAATGCAAACTTCTCAAGAAATGAACTTACACCATTTCTTTTTATGTTTTATTTTAAATCTCTTATGACATTATGAGAAGCATCTAAGAAGTCGCCTGTGATGGTTTTTGGAAGCCATGAGTCAAGTAGCCTAGGCTGGCTCCAACTTGATGCTCGGCTGAGGCTGGCATTTACTTCTCCTACTCCTCCTTCCTGCATTTTGAGAGTATAGGTGTGTACCACAAGGCCCGACTTTGGTTTTGCTTTTAAAATAGCAGACTCAGTTCTGGGTAGGGCATATGAAATCACAGCAAGAAAGGAATTCTGATGTGGACAGATAAATGGGGTTTCTCATGCTGCCTTGCTATCACACCAGGAATTCAGTCTGTATAAACTTTAAGCTGGTCTCTGGCCAGATCCCTGGAGACCTTTCTGTTTGCCTACCTTCAAGTGTTCCACCTGCTTTTCTAATTCCTTAGCACTCACGAAAGTCTCTGCAGGTGGAATACTTCCTTCAGTTTCTTTCAGCCATCTATGGAAGGTTCTAATCAGCTTCCGGAATTCATCCAACTGCTCCTGGCAAGTTGACGCATCTTTCTCTCTGTGAACAAAGACATTTTGTTACTCATCAGAGCAGATTTATAAAATGGTCTTGAGCTAAACACTAGGTTCATCCTGGGACTCTAGGCACCAATTTCTTAACAGATCCTGCCTTTCCATAGTAAGCTTGGCTGTATGCACAATGTAGAAAAGCATCAAACTCAAGAATCTATTGCCCTTCTTTGGACATTTTTAGGGAAAGAAGTCTTTAAGCTTACTCTAGGCTAAAGTGAAAGTGAGAAAACTAAAGGGAGCCTGCTATTTAGATCCTGTGATGCAATGGAAAGAATGCTGGCTTGGGATCGACAATCCAGCTCTGTTATATTTCGGGTATTTGACTCTTTCAGACTCAAGTCAAGGGGCTGCAAGATGGGCCAGTGCTTTAGCAGACGACCTGGGTTTAGTTCCCAGTATCTACACGGTGGCTCACAATTGCCTGTGACTCTTACTCTAGAAGCCTTCTTTTGGCCTCTGTGGGATCATGCATGTATGTATGTGCTGCATAGAAACTAATGCAGGTGCAGGTACACACACACACACACACACACACACACACACACACACACACACACACACACGAGCCTTAAAAAACAAACAAACAAACAAACAAACAAGCCTATCTTGAGTGCTGAATCTGAGGCTCACAGAAGTTAGATGACTAGCCGTAGGTACACACGCCCATGAAAAAAGTAAATCAAAGAATGCCATATCTATCAGGCATCAATCCAGAGATCCTGGTTCTTCCTGTAGCTACAACAGTGAGGAGGAGAAAAACTAAGCCTTTTGGGCTTTCTGTTTGTTCTTCCTGAGGGCTGGGATTATAAGTGCATACCACCACACATGGCTCTAAGTACATTGGTTTGAACAACAGTTTTCCTCTAGTCATCAAAGTGGCCACCTGATAAATCAATATTGCAATTGCATCTAAACCAAGATAAGTAGTCATGTTAATGATCTTAAACCCATGTGAGGCTTCTAATGGGAAACCATGAGTTTCTAACAGCAAACTAAAATCTGCAAGCATTTACCATACATTTCTGTGTTTGTGCTAAAAGAACCCAGACATTTCTCTTAAATAATGTTATCCAAAAGATTCTAATTTGTACATGTGTGTACCTGCCTATATGTGCAACGTGTGTCTTAGGAGGCAAAAAGAAGGCACTGGATACCCTAAAACCACAGTGTGGGCGCCAGCAAATGCTCTTAACTGCTGAGCTATCTTTCCAGCTCATAAATATAACATAACTCATAATCATACCTGGGAAGTTTCTAGATTTTGTCTTTATATTAAATTCAGCTATAAACTTACTTACTGTCCCAAATTTGTTCTGTTTGCTTAGGCGACCAGGGCTTTTGGTCATTCAGACCTGATACTGAGAAGAATCAATTAGTAATAGAAAGCAATAAACATCAAGTGTATTGAGGAGCTTGTCTAAAGAGGCGCTACTCAACCTATGGCTCAGTAGCCGCATCCTGGACGCTGCTTTTTAATGCCAAGGAAGTAAAGACCATCTTATCCTCAGCAAGATAGGAAAAATTCCATACCAATGGTGGGCCCAGGTGAGCACTCACCTTTCCTGAACTGTCTTCTGTAGGTCTGTAAAGTCCTTCTTAAGGTTCTGCATCTTGTCCTGGTGCTGAGATAGGTCCAGCGCGAAGCCACAAGAGCCCAGTGCAGTAACTAGGTGCTCAAGAGTGTCTAGGTTCTCCTTTTGGTCTTCCATTTCCAAAGTGAGTTCCTGTTGAGCAAGCACATTAAAGGCAATATACTAAGTGATCGGACCCATTGTCTCATTTTATCTTTCTATGCACATGCGTGTGTGTACATGGTGTGGTAGTAGGGTGTGTGTTCTTGTGTGTGAGTGTGGGTGTGCACGTACCACACTGGTCATGAGGAGGTCCTTGTTTTTTACATAGTTTGAGATAAGGACTTTTTTTGTTGTTCCCTTCTGCATATGCCACGTTAGTGGCCATGAACTTCCACGGATTCTCTTGTCTCTACCTCCCATAGCCCTGTAGGAATACTGAGATTACAGAAGCAAACTTGTGTTCAGTTTTACATGCTAAAACAAACAAACAAACAAAATCCATCAATTCTATTTAATGTGTGTATTGTGGTAGAAATGGTAGCACAGTTTCAAAATTCTTATATCTGGTGACAAAACAATGTCATCTAGTAGCTTATCTATTTTACCTGGTGTTCAGATTTTGTTTTTTAACTATCATTTCCTACCAAAAGCAGGGTTTCTTAGAGGAAAAACAAACAAACAAACCAAAAACAAAAAACTGATTTCAGTATGGGACAAGGAAATTAGAAGGTACTCCTATGTCGATAAAAATATGCCAAAAGGACTATTTGGTGAAACTTGTGCATATTACAAATAATGAATCTTGTTAATAATTTAACTAATATTTTTATAAACATAAAATAATTAGCAATTGGTGACTCCAGGAAAGACTATGCTATTATTTGTTGGCCCATTCCTACTTTACTACAAAGTCTAAAATGACTCAAAACAAACTAAAACATTTGCCAGGGGTGGTTGTGGTGCACGCCTTTAATCCCAGCATTCAGGAGGCAGAGGCAGGCGGATTTCTGTGTATTCAAGGCCAGCCTGGTCTACAAAGTGAGTCCAGGACAGCCAAGGCTGTAAACTAGAATTTGGGGATAATGCAGGCAGCATTTCCCACATTGCTAACAGTATTCTTTTTGCCCTTCCTTTTATTCTGCCAAGATGGCAGGTATGTATCCTCACCTGGATCTGCTGGGAGAAATGTGCAATATCTTGATCGGGCTGGTTCCCAGAGGCCAGTAATCGACTTTTGTTTTCCATGAACTGCTGCAACTTGTTAGAGAGCTGCTCAAACGTCTCTGCCTGGGGAAGGAGCTTCTTTAGGTTCATCTCCTTCTCTTGCTGCTGGTGCTGGAGCTGCTGGAAGCGCTGGCTCACCTCTGCCAGTTTGCCCTGCAGCCCCGAGGCTGTGCTGCTGTCAGCTGTCTCCATGAATCGAGTGACCATCTCATGGGTGGCTTCCAAGCTGCTTTTTTGCCTAGCAATGTCTTGCTTCAGTTTCTGTCATCAAGAAAAAGTCTGTCAGTTGGGGCTTACTTATGCTGATATATCTGAGTCATGAATTAAAAACTTTGTAATCACTCCACGCTCAACGAGATTGGAGGACTGTAATTAAGCCTGAAGCATGCTACTTCCTTTATTTAGTTCTCCATCCATTACTTTGCTCCTACCACTTTCCCTTGGGTTCAGTGGTGGTTTGGAAATTGGAGAGAAATGTTTTCTTTCTTTTCTGTGGTGCTGAGGATTGAACTCAGGATCTAGTCCGTGTTAAGCATGTGCTCTATCACAGAGCCACACTGCCAGCCACAGTAGCACAGATGTCTACATGGACTAGTTATCATCTTTAAACCTTATTAGAAGATTCCTGGGCATGAATTATAGTCTTTTACTATAGTTATATATTTCAAAGTTATATTATTACAGAAATGGCAAATACATTCCTGATAGTGTAAGGTCTCACCATGTTGTTGGCCAGGGCTTCTTGGATGACTCCTGATGAGAGTGAGGCCACCTGCTCCCCTTCCAGGTTTTGCTCAACTTCCCTCATGGACTGCAGCAGACTCTCCAGGCTTTCCTGAACACTCTGTGACTGAGCGATTGCCTTCTGTAGCAGAGCAGAGCGCTCAGCCAAGCTGCAGGAGAGGCTCTGGAAGCGGCTGAATATAGAATCTGCAAAATCAAGGCCATGAGAAGAAACACTGGACACTATTCTTATAAAGTGTTTTTAAGAATAAAAATCTAGCTGGGTGGTAGTGGTGCATGCCTTTAATCCCAGCACTTGGGAGGCAGAGGCAGGCAGATCGCTGTGACTTTGAGGCCAGCCTGGTCTACAGAGTGAGTCCAGGACAGTCAAGGATATACAGAGAAACCAAAAGAAGAAAAGAAAAGAAAGAATAAAAATTTGGGCATTTTGGGACATGCCTGTAGCCTTGATGCTCAGGAGGCTGAGGCAGAAGGACTTTGAGGCAAGCCTGACTTACATAGTGAGTTCAAGACTAGCCTAGGATTCATACAAAGCAAATCTCTGGTTCCTCAAAAAATAAAAATAAATAGAAAGATGAGAGAGAGAAAGAGAGAGAGAGAGAGAGAGAGAGAGAGAGAGAGAGAGAGAGAGAGAGAGAGAAGGAAGAGAAAAGCAGCTCAGTAGTCCATGCCTTTAATACAGAAGCAGGGGTGGTCTCTGTAAGTTTGAGGTCCCCTGGTCTATATAGTGAGTTCCAGGACAGCTAGGGCTAAACAGTGAGAATCTGCCTCAAATACAAAACAAAATAAAAACTCAAACGAAATATTCAGAAAGTAGTATTTAAATTGCACACATTAATTTAAAATAATTAACATTAAAACAAATGGAATATTTTTTGAAGTATAGTATAAGAATCAAATTCAATTAATTAGTTATTTGGTATTTAGTAAGAACCAGAAATTATCCAATATGCCAAGTACTAATGATAATTAAAATGAAGTCTCTGGTCTTTATAACGTTAGGACTGCAAATCAGCATAGGTAGAAGAAACATAGCACAACTAACTGTAAACAAGCCCAAAGCACTATATGGGTACTAGAGGCATGTTCTAGAGAAATTTAAGATAATTATTTATTTTTGTTTCTTTTGAATGATAGGGTGTGGTAGTTTAATGAGACGTTTCCCCATAAGTCTTGGGTATTTGAATACTTGGTTCCTAATTGGCAGGATTAGGCTCTGTTGGAGAAAGTGCGTCATTGAGGTTATTTAGGGTTCCAAACGCCTCCTGCCATGCCCAGTGTACTTTCTCTGTGTATCTTGCTTTGGTTCAAGATGTGCACTCTCAACTGTTCCTGCCACCACACCTTTGTTCTGCCATCGTCACCTCTAACCCTCTAGAACAGGAGGCCCAGCTAGATGTTTTCCTTTATAAGTTGCCTTGGTCATGGTGTTTTATCACAGAGAAGTAACTGAGACACAGGGTTACTGGTTAGGATTTGACAAAGGCCATTAGCTCTCAGGTCTGTCCCCTTTCCCTTCTTCCCCCACCCTTGGCAAGTAGCCCTGGTATTTACGGCATACAAATCCATTTTAAGATGCACATCTTAGGGAATAGCTGCGTCAGGTTAGCTCACACAGCGCTTTTCATGGAAGGACATTTAAAATCCATCCACTTCGCAATTTTCAAATACATAATGCATTAACTGAGGCCACTGTGGTGTGCCCTTGACTAAATCTTGAAAAATGAACAGGGATTCATCATCACTCATGGAAATCACAATAAGACAAATGTCAGGTAAGAAACAGGAGCAACTACAACAGCAGTAAAACTTGGGAATGACGAGTTCCGCAGAAAATTAAGGAAGCAAGGCACAACTAGACACCAGATACTAAGGGTTGAAGGCAGAAGGTGAAAGTCTTTGAACAGTGTAGTACTAGAGCTTACTGGGAAGTAAGCTGTGTCAGCATGTCCCCTGCCCTTAGCTTAGTGCTCTGGATACCTGGACTCGGTGTGCTATGTACTGCAAAACAAAGCTCACAGGAGACTAAGGGGGTAGGACCACTGCTGCCGCTTCATACCTGTAGTTTCTTGAATCGGCCCAAGGTCCAGGGCTGGCTCTCCCTCAATTTCCCTTAGGTCATGAGCCGCTTTTTGAAGCTTTTCTACAGGCACTTGGTGCTCAGCCAATTCTTCCTGTAATTGCTGCTTGTCCAAAACAAACAAACAAGACAAAAACAAAACAAAAATCCAAAGAATTTGAATCAGAACTTGCCTAAGACATCTCAACTAATATATTCAGTAGTATTTACTTTCATTAGTTCCCTCTAAGCCATGAAATATAAGACACGCCAGCATGGTCTGAATCTGCTTACCTTGGTCGTTGCAAGCTGTTGTTGCAGGATTCCAGGGTCAGAGGCAACAGTGTCTGAGAGGAGATTCTTCACGTTGGCCTCACAAGTCAACATCCAGGCCTGCAGGCCATCAGCACTGCTCTGGAACTGCTGACACTGGCTTAGCAGCATGGTCAGGTGAGAGCCTAACCGTGAACACTATACCAAAGAAAAAGGAGAAGCCGAAGGTAGCAGCTTCTAGAATAGAGTCCAAAGAAAGAGTCTTGCCTAGCTAGTGACTGCAACTTCACACAGAGGCTTGACTGTCTACAAGCAGGTTCATTAGCACCTGTAGCATACTACTTGTCATATCTTTAAAGTCCTCAGGAAGACTTACTCATGACATGCCAACAAAGAAATACACATCAGACTGCAAGCAATAGTAAGGACTAAAAGGCAGAAAAAAATGTTCCTTTTGGGAGATTAGGGATATTGATAGAAAGATAAGGAGTGGTATGGGGGATGGAGAGAGCATGGTCTGCTTTTCCAAAGGGCCTGAGTTCAATTCCCAGCAACCGCATAGTGGCTCACAACCATCTATAATGTGATATGATGCTCTCTTCTGGCCTGCCATGCAGGCAGAGCACTATATACATAATAAATAAATAAATAAATAAATAAATAAATAAATAAAGATAAGGAGTGGTGCGTAGAGTCTAAACTTTAGGAAAACTCTTTTTTTTTTTTTTTTTTTAAACAGGAAGATAAGGATTCATCCTAGAACACACTGTTTAGGAATAAAGACTGCAGCTGGTTTAAATTCTGCTGTGCTATGTCTCTTATAGGCCAAGATACTGGCCTATAAGAGGATACAGAAAGATGGGCGCCTCTATCTTCACCAATGATGTGATACATATTCCTCACACTGACAGGACTATGTGTGGCCTCACACAGTTTGCTTTTTTTTTTTTTTTTTAAATAGCTCATGAAACCCATTTGCCTATGGTTCACACACATTATGTCTTATGGTCCCTATTTTGAGCCTTAAAAATGGCCATAGTCTTTTGAGGACTGCTGTGACTGTTTCTCTGGAGGTTGATGGGGTCTCCCCTTACCTTAGAGTGGAGTGTAGTATATCTTTCTGCTGCACTCTTCAGTTTTTCATTCACTAAGTTTCTGGTGGCTGATGGCTCCTGGCCTTCTTCAAAACGGGTTTCTGTGTCTAAGACTTTCTGTCCTGAGATAGTCACAAATCTCAAGTCTCCTTTGTGGGAAATGACATCCTCTGAGAAGCTTCCCTGGCGCTTTAGCAAGGAGTTCAGGTCTTCAAGGCTGTTGCCCCCCTTATGCATACTATCCAGTTCATTCTCAGATCGTTCTAGCCAGCTCTCAAATTCCCTGTGGTCCTGTAGGAACTTCTGCAGTTCATCTCGTAGAGTCTGAGTCTGCTTCAGCTCGGCCTCGGATTGGGCCAGGGAAGCTGCATATTGCTCCCTAAGTTCGCCTAGTTTCTCCTGTAGCATCTGTCGCTCCTCAGGTGCAAGATTGTGACCATGCTGGTCCAGGAAGGACTGAGCTGACTGGGTGGCCACAATGAAATTCTGTTGCTGAGACAGCAATTCTTGGTGACGCGCCTGGTGAATAAGCCACCCGAAAGACCATCAGTAGGAAAACGTGAACAATCTATGTTTACAGCTAGAGGTAGAGTGGTCTCTTCCTCTGTTTCAGAAGACCACTCACTATAGGGCAGGTGTGGCTGCACATGCTTTTAATTTTTGTGAGTTCAAGATGAGCAACAGCTTCATAGTGAGACCTTATCTTACAAAAACAAAACAAACAAATTAAAAAGCCCTACCCCTGTAGGTAGACAATACCATACTTAGAATGAAATATGTGGATGGCAAAAAGATGGTACAGGTTCCCAGAAAAGTTATATAATGAGTTACGGGTCGAATATAACTAAAATCTATATTGAGGTCCCTAATATACCCTGGACATGGGGGTGGTGAAGAAGTAGTTTTAGAGGAGGTGCGCTCTAAGTACGCTAGGGTCTGAAGAATAAACAAACCAAACCAAACCAAGAGCCACGCCTTCCTTTATTTCTCAAAGTTAGGAGATCAGAAAATTCCAAGAGTATGCAAAAGTTCATTAGAGTGAGAACACAGCAGCTGGAGGCTCAACATGAAGGAAGATGAATGATGAGGTCAAGCACGTAGGAAAAGATCACAGAAGGGCAGTAGTAAGTACAGTAAAACCATATTAAGAACTTGGACTTGCGGGGCCTGGTGGCACACGCCTTTAATCCCAGCACTCGGGAGGCAGAGGCAGGCGGATCTCTGTGAATTTGAGGCCAGCCTGGTCTACAAAAGTGAGTTCAGGACAGCCAAGGCTACACAGAGAAACCCTGTCTCAAAAAAACAAAAACAAAAACAAACAAAACAAAAAACCAAACCAAAACAAAACAAAAAACCAAAGCGGGGTGGCGGGGGAGAATTTGGACTTAATCTGTAAGATAAAAGAAAGTTATTCAGGGACACAACCTCTTAGAAATAAGAGAGAAATCTAGGAGGATTATTAGTTTGGGCAATTAAATAGGAATGTGCAAAGAACAGGCTGGATGGGTGCACAGATCACGTCAGGTTGGAGATTACAGAAGACTTCTGTTTTCAGGTTGAACTATGTGAGGTCACAGGTTGCAGAGGCAGATGGATCTATCTCTATATATATTGGTTTGATAATCAGTAATGACATCGGCTGAAGATAAATAGATATATGGAATGTGTCAATATTGGTAACTGAAGTTCTGTACATGGACAAGGGTACAGGAAAAGCAGCTTGTTTGGGGTATGTATATGTACATGCGTATGCAGGTGCAGCCAGAGATCAGTTTTGAGCACTGTTCCTCAGAAACTGTCTGCCTGATTTTTTTCAATTACTCTCTCCTTTGGACCTGGAACTAGGCTAGGCTAGCTGGGAACCCTCACCCCCTCAAAGGGAGCCCCCTTCTCTATCTCCCCCATGCTAGGATTACCAGTGTGCACCACCATGCCTACCATTTTAGCATGGGTTCTGATGCTCAAACTTGTGTTCTCATGCTTGTGCAGCAAATCCTTTAGCAACTGAGCTATCTTCCCAGCCCCAGGCAAGCATATTTGACAGACAAGAAGAGGGCTGGGACCTGGGAGTATAACAATATCTCAAAGAGTGGCCAAAGGAATAGAAGGATTATGGTGAAATAGTGCTACAGAAGCCAAAAGAGAAAGCATTTCAAGAACAGTCAACAGTGTCTAAACTGCTGAGACACCAAAGACACAAACTAAAGCTGGAATCAGCTTTCTGGATGAGATAGGTTTCTTTCCACGACCATGGCAAAGACAAGCTCATACTTACCTTCATCAACTCATATTGCCTGTCCAGTTTCTCTGGTACTTGGTCCGCCTCCAGAGAACCATCAGTGGCATCCAAGGCTCCCTTTTCCAGGTTAGGTCCGGAGAACTGCTCCACTCCTGGAAGGCTGGTCTGTGGCTGTCTATCAGATGACCCCACCGAAGTCACCCAATCCAAGAGAGCATCAATCTTTCTCTTGTTCTCTGCCAGCTCTGTCACTGCTTTACTCTGCAATCCAGAGGTATGCAGTGAGAACGCCTTAGACACTCCACTACAAGACCATAGGTTAAAAAGCCAAAGTGGGAGAGGAGCTCTGTGCTAAAGAAAAAGCAACGCTCTATTCGGGTGTAAAATCTTCCCATATAAAAAAGAATTACTATCTACTAAAATCTGTGAAAATAGTTATTTAAAATAAACTCCAGATTTCCCAATAGCTCACTGCTTAAAGAAAAATAACCCAAAACACCTCAACAAAACAAGCAATACGGGCAAATGTCAGGATTTAGAAATCCTGCTAAGTCTGCAAGGTTTCCTGGATCCCTCCTCACCATGCACAGGTAACACCCTGGAGGAGTAAGATATACCATAGACTTGGTCCTTATCTGGTGGTCCTTCCTTGAAGGGACAACAGACATTTATCTTCTTTATCTCAGCCAAATGGGACACTTGATTACCGGACTTGCCTCTCAAATTCTATTCACTAGTTCTTCAAGTATTTCTCTTAACCAGGTTGTGCTAAGCTGTATACCTGTTTGTTTGGATATTCGTCTTTGGGAAGCTTACTTCTCCTTCCCATGATCTCTACTCTCATTAGTACAGGAGTCCAAGGCTGAAGAAAGTATTCAACTCAACCTGCCAGTGCTGAGTAAAACCATTCAAGATCTCACCTTGTTGTTTCGTTTTTCAGCTTCTCTTAGTCCCACAGTCCACACTCTAACTGTACAACTGCCTGGAATAAAGCCCATGCTTCACAAAGCTCTGTAGATAGCTTTCTAATGCTCTTAGGTCACCAACCAATATTCATGCAAGAAACATACCATTTGCTTTTTCCTCTCCTGATTAATACCCTATCTAAGCCAAAGTACAAACTATAGAGCTAGCAAGATTTAATTTTGTTTTTGGTAAAATACACTTTTTACCAACCACTTCTGACCTGAACTCCTGGATGTTTTTGGTAAAGCAAAGACTGACTCACAGACTGACTCCTAAAGTCCTCTTCTGTGACTCTAAAGACTCCTTTTCCATCTTTTGGGCAGGAACAAGATTTGGCTTTGGAAAAGCATCAAGTATAGCAGTCTGGCTACCTTCTCTGTCTCCTGCTGTAAGGCTGACGTCACTGCTTCCTCCAGCTCCTTCTGGGCCACCCGTGTCCGTTCTTGGAGAACCTCATATTGCTCCTTAGCCTGATGAAGCTTTTCTCGAAGAGCTGTCAGCTCCTGGGGACTCAGCTTGGTCTGGTTCTCTTCCAGGAACCCTTCAATGTCTTTGACAGCAGCAGCAAATGAAGTGGCATGATTCTGGATGTCACCCTGTAAATTCTTAACACAGAGAAACAAAGATGACTGTCTTTTACCTTTAGTCCTTTCAGATCGTCTTCCTTTTTTTTGTTTTGTTTTGTTTTTTTTTTTGAGACAGGGTTTCTCTGCATTTCAGATCTTCATGGTCAACTATGACCTAAAAATATTATATAAAAATGTCATAGGTTTCACATCATGCACCATTCTGAATTAAGTGATGGAGAATCACTCTTTTTTTTTTTTTTCCAAGACAGGTCTCTCTGTGTAGCCTTGCTATCCTGGACTTGCTTTGTAGACCAGGCTGGCCTCAAACTCACAGGGATCCGCCTGCCTCTGCCTCCCGAGTGCTGGGATTAAAGGTGTGCGCCACCACGCCCGACTGAGAATCACTCTTAGTAGGCATAGTGGTAAGCCTTTAATCCCAGAACTCAGGAGGTAGAGGCAGGCAAATCGTTATGAGTTCTAGGCTTGCCAAGGTACCTAACTCAAAAAAGAAAGAAAAAAAAAGTGAGAGAGAGAGAGAGACCGACTTAGCAGTTAAGAACATTTATTCTTGGGGAAGACTCTAGTTCCAAAAGATCTGATACCTCCATGGGCACTGTACACATGTGGTCATGTACATGCATGCATGTATGCAACATACATATATACACTCATACAAAGTAGAAAAGAGAATCCCAATTCATCTTGCTTTACTCAGTCTGAGATGTGAAGAGGTCCTTTGACCAGGGCATCCAAATTGTACATTCTACTTGCCTATTAGTCCCACAGTACATGTACATGAGACTTGTATATTAGTCACATAGTACATGCTACTTGTGTATTAGTCCCACAGTACATGTACATGTTACTTGCCTATTAGTCCCATAGTATATACATGTGCATGCCACTTGGATATTAATCACATAATACATGTGCATGCCACTTGAGTATCGGCCACACAGCACATGCATATACTACCTGTGTATTAGTCACCTAGTCTTTGCTCCTAGGTCATCTGTCGTGGTATTATGGTGCTTCTATCCAAGAATCCTCATTTCATGTAACAACAGCCCCAAAGGACAAGAGTGGTGATGGTCTTTAGTAAAGTATATTGCTATAACTGCTCTAATTTTAGTTATGCATCTTTCATTGTGTCTAATTTGTAAATAAACTGTGCTATACATATGTTCAAGAACAATAGTATATGTATATAGTGTTCATTGACCTCTGTTTTCAAGGACCGTCTGGAAGGCTTGGAAACTATGTGCTCCTTTCTTTAGGGTTTAGCAGTCTCCTGGTTATCATCTTTTCTCTCTAACATGGCCTACAAATCCAGGATGAGAAGAGCGATCCCATGTCCCTGATCTCCACTTTCACTAGTCTTCCTCTTGTTCTCTGCAGCCCAGCGGAAGGGCCTGCTCTCAGTCCCCATCCCACCTTACGGCCTGTGTACCTTCTCCCTCCTACATCTCCATCACTAACCCCTATGTAGACATGACTCTCAGTTTAACTGACACTCTTTGAAGTCATCTCTTCTGGTACTATAGACTAGATTGTCTTTCTGGCATATATTTTCATGTAACTTTACCTTTATGCATATAATGGTTAACAGTTAGATGTTCTTTTTTTGTGCTCATCTGCGTACTTGTCTATCTCTTCCACCAAACTATAAACTTCATGAGGGCAGGAATGTCTGTTTACCACCCATGTGGCCACTAAGCACTGTTATGGAGCCTTGACAAGCATTTATTGAAGGAAATACAGGACAGATTCATTCACACTGACCTTCAAGTCACTTTGGTTCTTCTGCAAAGCTGAAAGCTCTTGCTGAGAGGATCCGCCCTGGTGCCTCCCTAGTGCTCTCTCTGCCTGTCCGACCCAGCTGCAAAGATCCTCCAGCTTCTTATGGCAGGTATTTTGCTGTTTCTGCAGAGTCTAATTAGAATGCAGAGGAGTCAAAAATAATCAACTGTCATTATACAAATACAAGATAATTTTCTGAAATGTAAAACAGGACAATTATATATCAAAGATGAAAAAGTTGGTGGGAAATTGCAACAGAAAAAGGCACAGAATTCATATTCCGGATGCTCCCCTCATCTAGGCAGTCTGCTATGCAGTGTGCAGTTGGAATATTTGTAGGGATATTTGTAGAGATGCACTTCTAGTTCAGGTTTGAGTTTGGAAGCTCATTGGAAACTACTGTTATCATTTTTGGATTGGATAACATTGAAATCACACATGATTGCGGTGATGATAATAATTTGACTCTCTGAGAAGTTCTTCCTTTGAATAAGAGGATTTGCTATTAAGTCAGAAATGTGGAAAAGTGGAAGAACTAGAATAAAAGAAAAAGCTCAAGAGTCTGGATAACTGATAAGTCAAATGAGATCCTTAATAATTGAGCTGACTTTATAAATCAATGTCTCACAGCTGCAGAAGAACCATTACATGGAGTGATCATCTACCCGGCTGAAGGAGTGCGGTGTGGCTATTTTGAGGAGAAAATTGCCCAAGAATAGCAACTGTCTTGGTCTTCTGGGTGTCTACACCAATACCATTAGACATGTTAGGGCCAGAGAGAGGGGCAGGGGAATATGTTTCCATGCCTGATCCTTTTCCCATCTGTCATGTCAGTTCCATGACACCAAAGCATCCAACTGAGCAACGATTGAGCATGATGTGTTCTCCTGATCATCCTTCTGAAACAGTTCCCACCAGTTGGCCTTCTGATGGCACCGGCACTGCACTTACAGACAGATGCCCATGCTGGCCCTCACTTCCCCTTTTTATGAAAAACAGAAGGGCACTGGAAGAGAACTTGTAAGAGCTTTTCAGCTGTGAAACAGGATCTTCATGGGTTAGGATGAGTACACACTGAATCTGAAAAAAGCAAAGCAAACAAGTTAACGCACACACATTCAGGGCAAATACAGAGAGAGGCAGAGCATTTGACAAGGTTAATACACACTGTGAATTAATCTCATGCTCAGAATGTTCACATGCAAATTCTATCACCTGTTGCATTTAAGCTTAAGGTGGCTCAGACCAATCTGCTTTACTAATTATCCACATGAAACACTACACTACATAAATGACTTGGTAAGAGTATTGTACAAGTTCAGGTTTGGAGAGTGACCTGAAATATTTCACCAGGATTTATTTCCGTTTCAACATAGTTGAAATAATTAGACAGCAGCAGGAGACAGAGGCAGGGACTAACTTAATTTTCTTTACGTCTGACTCAAAAGCTCAACTATTCTTTGCATAATTCAGGAGCCCTTGAGATAGATTTTCTGAGGATCATGACAATTCTACTATCATTTGGCTGTATACTAATTTATTCAAATGACAAAAATGACAAAAGCATTATTAAAGACAGCTTAAGGTTGGTGTTACTAGAAATTGAAGTATGTTGAATTTAAAATTTCAGGATGAGAGCTATGGTAAGAAATGGTAGGATATGGCCTGAAGAGATGGTTCAGCGGTTAAGAGCATTGACTGCTCTTCCAGAGGTCCTGAGTTCAATTCCCAGCAACCACATGGTGGCTCACAGCCATCTATAATGTGATCTGATGCATACTGTATATATAATAAATAAATCTTAAAAAAAAAAAAAAGAAATGGTAGGATAGTCAAATATTAAAAAGAAAAAAAAAAAAAAAGAAAGGAAGGAAGGAAGAAAGAAAAAGAAGAAACCATCAACCGTTTTTGTACATTGTGTTCCACAGTGAAAAATTGGGCACTTCATCATGTAGAAAAGTGCTAGAAAATAGTAAGTTAAATATAACAAAAACAAAGTTAGGGCATGGTGGTTCATGCCTTTAATTACAGCACTTGGGCTAGGACAATGGATCTCTTTGAGTTCAAGACCAACTTAGTCTATACAGTCAGCCTGGGCTACACAGCGAGACACTGTCTCAAAGACAAAATAAAACAAAATAGCTAAAGCCATATTATTCTGATTAAATATTTTTGTCAGCTGTTTGTGAGTTACTTTTAAAGTTTTTAATAAAACTGATTCTTCAGAGCCATTCTTGTCAGGGTTCAGAGTACCTAGATGCCCCTCACAG